>NC_056728.1:103026728-103201728 GCF_019279795.1 Protopterus annectens | reverse complement strand
CGTCTTCTGTGTGGAGACACGCGTGAATGGGCGTACCTTCGTTGAAGGTTGTGCATCAGGGCTGGCAACTCGGCACGTAAAAATCTACTGCCAATCATTAGCGGACCGGAGTTCCGCTGTGGCGATCCCTAACCAGGAAAAGCCGAAAGACACAACAACAACAATAAAAAACTTCTAGCTCTAGACATTGTGTCTGCTACACTGGAACTGTGAGATAACTTTTATAGCACGATTGTAAAACAATTTAAATTTCACTTATTTTCTTGATATTTTGCAAGTTAATCTTTCATGTTCCAGTAGGGTATACCGTGGATATATCTTTGAAGCTCAGTACTGTACAAATCCTGTTCAATACATACTTTTGCATCAGCAGTTTAATATATACATATCATACAGTTCTTTCAGCTTTTCCCTGTCAGGGGTCGCCACAGTGGAACACCTGTCCACGTATGATTGGCAGTGGAGCTTTACGCTGTCAAGTTGCCAGCCCGGCACCCAACCTTCCACAGAAGGCACACACACACGCACTCACTCCTAAGGCCAATTTAGAGTGTCCAAACCACCTACAGCATGTCTTTAGGATGTGGGAGGAAACCGGACCACCCAGAGGAAACCCATGCAACCACAGGGAGGACATGCAGACTCCGCAAAGAAGGCACTCCAGCCGAGGATCAAACCGGAGAACCTCTTGCTGTGAGACAGCAATGCTAACTGCTGCACCCCTGTGCCACCCACATAATATACAGTTCTAATACATTTAATTATTTACTAAACTCCAGATAGCTGTGCTGGCAGTATTTCCTTCTGTCACACTTCTATATAAATCACATCAGTATTCACAAATGACATAGAATTATTTACAAAATTCCAGATAGTTGGGCTGGCAGTATTGCCCTATGTCACAGAAGCCAAAGAGACAAAAAAGAAATCTGATCAATGCATGGCAATACACCAGAATAAGGACAGAAAAATGTACATGTTTTTACCAAATGTATCTCATCTGTAAACTACACACATATATAGGCACTGAAGTGCATTAAGAGGTTAGTTTACAGCATAATTAATGAATGTTTAAAGAGTTTTTTTTTTTCAAAATGAAAGGCATTACCTTTTTGATACAAATAAGGACATCACACAGTAAATTATTATGAATATGCTTTCCACTGTATGGAGAAAGAAATGCACATGCTGGTCACACCACAGAATAACTATTCTAATACAGTGGACATCAAAATCACCAGGAACTGATATCCATTCTCATGTAGTGGACATCAGTTCCTAGTCTTTCTGTCAAGAAACACAAGAACAGAAAATGGCTTCAGTTATCATGAAGTACATACATATTTGTCAGCAGGTTTCTGATGGAATGCTCAATATTTAGATTAAACCTCTTAAGTTTTGGTTTTCTAAATGCTGAGTAGAGTTTCTGAATGCCTGTGGATCATATTAATATCTACAATGACATAGAATTATTTACAAAATTCTATCTAGCTAGCCTGGCAGCCTTCACATATCCCCCTACCCCTGGAGAACGCAAGGTAGTTTTTCAAGAGACCCTTGAGAAACATTGCTTGAGAGGGTTAGGTCTATCTGAGTATACCTTACCCCATTCCCTGTCTTGAGAGCCCATCTGCATTGGCATTGCTAATCCCACTGTGGTGCTAAACTGACATATCATATGCTTGCAACCCTAGGCTCCACCTTAGTAACTTGGCATTTTGCTGGCTGGCTCAATATAGCCATGTTAGAGGATTATGATCTGTAACTACAGTGAATTTCTTTCCATACAGATAAGGCTGGAGTTTCTGCAGTGCCCACACTATAGCTAGACATTCCTTTTCTACAGCTGCATAGCATTCCTCCCTGGTTGGAACCTACGACTGAGATAAACTACTAGGTGCTCTTCTCCCTCTGAAGAAATCTGGCTAAGTACAGCCCCCACCCCATGGTTCAAAGCATTCCCCTGCACAACAAATCCTTTGCTGTAATCTGGACTGGCTAACACAGGGGGTCCTCCCAAAGCTTCTTTAAGCTTCTGGAATGCCAGCTATGGTCCACACTACCTTATCTGGCCTGTTGTTCCTTGTCAGGTCTGTGAGGGGAGTAGCTATGGTACTATAACTGGGGACGAACTTGCTGTAGTACCCTACTGTGCCTAAGAATGCTCTCACCTGCTTTTTGGTAACAGGTGCGGGCCATTCCTGAATGGCTTCCACTTTGTCAAGTTCTGGCCTGATCTTACCACTCCCCACTCTATGTCCCAGGGAGGAGACATCTGCCATACCCACCTGACATTTGCTGGGCTTAATGGTCAACCCTGCCCAGCACCTCCCTGACATGCTGAAGGTGCTCTTGCCAGGAATGGCTGTAGATGGCAATATCATCTAGGTAAGATCTACCAGCCTATGGAAAGTCACTGGGGCATTTTTTCTTCCCAAAGGGCATCTTTGTGAACTCATACAAGCCAAAAGGAGTTACAAAGGCTGATCTCTCTCTAGCACCAGGAGTCAAGGGCACCTGCCAGTAACCCTTGGCAAGATCAATGATGGTAAGATACTTAGCCCCACCTAGCTGCTTTAGGGCTTCATCTGTCCTAGGCATGGGGTAAGCATCTGACTCTGTATGACGATTTAATTTCTTGTAGTCCACACAGAACCTGGTGCTACCATCCTTCTTTGGCATCAATGGGGAGGCCCAGGGACTGTTGGACTCTTGAATTACTCCTAGTTCCAACATTTCATGTATCTCCTCCCTCAGAGTCTGTTTGACTCTCTCAGGTATCCTATAAGGGGCCTGCCTAATAGGCCTTTGGGGTCCTGTATCCACCTGGTGCTGCACCAGGTGGGTGCACCCTGGTTTCCCAATGAACATGTCCCCAAACTCCTGTAACACTGCTCAAATTTCTCAAACCTGAGTAGGAGATAGCTGCTGGGACATTGCTACCCCTTCCACTGAGGTGTCAGGCCAAGCCTCACTAAGGAGATCAGTCGCCAGATCTCCTTCAGACTCCTCCTTCAATCTACTGCAAATACTCAGCACAATATCCTCCCTATCTTTCTGAGAAATGAAGCACACAGAAGGTGTGATTTGTGAAAAACAAAAGCAAACTTTAATGCAATTTAAAAACAGGATAAATTCCGCTCCCACAACTCCAATACTGGTCCTTGTGCTTCTAGTCCTTTAAATTAAGCGCTTTTGTTTCTGACTAATCAGAAACTTCTTCAGAATACCTCACAATTCCATGATGGAAAATTCATAGTCAAGCAAATTCACGCCTTCAATAAACGACCACCCTATCATAACCAACGTTAAATACGTAATACATAAGCATATTTTAAAACCTTTTTTTGAGGACTTCATGGTTCAGCAACTTGATAAAGCTAGGAACATCCTAGCGAAAGCGCTTGTGATACGTGACTTCTGTGTGGTGTTTTTTACAATAAAGACCAGTTTGTGGATCTACTCGAACTTTGTGGTGTAAGCTTCTTGGCCGTCAACTTGTTCTTGGTCCTGCTCTTTAGTTTTTGTTCTACACAAAACATCCACAGTTGAAAGGTTTAAACTATTTAATAATAAGTAATAAAAACACAATACAATACTCATTAATTCAACACAATGGCAATAAAGAGTTCAGAAATCACATGAAAATGCTTTAAAACAATACTGTGGGATAGTCTGACATAAATATAAAAACAGCTAGACTAATCTGGCTATATGCTATCTATCTCTAAGAGAAATACTAAGTTCTAAATAACTTTACTTACAGAGCAAAGCAAGTGCCTGGTGAGTTGTTGTCAGATCCAGATCAAGATACAAAATGCTCAGTCTTTCTCTCTGAGAAAGACTTAAATTGGTAATACACAGTACTGCTGACTCATCTCATATTAAATCATTTTTATCACTTCTCTTTTAGTTCCCAGGCTAACAGAATCTCAAAATTTATTTTTTTTCGCAATATTGCACCTGCCAGGAAACCACAGCAATAAAAGACTCTTTACATGTGAGACCTAGTAATTATCTATGTCTTAAGACAATAGAAAGATTTTTTAGCCCAGACATCCTGTCTCCGATCTTGAGATCAAACACAGTTGTAAAATCCCTCACTTATCAGCTTTCCTCCAGCAGGGTGAACTGTGGTTACATTTTTGAAGCTCAGAACATAAAATGATTTTCTTGCATTTTTTACACAAGCCTGTGGATCATATTAATATTTACAATGACATAAAATGGTTTACAAAATTCTATCTAGCTAGGCTGGCAGCTTTCACACATGCTATTATCCTTAGAATATAGTCATGGAATCAACATTTGTTTTACTAAGTCCATGCAATGTCCCTTACTCTGATATTGTTCGTGTTGGAAAAGCTTACCTTTCACAAATCCTAAACTGAATAATGTATATTTTGAAAGACAACAAACTTCACTCAGCCTATTTTAAACATTCTTATATATTAATATGGTACTTACGTATTATCGCAACTAGATTTTCTCGGTTGTGAAAAGACATACCTGCACAGATACGACTGCATATGATAGTTGAAATTGTCATTCTAAGTTGTTAGTACTGCCAAAAAAGTTTACATTACTTTTACAAACACAAACAGTTTCAGAAATCCTCTTCCTGTTTTCCTGTTTTGCATGCCTCATAGACGCACGCCTGACTTACCATGCTGCTATCGCCATGAATTGCATTCCTTACTTTCTTAGCATGCGGACTTAAAATAACAGAAATGCTAACAGTAAAGTGCAGACAGAAAGCCAAACAGTATGTTATTTTCCTTTTATTTTTTTTTAAATGCATCTTCAAATAATGCAAAACCTGGGTTGTACAACTGACAGTAAACTAATTAAATGACAAAGAAACTTGCAGCAGGCGGGCTTCAAATAACAGAAATGCTGACAGTATTGTACAACACAGGTTTTGGATTATTTGAATATGCATTTAAAAAAAGAAACTAAAAAAACATAATTACCCAGAGTGTTGTGCTACAAGGACCCACATTAGACAACATTTGTACAACCATAATGACCGTATTTCATAATCGTTAAGCAACCGGTATTGCCGTTAACAATCTGGTTGCGATAATATTTAAGTACCATTAATATTAAACTATACTTATGTAACATGCTGGTGACCCGGAAAGATATAAAGATTCTTTAGGTTAAAATATGCAGATTATTATCATCATCATCATCATCATTATTATTATTATTATTATAGTAAATCATGAAAAACACAGGTGAAATAATAAATTCATTGCCCCAAAAATTCAACAGTGTAAAATAAACAATATGGTGTAACCATACACACATTACAACAAGCAAGAGGAATGGGTGATCTCAGTACATTTGTAAGGTATTAAAATAGCTATAATACACAGAACCTACATGGAAATATAGGTTCATAGGTTCATACTAGGCTATCTGCCCTAGGGCATTTATAAGCCTAGCCAGAGTGTGTGTGGCTTTCACCACCCCTTAGGATGAGAATACTATACCCATTAGTTTGCTGTGCCTCTGTCCAGCAGTGACACAGAGATGATTCCCGGGGTAAACTTACTATCTCCCATCCACTCGTCAAGATTTCTCTTGAACAGAGTCAGTGAGGGGCTCTGCCTCACATGGACTGGGATTCTGTTCCATAGTGTAGGGAGTCTCTGGGTGATGAATCTGTCCCTCCAGCATGTCCTATTTATATCCGTGTTGAGGTTTAAGTCTCTTGCTCTTGTGGCTCTGGTGGATTTGGATTTTTTGAGGTGGAGCATGTCCATTAATTCCGGGTTGGACATGGCCTTTTATGTCAGGCACAGATCACCTCTGAGCAGACGGTATGCGACTGAATAGAGCTGGAGTTTCTTCAGTCGGGCAGCGTATGACATATGTTTAAGCCCCTTTATCCTTTTGGTGAGGAACTTTTGGGGTCTTTCCAACTGCTGCAGGTGTCGGGTAAGGTGCATTCCGAATGGGGCATTGTACTCAATCATTGGTCTGATAAGTGAAGAGTACAGGGGTACAATGACCTCTCCTGATCTGGATGTGAATCCCTTCATGATCAGGTGGGCAATGTAGAAGGTCTTCCTAACCACTTTGGCAATGTGAGTGTCAAAAGAGAGGTTACTGTCAACTTGGGTCGCCAGGTCCCTGATAACTTCTTCCATGTTTAATGGATTACCACCTATGTGGTAATTAGGGGTTACCTTGTTTTTCCCAAAGGGTATGACTATACATTTTTGGCATTTAGCTTAAGGCCATGGCTCTGGCACCAGTTATCCATTTCTATGAGACCTCTCTGGAGGATGTCTGTGTCTGATGGAGTGTCAATTATGGTGCCCAGTTTGCAGTCATCTGCAAATTTTGTCAGCCACAATCCCCCTATGTTTGCCTGCACTTCAGAAAAATAAATGCAGAACAAGAGGGGGCCCAGGACTGAGCCCTGTGGGACACCGCTCATGACCGGCTTAGAGTCTGACATGGCACCAGCAACTCTAACCCTGTGGGTTCTGTCCTTGAGCCAGTTTGCAACCCATCTTGTGACATATGGGTTTACATCTAAGCTGGTGAGCTTTTCTATGATGCCCGAGTGGGGTATTGTGTCGAACGCTTTGCTAGGTCAAGGTAGGCTGTGTGAACTGCCTTACCCTCATCAATGGCCTTAGTGACTGTTTGAAAAAGTCGACCAAGTTCAAGAGGCAGGATCTGCCCTTGACAAAGCCAAATTGGGTAGGATCCAGTGTCTGTAGGTCCCCAATGTCTTTATTTATGAGTTCCATTATGATCCTCTCCATAGCTTTGCAGACAAGGCTCGTCAAGCTTATGGGGCGGTAATTTCCAGGGTCCGTAGAAGCACCGCCTTTGTGGAGTGGGACCACAGTTGCCGTCACGCCATTCTTTGGAGTGCATTATCTTGTAGTAAGGCTAAGATTAAACAGCAGCCTTATGTGTGGGTTTAGTTCCTCATTGAGTTTGTGTAGCACACAGCCGGGGACACCGTCCGGTCCCATTGATGCTGTGTTTTTGCTTTAGAGAGCAGCTCTCACCTGGGCATCTGAGATGTTTGGGAGGCTAGACTCTGGTGGGATAGATATTTCTCCTTTGTGGGGAGAAATTTGCACTGAACCTATCTGCCAGTATGTTGGCAATGTCTGTGGGTTCAGTGATTTTTGTATCATTTTGGACTAATTCTGAGCATATCTGGGAGTTTCCACCCAGGTTTCTAACATAGCTAAAGAAGGCCTTATGATTGTCTTTTGTGTCTTTAGCGATTTTTCTCTCAAAGTTGGCCTTGGATGATTTTATGAGTGATCGTAGTTTTTTGCTAGTATTGATCAGAGATGCCTTCCCTTTTAGGGATTTTGCTCTGTCATGTAGTAGCTTTCTCCTCTTGTTGTAGAGTTTGTTTATGGCTGGGATCCACCAGACTGGGTGCCTGCCTTTGGTGGAAAGGGTCTTGATTTTATTAGGGATTGCTTGATCCATACATTCCTGGAGGTGCTCATAGAAGGCATTTGTAAGGGTTTCAGCAGCGTGGGTTGTGGTTTCCACTGGCTCGGGGGCCTTGAAGGATACCACTCCAGTCTTAAGAAGTGTGAAGTTTGCTTTTGAGAAGTTCTTCACTGTGGTCTTTTTTGCTGGAGTTGGGGGCGGGATGTGGATCTCCAGTGAGATTAATTTATGGTCTGATCTCACCAATGAGGGATATACTTCCGGTGTGGAGCATTTTGTCCTCATGTTTGTGGTGATCAGGTCTAGTATATTTTCTCCTCTTGTGGGAATGGTGACTAGTTGTTCCATAGCATTTGAGTTTATGAACTCCAGGAACCTTTGGGCTAGGGTGTTGGGGCTTGAGTAATGTTCCCAGTCTATGTTTGGGTAGTTGAAGTCACCCAATATGATGGTGTTTGGAGAGACATTCATACTCTCCAGTGTCTTCAGGAAGGCTGTGTGGCTTTCCTGAGTTTGAGAGGGTGGTCTGTAGCATGCTACAAACTGTAGGGCAGTTTTACCTATGGTTAATTGCATCTGGATGGTCTCCGATGCTTCGTGCGTTGCCACTAACCTGGAGGTGTGGGTATCCTTTATGAATATAGATACTCCCCCTCCTTTTGTGGTTCGGTCCGGATTTTGGGGCCGGAACGCATGATATGAGGTATAACCTGATAGTGCTGGGGTGCTCTCAGGAGCCTTGAACCAGGTTTCAGTCACAGCACAGACATCGATGTTCTCCATACTGAGGAGGGCTTCGAGGGCATGCATCTTGAGGTTTAGACTTCTGGCATTGAGCAGTATTACCCTTAGTTTTTTTCCATTTTTGTTTTCTAGGGCGGTAGGTTTATCATTTGAGCCTTGCCTAAAAAGGGCACTATGGGGGTGGCAAGAGCCTTTGCCAATATCCGGAAGCCCAGGGGTGACAGGTGCAAGCCGTCCCTTGTGAAGCAGCGTGGCTTGTCAAGCATGTCATCCCAGGCAGACAGACATTGGATCCCCTCAGAATGACACCAGTAATTAAGCCAATTATTAAAGCTGATCATTTTGTCTCTGAATTGTGGCATCATTCTTGGTGAGGGTAGGATACTGCTCAGGGTCAGGGTCATACCGGCCTGGGCTACATAATCTGAGAGCTCCTCTATGTCTCTTTTCATGTAGTCCAGGGAGGTACGTCTCAGGTCGTTCACACCGGCATGGACAATGACTGAGTCATACTTGTACTTGCTGTGGAGTGACCCGAGTGCTTGTGTTATGTGGCGGATTCTAGCGCCCAACAGGCAGCTTACTGTGATCTTTTCCTTGTTCAGTAAAAACTAAATAAACACATGATCATTAGATTTTACTCAGTCATAAACTAAGCTTGAGGGGGTAGTTCTTTAACTGGTTTGCTGGTCAAGCTGGGAAGACGGCTATAATAAATTGACAAGTTGAGACTGCAGTGGTGAGGTATTTTCCCCCTCACCTTTGACCCATCTGAATGGGGACTCCTTGCCACACTGACATGCTGAGAAGAGTCAGAAATAAACAACTAAATATGTATTTCCAGATAAATGAGATATAAAACTGTCTGTAACACTAGATTATTGTAGAATCTTTTTTTTGGACATAGAACTGCTCCACAGGCCTAGTATACCCATGACCACACTCTTTGGACTTGTGGGCAGCTCCATACCTTGTGGTCTAAGTCAGCAATAATTTTGTTACAACTGGTACACTGAGCAATGTCTACATATCTCACCACCTTTCTCTTTGCCAGTATCCAATACCCTTCATTGTTCAACTTAACCTGGTGCTTCTATATATAGGTTGAGTCTTTTAACACCTGGAGATGTGACAACTGGGTAATGACCCCAATCCCACTAATAGGTTGAATATCTTCTCATAGATATATACCTATGTGCCTATTCAGAGTTTGGTCGGCTGCTTCTTTGTAAAGTGGAGCAGGAAAAGATAAAAAAAACAAAAACAAAAAACAAAACCCAGAAAGTTTCAGTGGCAAATGTGTGATGTTATGTTGTCTTAGCTCACCTTTATACTTGCTGGTTGGGTTCGGAACCGAGCATTGGTTTGGACTTGGCCTATAACTAAAGCTCGAGAGCTTCAGCTATACCCTATCCCATCATGCATAGGGAAGATAACCCAGATCTCGTTTGCCGCTAAACTAAATTGGGGTGGTTTTATAGCCGGTGTGCTTGGATGTGTTTGTGGTAGAACCTTCGAGTCCAACACTCACCCCAGGGTTTTGGTCCCAACTTCTGCTCCAACCTCTTCGGTACCATCTTCTTTTGAAGGGTCTGGGAGCCAACGCTCCCCCATCAGGTCCGGGGAGAAGAGTCAGATCGGACCCTTGTTGGATCCGAATCTGCCTCTTGGGGCATCGACATGGATGAATTCAGCACCTACATCGGCCTCGGAGCCCACCTCCTTGGTGCTGGAGGAGTTTTCTGGCTCATCAGAGCTGTAGGCTCCCTTGGACCCAGGTTGTGGTGCCTTTGAGGTAATGAGGAGTGTGCTGTTACCCCTGACAGCTCCACTCTCAGATCCAAGCACTCTTCCCCCAAAAGTGCCAGTGTCTGCCTCTCTACCATCCCTCCTCCCAGGTCTAGAGAACCAATGCCTCAGGATGCCCCATTGGTTGAGTCCTTCTCTTCTGAAACCTTGCCAGAGGACACCTCTGGGGAAGTCCCTCGGAAGAGAACATGTAAGAGGAAACATCTAGACTCCCCTGAGGAGTCTGTCACTTCAAATATGGACTTGGATGATTCAGAAGGGCCCCCACAGTCACCCTCTGAAGATGTCTCCTTCTCAGACATCCTAGAGATCCTGAAGCAGAGAGATGGCTGGAAGACCCTTACCCCTTCTGAATATGAGTCCGTATACCTGGAGGCATTTTGTTCTCAACCATCCACCTCTTGAGTGTCTCCGCCCTTTGACCAGCTCCTCAATATTGTTAGTCGAAAGGCATGGGGCTCTCCAGAATCTGTGGAACCTGTTCCAAGGAGGCCCAACAAATTTATAACTGCACCATTGGACAAAGATGTCTTAACCAAATGTGTCCCAGTAGATGCTATGGTGGTGATGGCAGCCACCAAAAAGGATTTAGCTGAGACTTCTTCATCTGTTCATCTGCTGAATAAGGAATCTCAGATGATGGACAGGTATGGGAAGCATACATTCTCGTCAGTGGCTTTTACACTCGGCTCGCTGAACTATTTGACCCATTTTACCAGACTTCAGAGGGATCACCTAAGGGAGCTAGGTGATACCCTCCAAGGTTCCACAGCTGGATGGGATCCAGACAATGTGACCGCCCAGCTTGCTACCTTAAATTCAGTAATCAACTCCTCTATGCGGCTCAATTCTTATGCAGCCGATGGTGCGAGTAGGACAGCTGGTACAGGAATTGCTCTGAGAAGGCATTCCTGGATGCGCCTTTGCGAGTTCACTGAGCCCTTCAAGTCTTCCTTCACTAACGCCCCTTTTGATGTCTTGTGCTTGTTCGGGCCAAAGGTTAAAGAGACTCTGACCAGGTGCAAACAAGAAGGCAAAACTCTGTCTGCCATGTGAGTACATTTTTCCCTTCCTACCAGGGCTTATCCCAAAGGCCAGAAGGGCAGGAAAATGTGGTTCCATAAATCCCAAAGAGCTTCACCAGATGCATGTGGTGAATCTTCCCCCAGAGGCAGAGGGGGGAAATAACAATGGAAGATGCTGACCTCATGGCAGAGGGGGTCTGCAAAATCAGGGTGACAGAGATACATTCTCTAGCAGACCCTTCTAGTGCTCCTGAAAGGAGGCCTGCCTGTCCACCTCTGGAGGCAGTTGGGGAGCAGAATATCACTGTACCCAAAAGCCTGGCTAAACATCACTCAAGACAAATGGGTACAGTCAATAATATCCAGGGGATACAACATACCCTTCACCACCCCACCCCCACAAACAAGATCAGTCCCAGACATTTCACCCTGTCAAAGAGATCAAGCAACCCTGGAGATACAAAGGCTGCTAAGAAAAAAAGCCATCCAAGAAGTCCCCGCAGACCAAATCAGATTTGGAACTTACTCAAGGTCTTTTTAGTTCCAAAGAAAACAGGGGACTGGAGACCCATCTTGGATCTCAGCAGGCTGAGCAAGTCCATAAAAAAATCAAAGTTGCGGATGCTGACACTGCAGTCTATACTCCCTTTTCTAGGACAAGACAATTGGATGTGCTCAATCAGTCTTCAGGATGCGTACTATCACATAAAAATGGACAGGCAATCCACGAGACATCTACTTTTCTGGCTGGGAGCCTGTCATTACCAATTCCGAGCTCTGCCCTTTGCTCTCACTACAGCCCCAGAGTGTTTACTAAATGCATGGTAGTAGTCACAGCTCACCTGAGGCATCTAGGATTCCAGGTGTTTTCAAACCTAGATGACTGGCTCCTGACCACCACCACCGAGCATCTACTAACCAAACAAGAGACACCACCATTTATCTATGCTCGGAACTGGGCATTACCATAAATTTCAAAAAATCTGCCTTATTGCCATCACAGCATATTACATTCATAGGAACAGAGTTAAACACAGAAAACATGGTAGCAAAACTGCCTCGTGACAGGGTACTGACACTGTGCCATCAAGTGTCCATCTTACTCTTGAGAAAGAAAGTACAGGCGAAATGTGTTCTAAAGGTCTTAGGCACCATGGCAGCTGCTATAACTCTAGTACCTTTAGCATATTTACATATGAGAATCCTACCGTGGCTATTCTTCACTCAGTGGTCCATGCAGGAGCTACCCATGTCCCACATGATCTTCATAACAGACTCCTGCAAGAAAGACCTATGCTGCTGGCTTCAATCCACGTAGGTAACTCTGGGCAGGCCATTCACTCTCCCTCAACCAGTAGCCACAGTGATCAAGGACGCTTCCCAGATATGGTGGTGGGGGGGGCATTATCTGGGAAAGACCATCCAAGGAACTTGGCAGGAACATGAGTACCACTTGCACATCAATGTCCTAAAGATGACAGTGGTGCTTCTGGTGTTGCAGGCATTCCAGAACTCTCTTCCACCAGGGCCGATTGCAATACAGACAGACAATATGTCAGTAGTGTGGTATATCAACAAACAAGGTGGAAACAGATCCTACCCCCTGTGTCAAGAGGCTCAAAGAGTATGGTAATGGGCAGTCTCTTCTCAATGTTTTCTGATTGCAGCGCATATTCCAGGGAAATCCAACGTGATAGACAAATTGAGCAAAGCAATTCTAATGCCTCACGAGTGGTCCCTAAAACAGGAAATTGCAAACCAGATTTATCACTAGTGGGGCCAGCCTTGCTGCGACCTGTTTGCCATGTCCATGAACACCAAATGCAGCAGCTACCTTGCCCTAACCCCCCTCCCCCCGAGGGAATCACCAAGCGATGCAGTAGTTCATGATTGGCCCCAGGACTCCTTTTTGCCTTTCCCCCGTTTCCACTAATCTCCAAAGTTCTACAGAAAGCCAAATTTTTGAGTTGCAGGTTAATACTCAGCACTCCATACTGGCCTCGTCAAATCTGGTTTGCTTTCCTATGGCCCCATCTCTGGGAAGAGCCATGGATTCTGGACCCAGTACCAGATCTTCTAACTCATCAGTCAGGAATGCTCCATCCTTCTATCCAAACCCTCAAACTGACAGCTTGGCCACTGCACTTCCAGTCTTAGCCAGACTTCCAGACATATCCCCTGCAGTGAGAAACATTCTAATTTAATTTCATAAGACAACAACTAGAAAACTTTATGCTAGGAAATGGAAAAGATTTTCTTGTTGGGCTTCTAAAAATCACATAGACACCTTTTCAGCCCCCGTAAGTACAATTTTAGATTTCTTAGCAGAAATGTTTAATGCACGCGCAGCAGCAGCTACCATACGAATACAATTAGCCGCCATATCTAACTACCACATAGGAGACATGGGATCAAAAATAATGTCTCACAGATTGTGCAAAGCTTTTCCTGAGAAGTACATTTTTACTAAGGCCTCCAATAAGGGAACCACCACCTCCTTGGGACCTCAACTTGGGACCTCAATTTAGTACTGTCTGCTCTGATTCTCCCACCGTATGAACCAGCTTCCTCTTTCCAACTAAAATTTCTAAACTGGAAAACAGTCTTTTTGGTAGCCATTACTTCATCTAGGAGGGTTTCAGAACTTCAAGTTCTATCCATACACCCTCCCTATTTAGTTTTTCACAAAGACAGAGTCTCTCTTAGAATGAATCCTTCATTCCTTCCCAAAGTATGTTCTAAGACCAACTTGAATCATTACATTGATCTGCCTGTTTTCTTTCCAAACTATGGCAACAAGGAAGAATATACGGTATACCAACTGGATGTCCACAGGCAATTACACTTCTACTTGTATAGAACAAAGGAATTTAGAAAATCTGACCAGTTATTCATCTCCTTCTCAGATAACAGGAAAGGTGCACCAATATCAAAAGTTACTTTGTCAAAATGGCTTACTGACACTACTACCCATGCATATAATTGTCAACATAAACATCTGCCAGAAAAGATTAGAGGCCACTCAACAAGAGCTATGTCAACTCCGACCACCTTTCAGGCCAGATTACCTATGGACTCAATCTGTGCTGCAGCCACATGGGTCAAACCTCATACCTTTGCCACTCATTACAAAGTAGACATGGCCTCCTGGAACAGGGCTTCCTTTGGTTCCACTGTTCTGAAGAGTTTATTCCCTTGAGCCACCCAAGAAAGAAGGTGGTAGGGATGCCATCCCAACCAGCAAGAATGAAGGCGAGATAGGACAACATAACATTAAGAAGTTATGTACTCACCATAACGTTCCATGTTTGTTGCAAGGGCGGCCTGTGCTATTGGACTGCAGGACTGCAGCCCTCCCAGCTGTAAAAGAAAGAAGAAAGAAAAGAAAAGAAATAAGGACAAAAATCATGGACCTTCCCGCATGCGCACTCACAGCATTTCTGACATCCAGACTGCTGTTGAACCAGTCTGGAGCATGGTGCAGAGCTCCAGACGGATTCAGCAGCAGTCCAGGTTAGAAACACAGCAGTCAAGAGCATCACAGAAGTCTATGCAGTTACAACTGCATAGACTGGAAAGGGATTGGACTGCAACGTTTGCAGACTGGCCTGCTCTCGCAGGAAGGAAGGACTTCACCACGGGATTGGTGACATATCACAGGACATAGCTTAGCGAGTGGGGTGATATATGGAGCTATACAGCAACGTAAGGCCCTGGACCCAAGTAAGTGTATTACAAGCAATGGTGTGTGTCTGTGTGTGTGTGTGTGTGTGTGTGTGTGTGTGTGTGTGTGTGTGTGTGTGTGTGTGTGTGTGTGTCATGCCCCAGTTGCTATACACTGCTGGCTAGAGAGAACACATGGTGGTGGGTAGAGAATACCTCAGGCTTGAACCCTGTACCTTGGGTGCAGGTGGCAAAGGCCTGAATTCCCTACCCACCACCATTTGTAAATAATTTGCAGATTTTTGCGTCATATTTGTTCTGTTCTGTTCCTCATAAAATCTGTGGTTTCTGTATTTTTTGTTTCCTTGCACAATCAGCAGTGCAGTGGTGCACTAGTAGCATTGTTGCCTAATAGCTACAGGTTCTCTGGTTTGATTCTTGGCTGGGTTGCCTTCTGTGTGGAGTCTGCATGTTCTACCATCTTACAGAGACATATGTCTGGAGTGTTTCTCCCTGGGCCTCTGTTGAAAATTGGCTTTTGTTCCAAGTCAGACATTCCTGGTTAATAAATGTTAAATAAATAAAAATAACAGGCATTTGAATTTCAGACTTCATATTCTTCAGAAAGTACATGGTAACACAAAACCTTTTATTCTAGCAATTTTCTAAGTTTATAATATGGATATTTGAAATTTGTCCCTATTTTTGGGACTGTATTCCCCCATTATTGGCTTTGTCTAGTTTTTTTGTGCTAAGGTTGAGAGCTATGGTGAGAACTGAATTCACTGAATATGTTTGGGGGCTGTACTCCCCCATTACTGGCTTTGTCCACATGTTTTTTGCTAAGAGGTTGAGAGCTATGGTGAGAACTGAATTTACTGAATATGTTTGGGGGCTGTATTCCCCCATTACTGGCTTTGCCCACGTGTTTTTTGCTAAGAGGTTGAGAGCTATGGTGAGAACTGAATTTACTGAATATGTTTGGGGGGTGTATTCCCCCATTATTGGCTTTGTTCAGGTGTTTTGTGCTAAGAGTTTGAAAGCTAAGGTGAGAACTGAATTCACTAAATGGTAGCCATTTAAGTTTCAGTCTTCCTCTTTTTCACAAAACAGATGATTTGGCATAGTGGCATGTTGCTCTGACTGTTTTGCACAGGGTCCTGAATTCAATACTTGGCAGTGAAATGTATGGTGGTAACACAGCATTTTATTCTAGCAACTTTACAACATTATACAAGCAATGTTTAAAATGTGTCCCTGGATGTTCTTTGTGTTTCACTGTTGCAGTCATCACATTTGGGGTTATCTGCTTGCAGTAGCCCTCAGTCGGCCTGATTAACAAAGTTTTGGTTCCTGCGTCAGTTGCTGTCCCTTCTTTCATGACGTCAGGTCATCTGGGGTATAAAACATGCAGCCGACGCCATTACATCAGCCTTTCTTGTCGTGCGGTGCCTGAAGCAGAAGCAGTTCGCAAGTGCCGGTCAGCCAACTCCTGAAATTTTCGTTTTTGAGTTTCAGAAGTGAAGTCTTCAACTAAAAGCTAAGTACCCCATCGGGGAAACTTTTTCTTGCTCTAAACCGATGTCAGTAAAAGTAAATAATTGCATTTCTTGTGGAAAGCAAATACCTCATAAAGATTTTCATTCATACTGTATTCCTTGCCTAGGCCCTGACCACGACGTACCTCGCTGTCAGTTTTGTGCCTTATTTAAACCACAAACTATCCATTGTTGCTATATTTTCGCTTCTAAATATTTTGGTGCTCAGTTCAATTATCCTGATATGTCCTCAGTAAGCCATCCGACTACCGACATTCCGAAAAAACGCAAAGATAAAGACAGAGACAGGCTGCCTAGGTACAAAGCTGCCAACAACGCTTCTCCTAAGCCAGTCACCAGTTTGCCGGTACACAGTGAGGCACTTTCGCAGCCCCTGATACCCACTACTTCAGATTCACAGGCCTCTACTGAGACCCATTCGGAGTCCAGTATGCCACGAGATGCTTCAACTGTGGAACCTGCTGATGTCTCTACCTTGGATGGGTCCAGAGCCGCTGTACAGGCACTGGCTTCTGAGGGTATATTCAGGCCTACTGACTTGCATATTAAACTGACGCCATCTTCTTCTTCAAGGCCTAAAACTCGAACCATGCCTAGAAAACTGATGCCCAGACCACATGGTCAGGCCTCTATGCCTAAAAAACAAATGATAAGAATGGCTGAAGACCTTATTACTTTAATCAGGGGAAGCCAGCCTTCCCCCTCTAAGAGACCTAGGACTGAGTTTGCTTATGATACTTCTGACCAGGATTCTGAATTTTCTGTTTCCTCTGATGACCAAGATTTACCCTTATCTACTTATGAGGATTCTGATGCTGAGGACTCTATTCCCTCTGCATCTCCCCCAGAGGATTTCTCTTTTGGTGAAACCTTGCACACTCTCAGGGAGCATTTTCATTGGGAAGGTCAGGATTTCTCTGATTCTAAAAAGAGGTTTAGGGATTTTTTTACTATTGCCCCAGCACAGGCCTTTAGCCATACCTCCTGTACTAGACATTGTTTATGATGCCTTTTCGGAATCTAGCTTGGCTCCTGACTCTTTACCTCCTGCTCCCAGAAAACCTGATAGATATTACATGGTCCCTGATTCTCACAAGTTCAGTTTTAAAAATCCTACTGCAGATCCTGAGAGCATTTCACAGGGACCCAAGGGTATTAAAGCTACTACTGCCAAAAATCCTACCCCATCTGATAGAGACTTCAGGGCACTGGATAGATGGGGTAAGAAGGTATACACTTCTGCAACTTTGGCCATTAGAGCCTTAAACTGCCAGTTTCATATGTTAAAGTATCAGCAGCATATTATTGGATTGCTTAAACAGAAAATGATGTTGATTCCTGATTGTACTGAAAATAAGGATTTACAGGATTTACTGCACTCAGCTGAACAAGTTGGAAAACATACTTTGCATGTGGTTTTGATTCACTAGAGGCATCTTGCAGGGCTGCTGTTACTGGGTCTGTACTTAGAAGGCATGTTTGGCTTAAGGAGAAATCCTTGCCAGATCATGCTAAAGCAAAATTACTGGATGTTCCCTTAAACCAGGACCACCTGTTTGGCAACAAGGCAGAAGAAGTTCTTAAAAAGATGGAGGAAAAAGTTAAATTTATGCAAACTGTTACTGATTTTTTTACAAGTACAACCTCCAAGGTTTAGTAGGCATTGGCCCTCCAAGAATTGGTCCTTTCCTGCCTCTTCCAGACCTTCTCAGTCCAAACCCAGATCCAGCAGAGCTCCCAGGCTTCAGTCCCAGATTACGCACAGGACTAAGCAGTGGGGGGCCTCCACTTCCAAATCTGGAAGTAATAAAACTCCTCCCTATGGTAAACTGTCTCAATGACTTTTTTTTAAAACTTTCAAGCACTTCTCAACTAACTGCCCCTTTGGGGGGGAAAGATTGCTCTTCATGCAAAGAACTGGGAACTCATTACCCAGGACAAATGGATTTTAAATATAGTGTCCCAGGGATACAGATTTCACTTCCACACATTACCAACACCAAGTGGATGGCCAGACCTACCCCCAAATCAGTGGGCAGAGGCCCAAAAGCAAGTACTTTCTCTCTTAAGCATAGGGGCTATTCATTTGGTACCAGAAGAGGAAAAGGGACAAGGTTTCTACTCAAGACTTTTCCTGGTACCACAAAACGACAGTTCATGGCGTCCTATCCTGGACCTGTCTACTATTTAGAACCATTTTGGTGATTCCAAAATTCAAGATGCTGTCTCTTGACCAGTTGCTCCCTATGCTAGGCAAAGATGCCTCGTTGGCAAAACTGGATTTAAAAGAAGCATACCTGCACATCCCAATCAGGGAATCTTGCAGAAGATACCTACGCTTCAAAGCAGGATACACACACTATCAGTTCTCTGCACTGCCCTTTGGCTTATCTACTATGCCCAGGGAATTCACAAAGTGCCTAGCTCCAGTCATTGCATTTTGCAGGCAAAGAAATATTCAAATATGCCCATACCTATACGATTGTCTAATTCAGGTAGAAAGCCAGGACATACTTTTGAATCATCTGGCCTTTGTACAAAGAGTGCTAACTTGTCTGGGGTACACCATAAATGAAAAGAAATCACACCTGGTACCCTGTCAACAAATTATATTTCTGGGAGCGAGCTTGAATACAACTTCCCAGATGGCTTTCCTCATGCAGGAGAAACAAATTAATTTGACAACCTACTTCAAACAAGTGGCCGCAAAACGCCTGCTGTCTGCAAGGCAAATACTACAAGCCTTGGGGTTCATGGCTTCCTGCATTCTTCTAATTCCATATGCAAGACTGCATATGAGGAAACTACAATGGTATCTAAAAAGCCTATGGTGTCAACATTCTCAGGATCTAGAAGAAATGATTCCTATCATACCTTGCCTATGCCTAGAGTTTCTTTGGTGGGCAGAGGCCTGCCACCAAAACAAAGGGCTACCATTCACACTACCCTCTGCCGCCCAAACCCTAACAACAGATGCATCAGACTATACATGGGGGGCTCACCTGGCAGGGAAGTGCATTCAGGGCAACTGGAACCCAAGTCAAATGCACCTGCATATCAATCAAAAAGAAATGTTAGCTGTACAGAATGCTCTGACAGCCTTCAAGGACATCATTCTTCCAGGACAATTAATGGTAAAGACGGACAACACCACTGTTATGTGGTACATAAACAAGCAGGGAGGTACACATTCTTACCCCCTCTGCAGACTAGCCATGGCATTGTGGAACACAGCCCTGAGCTACCAAGTGCATCTACAAGCTCAGTTCCTGCCAGGAAAACTAAATACACTGGCAGACGAACTAAGCAGAAACCTCATGGACCCACACGAGTGGACACTGGAATCAAGGATTTTCAACATGTTGACAAGCAAATGGGGGAGTCCAGATATAGACGTGTTTTGCCTCCCCCCAGAACTATCAATTGGACAAATTTTGCACAAGGACTCCCCACAAACAAGCTTGGAAGGTGTATGCTCTGTCCTTCGGCTGGAAAAACCTGTTTATGCCTTTCCTCCTCTGCCTCTGCTCTCCAAAGTGCTACTAAAGATCAAACAAGACAAACCAAGGATGATTTGGATTGCACCAGACTGGCCATGCCAACACTGGTACCCCGTCTTGCGCAATGTGTCACTGTTGGCATCATGGCACCTGCCACAGACTCTTACCCTATTGTCTCAGCAGGGGAACCAGATCCTGCACCCTCCGCTTCAAACACTGAACCTAGCAGCTTGGCTAATTACCTAATCTCTCCTTTACCATCCCTCAGTAAACCAATGATGGATATCATTTTAGAGGCAAGGAGGCCTAGTACTAGAAATTCTTATGCTGAAAAATGGAAAAGATTCTGTGCCTGGAACCAATCTCAAGGGATGAGCACAGCGGTGCCCAATTTACCTCAGATTTTACATTACTTAACTGAGATGCTTCACAAGGGCCTGTCTTTCTCCTCCATCAAAATTCATGCCTCAGCCATTTCAGCTCATTATAGCACAGGACCTCCCCTCTTCTCTCATCCACTGCTCAAGCAATTCCTCAGAGGGGCCAAAATTTTACGACCACCCAGAAGAGCTCCAACTCCAGCATGGGACCTTAACTTTGTATTTGAAAGCTCACTCTTCCTCCTTTCAAGCCAGCTGCTACTGCAGATTTAAAATTCCTTTCTTGCAAAACAGCTTTCCTTTTAGCAATCACTTCAACAAGAAGGGTATCTGAATTACAGGCCTGCATGGCAGTGAAGCCTTTCATCATCTTTCATGTGGACAGGGTGTCCCTCAGGATCAATCCCTCCTTCATGCTCAAGGTGGTATACAGTGTGGTCCTTAATCAGTCCATTCATTTGCCAACCTTCTTTCCTAATCCACAGAACAAAGGGGAATGGATACTGCACTCTTTAGATGTGCACAGACAACTTAGATTCTACTTGGACAGGACTAAACCTTAAAGGAAATCTGACCAACTGCTGGTGGCATTTGCTGCAAGGGCAGAGGGGAAGGCTATTTCAAAGCAAACCATTTCCAAATGGATAGGCCATTGAATTTATTTCTGCTACAAGCACCATGGGAAACCGATCCCGTAGGGGATCAGACCCCACTCAACCAGGGCTGCATCTACCTCTACAGCCTTTATTAGAGGCGTCCCTACCAGGGACATCCAGGCACATCCTACAAGCTGCTACCTGGAGTTCTGTACATACTTTCACCAAGCATTACCATCTGCCAATTTTCTCTAAATCCAGAGCTGACATTGCCACTGCAGTCTTGCAGGGCCTTATAGCTTATCCTAATGCTATCTAAATTCCTCCTCCCATCCTTAGCTTTGGGAATCTACACAAATGTGATGACTGCAACAGTGAAACACGTAGAACATAGTACAGTTGTGTACACTTACCATAAATGTAGATGTTCGAGTGTATTCACTGTTGCAGTCCTGGTTACCCTCCTCCAGCCCCCTTACTTCTTTTGGCTATACCTCTACTCTCCTTTACTTTGCTCAAAAGCTTTTTGGTGTATTTGCTTTTTTGTTGGAGGTATAACCTTGTATATTTATAGATTTAATTGCTTCCCATTATGGGGGCACCTGACATCTGGGGCAAGAAAAATGGATGTAATGGTTTCGGCTGCATGTTTTATACCCTTGACATCACAGAAGAAGGGACAGCAAATGACGCAGGACCCAAGACTTTGTTAATCAGGCTGACTGAGAGCTACTGCAAGCAGATAACCCCAAATGTGATGACTGCAACAGTGAATACACTCAAACATCTACATTTTTGGTAAGTGTACACAACTGTACTTTTTTGGGCTCCCCCCCTTCAATAAATTTTGGCTTTTTCCAGATTTCTTGTGCTGTAAAGTTCAGAGATACAGCTGAGTGTCAAGTAAATTTTACAAGAAGCTGAGAGCTGCAGGGGAACAAAAGTTTAGTGCTACTTATGAGGAGTCTGCTTGCATTGTTAATAGCACAACAGGTAGTATACTTGCTTTTGATGCAGAAGGCTGTGGGTTCTACTCCCACAGTAGATAGATTTTCTGATACTGTACTGTGTTGTAAAGGGGGTGGATGCTGCAGTCCTTTTTGGTGAAGATACCTAGTAACTATGAACCTGTTATCAGTTTACCATCCATTCCCTATTGCAATATTACTAGCTTATCGTTTTTATAATACAACATAGGCAATTTATTCCTCAAGGGCAACAGGCACTTTAGTTGTAGATGAAACAATGAAATATAAAGTTGTTTGCTAGCAGCAACCTCTTCATTAGTTACAGATTTCCTTAATGTGGAATTATTTAGATGACTTTTACTTCTTCAGAGATTGTGCATATTTACTGATACTGGTGGACTGTAGAAGTTTGAGTAGACTTTTATGATGGAAATGTTCTGAATTGGGCAGTTTTGTCATTACTGGTGCATGCATTTTGTTTCATTGTTTACTGGAAAAATGTTCTGAATTGGGCAGTTTTGTCATTATTGGTGCATGCATTTTGTTTCATTGTTTACTGGAAAAATGTTCTGAATTGGGCAGTTTTGTCATTATTGGTGCATGCATTTTGTTTCAAACATATTTAAGACAATAAATTTAAAACCACCTCTAATAACTGTACTGTATTGTATTATACAAGGAATATAATTTAATACAATCAGGAAGGTGTATCAAAGAGCACATTCATAGGTTCATAGATAGGTTCATAGATTAGTACTAGGCTAACTGCCCTTGCGATCCATTTTAAGCCTAGCCAATTATCCCTTGTGAGACTCAAACCCTGCACCTTGTGTTTGTAAGGCAAATGCGTTAACCATTAGGCCACTTCACATGTATGTTTCATGTGCAAGGGGCCTATGATTTGCAATATTTGACAAACACTAGCCAGGATTTTTGCCAGGTCAAAAATGTAACAGTTCACAGATAGCAACATTTAATGCATCTCTGATGGTCGTTAATGCTAGGAGCATTAATAATAAAGTTTTTTTATTAGAAAATTTGCGATGTTCCCACAAGATTGATGTTGTAGTTTGTGAAACATGGTTAAAGAACAATGACTGGAAACTAGTTCTGTCAGGGTATAAATATTTTTACTGTAACAGATATTCTAACAAAAAATCAGGTGGAGGTGTTATGATAAGGATTAAAGATAGCTATGAGACTTGTGGTTATTACATGTTCAATGATAACGCCAATACTATAGACTGTGTAACTGTGACAATAAAGACACATATAACAATTGTTGGAGTGTACAGACCACCAAAGTCAAGTGCAGATGACCTAGAGGAATTCATACATTTCTTACATGAAACACAGGAGGGAAGAATAATATTAGCTGGGGACTTAAATTTACCAGAAACAGACTGGAATAATATTGATTCAACAACGTTAGTAAAGAAATTATTCACAGAGTATATTCAGGAACAAGAAATGCTTCAGATTGTAAAAAAACCTACCAGAGGACGGAATATTCTAGATATTGTTTGTATTCCCAAAGAAATTACTGTAACTTCAAGTCAAGTTTTACCACCATTGATGTGCAGTGATCATGGGGTCATAAAGGTTAATTTGTTGCTAGATAATTCTGCCAAGCTGAAATCTAAGCCAATGAACAGAAGGTTAATTACAGATTATAGGGAAGCAAAACAGTTACTATATAAATTAAACTGGAGTGAGGTGTTCAGTGGAAAAACTGCAGATGGAATGTGAAAAGTTTTGAAAGAGAAATTGTTTGAGTGCAAAAAGTCAAAAAAATGTTTAACATCAGGATCTAGGCATGCAACATCAGGGGGGTATATTTCCATAAGAACAAGATACCTGATTAAGGTGAAAGACCAAAAATATAATACATGGAAGAGAGGTCGAACTACAACTTTGAAAACTGAAGTAAATGAGCTGGACAAATAGATTAAGCATAGTGTTAGACAAGATCAAGAAAACTTTGAAGAAAATTTATATAAAGATATTGAGCATAATAGGAAACCTTTTTATAGATGCATAAGATGTAGAAGGAGTAAAGATACACAAGCTGATAAACTGTGTGTAGATTCTAAAATTTATTCTCAGACACAATAGATTATAGTAATATTTATAAAATCTTATGCAAAATAGTTTGTCTCCACAAAAGGGGTGGTAAGTTGTCCTAGTGACATCCAGGTAACCCCAGATACTGGAATCAAATTAGATTATATTGAAAAAGAACTGTGCAAATTGGATCCAAACGAAGCACAGGGTGGATACGGAGTAAGTAACAATGACCCGAGAACACTTAAGCAAGAACTTACACTGCAATTACATCTGTTATTCACTAGGTCATATAAATATGGGGAGATTCCTCAAGATTAGAGACATGCACTTATTAAACCTGTCTTTAAGGGAAAGGGGAGTAGGACAAACCTAAAATCATATAGACCCTTAAGTCTACTTTCATTTTGTGGAAAAAATAATGGAGAAGGTAATACTGGATAAGTTATTGTCAGAACTGGATAGGTTGGGACTTGAAACCATATATCAGCATGCATATGTTGAAAATAGATCTATTACCACCTGTAACATAATGTTCTATAACAATATAATAACAGCTATGAATGAAAAATTGTGCTGTGATGTAATTTATATAGATTTAACTTCAGTATTTGACAGAGTCATGCACAAAACACTGATCAATAAATTAGTACAACTAGGTATTAATGTCCTGTTGATAAGATGGATAGCTGCATGGCGTACAAATATGACATGGCAAGTATCACACACCAACTGGACATGTGAAGTCCTTGGTTACAGTCAAGGTGTCACACAGGGCTCTGTACTAGGCCCTTACTTGTTTAGATTGTATCTTTCAGACCTTACTTTTTCATCTGAGGTGTTCTGCAGTCTATATGCTGATGACCTGAACTTGGGTAAACTGATTACAAATGTTACAGATAAGGCATGTCTGCAAAATAATTTGACTAAATTGACCATTTGGGCACAGGAGAATAATATGTTGATAAATACATCAAAAACTAAGCATATGAGATTTGGGAGACATAAACTGAAAGGTGAATATTTAATACAACACACAGACTCATTTAAGGATCTGGGTATATGGGTAGGTTCAGCTATGAGTTTTTCTAATCATATCAACCAATTGGCTAATGATAGTTATAGAACTATAGGTTGTATAAAAAAATTTATAAAGTCTAGTAAATCAAACATAATGAAGTCATTGTTTGTTAGTTACATTATACCCAAACTTGACTATGGAATAACAATATGGAAACACTATATGAAAACAAGCATGAATAAACTGGAAAGAGTACAGCAGAAATATACTAAGGGCATCCATGGATGTGAAAATCTAAGTTATTATGAAAGACTAAAATATCTGAAATTGTACAGTATCTCTTATAGATATTTAAGAGGAGATCTTATTCAGGTATATAGGGCATTTAGGGACAACTACCTCTGGGAATGTTTGGGGTTATCAAAAAGTACTAGAGAATCATCAGACAACCTATGTAGAAGGTTCTATAGGAATGAGAAGTGTAGTAATTGGTTCTCTGACAGAGTAGCTGATGCATGGAACAGACTACCAAATTACATTAAAGCAAGTACTAGTTTAGATATTTTTAAGAGCAGCCTGGACATTTATTATGGGAACAAGTGTTTTGGCATATTGGCAAGCTAGAAGGGCTTTAATGCCTCTGCTTGAAATATTTGTATGTATGTATGTATGTATGTATGTATGATTTCAAAACAGTCCAAAGTTAATCTTTATCTGCCACTGGCAAAATGTATTTTCTTTGAATGTGGGTTTCAATGCTGTTTCAATGAATGCGAGTTTCAAGGGCAGATAAGTTTTAATGCTAAGTCTATTTTCATTGTGAGACTGCATTGATTTGTTTAGCAGATATCTGTTAGTGTTTGTGCTGTAAAATGCAAAATAAAACTTTCAAATTCAAATCATCGCAGAAGTAAAGCAGTATGCACATTACAGTGTTTATGGTAAATGGGGCGAAATAACCAAGGAATGGGACATTGGAATGGCTGCAGGGGGGACGCTCCATTCAACCATAATTTTGTGAGGGGGGAAGGGCAGCAAACTCAGACAGCCCTGGCTGAACTGTACCTCTCAACCGTCCAGATTTTTGCAGAATGAATAGATTTTTGTTTCTTATTTTTGTTTGTTCCTCATAAAATGTGTGGTTTTCTGGCAAATCATTTAGGAATGAAGTCACTAAATAATGACATTAAGTTTCAGATGTCATAACCTTCAGAAAAATGCATGCTAAAGCAAGACCTGTTATTCTATCAACGGTCTTAAGTTTATACAAGAGCAATTTTTAGTACTGTTTGTATGTTCCCCCAATATATTTGGCCTTGTCCAGATTTCCTGCATTAAGAGGTTGAGAGGTACATGCAAATAAATCACTTTATAGCATTAGGAATATCCAAACCTCTCAACTGTCCCCAATTTTGGCCCAAAATGTTGCTCTCCCCCTAATAATTCCTCCGCAAAAAGGCAATTTTGGAAGAAAATGTGGATGGTTTACAATTATAAATAACTGTAATGATCAGAGTTATATATTACTTTTATTTCAGAAATGCATGTAGATTCTCTTATTTTGTCAGCTGCTCAAGTTAACAGTACTAATATTAAAAAGGTGTCCCTTCTTTGACAGGTTCCCAGCTGTATTGTGTGGCAATTTTATATTTTTGCATCACATTTTTGGTCTGTTTTTCATAAAATTGGGGTTTTCTGGCAAATTAGTGGCAAATCATTAAATATTGAAGTTAGAAAATAATGGCAGACATTTGAGTTTCAGACTTCATACCCTTCAGAAAATTCATACTAATGCAAGACCTACTATTCTATTATCTTTCTAAGTTTATAAGAGCAATATTTAAAAATTGTCCTTATTTTTGGGCCTGTGTCCCATTTCTATGTATGGCTTTGTCCAGATTTCTTGCTCTGAGGTTAATAGGTATGAGTGTCAGAGCCATCACCGTCAGCCAGAGACATTTCAAATTGTGACATACTTGTTGCACCCCACTCACCCATGTAATGACTCTGGATGTATCCAAGCAAGGCAAGGAGCAGTTATGCAATGTAAGTGTGCAGAGTATCCCCCCATCCAAGGTAGACACAAGTACAACAGTGTCTTTTCATCTGTCCTTGATTTTGCAGAATGTTCTGGTTTTCTGTCATATTTTTATACTATTCATTTATGCTTCTTATTATTCAGAAAATGCATGCTGTCACAGTGCCCTCTTGCTCTGTGTTTAAGTAGCAATGCTTTAATGACCACCAGGTAAGCTTGTTGGAGATTGCAAGATGCAAGTAAGCTTTAATAAGCATACTGTTAAAGAATTACCAACATTGAAAGCCTTTTTGTTGTTGCCACGCAGAGAATATTTACATAACTAGATAACGTATAAGCCTTAGGTATTGAAATGCATATGACAGTATCTGTAATAAAAGACAGGATTACAATATTTTCAGAATCTCATTGCATTTGTTGGAGACTTGCAGTAATCTTTGCAGGCTTCACCCGTAAACTAAACAGAATGCCAATCTATCATGTGTAGTCCATAACTTGTGCAGTAATCCTTTAAGTTTAAGCAATTTATCTTGAGCTTGTTTCTTGTTTGCTGTTCATTTTTTACTTTGATCATGTCTTCCCTGTGAAACAAGTAGATAGCTGTTGTCAGGTGGCAGGTCTTTTTTGGATAAGAAACATTTTTACAAGTGGGGGCATCACAGAGATTGCTACTTTCAGCATGTTACTTGGTAATTTTATAAAGCTGAATATAAATTATAATTAGAACTGCAGTGCAAGGAGAAGTGGTTTGAGTTGAGTGCTGGTTGTTTTTTTTATACTTGATTTTGACTGGCATTCCAGTAATGTATTTAAAAAGTAATTTATTTTTTTCATGTCTCACAACCTTTGTGTTTCCATCTAGATATTAAGTAAGCTGTTATGTAGCCAATGTATTGAAATATTTTTTTTTCTCCACTTCATTTTGTCTTGATTGGACTATCGTAATGACGGTTTGGTACCCAGGGCAGCGTATTTAATTAAAGTTCCAGTTGTGGTTTTGAGCATAGCTCCACTCCTTTCTAGTTGGCCACACCCCTTCCCATTGGCTTTACCCAGCCAGCTGTCTCCTGCAGCCCCCTTTAATTTGAAGTCACCAGCTGACATTGGTTTGTTGTCCATAATCTCACCTTCATTCTTGCATACCACCCTCCTTCCCCCAACATTTGCTCCTGGAGGATTGAGAGAAATTTTTTATTCGTTGCGAATTGTGTTCTCTGCTTTCCTTCTTGCCTGTTAAGACCTAGGCTAATAACTATTACCATTGGGATTTTGTATATGATTTCAAATGTGTTACTATTTTTCAAACAAGATCTGGGTTATCTTCCCTAAGCATGACGGGATAGGGTATAGCCTTGAGCCAGTGGAAGCTCTCGAGCTTAGTAATAGGCCAAGTTGGAACCAGTGCTTGGTTCTGGACCCAACTAGCATGAATGAAGGTGAGATTATGGTCAACAAACATGGAACGTTATGGTGAGTACATAACTTCTTATTAATACTATATCTTCATTGCATGTTGGCTTTGTAAAATGAATATAAGGTCCATTAAGTATTTTTAGGTAAGGATATTTTGTGAAGGTATATCTAAACTGGAAATAATTCCAAATATTGTGGGGTACTGATTGTTAAAGGAGGCTATAGCCAGAACTGACTGTACTATTTATACTAAGTGGTTAAGGGTTGAGATTCTACTGTATCTCACTGCTTCAGTACACAATTTTGTCCTCACTTGTTTACTTGAGATGACCTTATAGATGGATGCACCAACTACAAATAGTGATTATTTTTGCCTATCTTACAACATTTTTATATGCTTTGTGCATTGCATTTGTACAGTGTCAACTTTCAGGTGTTTTATGAGTGACTTAGTGTACACGTTTAAAGCTAAGGGGTGATGTTCTTCCTAACAACTTAGTTTCCAGAATGGCCCATGATGTGCTCTTCTACATCATAGGAGAGTAGCTTAAGAACCTTAATATCATTAATAGTAAAGCTTGACTTGTTGAGGGCGATTGTACTTGTGTAAAAAATAGAGGCCATATTTTGAGTCTCGAGCAGGCATTTTGATCTCTGCGGTTCAGGTATTAGTCTCTGTTCGTAAAGTATTACAGGTTGAATATTATGTTGAAAGTCATGATCCTTCCCACCCAGACTTTGTCTCAAACTATTAGAATTAATTCTCTATTAGTAATTAGAGAGTCCATTATTAAAGGAACTAACATTCGCATAAGCAAAGGTGATACTAAACACTGAATAGTGTTATGCTTGCCAGGAGAAAAAATACAGGCTGTGAGTAGGGCCTTAGGATGCCCAAATATAAAGAAGTATGGAGTCATTTTATTCATCTTGATTCAAAAGATCTTATTTTTAAGGATTCACTGACTGTTAGTAGGGACTGTACAGCCCTCTTAGATAATATAGCTTGTACAGGTGGTAGGACTTAATTTTTAAAAATCACATGTAGAAAGGAGAATCAGGTCGGCATGACTGAAAGGATTTTTGGGGTAAACACCTACATGAAAAAATAGTCCAATTTTAAAAAGTAGGAATGCATAAAACATATATGCCTAATGTTGGGCATATGTGTATTTTGGCAGGCTGGAGTCCATTTGTCAAGGCAAGGTGAGAGATTTTTTACAGCAGATGTATTATAATATTTGACAAACACAAAGACAGGATTTTTGCTAGGTCAGAAATTTAGCAGTTGACAGATAGCAAAATGTGATACATCTGCTTGGCTGTGGTAGCAGTTATTATAAGTACCATTACTAATATATTATTATTTTTTTTTAAAATATGCTGTATTCACAGAACATTGATGCTATTATTGTTTTTGAAAGATGATTAGAAAACAGTGACTGGAGATTAATTATTTTAGGTAATGAATGTTTTTACTTCAACAGACATTCTAACAAAAAAATACATAGAGGTGTTATAATGGGGATTAAAGGTTATATGAGACCACCGAGTCTTGCATTTTGATGATAAATAAACTGGGAATAACCCCCTATGTCGCCCACTGGATTGCCAGCTGGTTCACAGATAGAATGCATATAATCAAAATAGGGGAAGTTACCTCCACAAAGAGACCCGTCACTAATGGAATCCCTTAGGGTTCTGTGCTGGGACTTCTCCTGTTTAGCATCTACTTTTTTAAAGTAAAAGTCAATACCAAAGGGCTCTGGATGACTAAGTGTGCAGATGACTTCAAGTTAGGAGCAGTCATTAAATCCCCAAATGACTTAGACAGCCTGCAGGAAGGTTTGTCTCAAATAAATCACCATCCTCATCCTCAACCCCTTTTTCCCATTTTGCACATAGGATCAGTGTGTCACTTTTAAACTGTTACAATCATCTCCAGCCAAGGTTTACACCACCGGGTGGCTAGCTCTGTCATGGAAGTTCATCCGTACCACTCACTCAGACACACACTCACACTTATGGCCAATTCAGAGTGTCCAGTCCACCTACTGCATGTCTTTGGAATGTGGGAGGTAACTGGAGCACCCAGAGGAAACCCATGCGACTGCAAGGAAGACATGCAGACTCTGCACAGAAGGCATCCTAGCTGCGAATTGAACCGGAGAATCTCTTGCTGTGAGGTGACAATGCTAACCGCTGTACCACTGAGGCTGCCCTCATAACTGGTGTCAGAATCATAGTCTGAAACTAAACACCAAAAATTAAATTAATGTATCCTTTGGGAAGTCAACTACCCCAGTGAATTATCACATTGACAATACGCCCCTAAGTGTTGACCCAGTTGTTTGGAATTTGGGAACTTATGTTGACAGTGACCTAATTCTTGATCAACATGTATCTATTGTTGTAGGAAAGTCCTTCTATATTGCACAGCTTATAAACAAAGGGATTGTGCTTAGATCTACTGGCATTGTCCCCCCTTTACTCAGCTTTCATTAGGCCAGTCATTGAATACAATGCCCCCTTTAGTATGCATCTGTCCAGACGCATGCAACAGTTGGAATGCCCACAGAGATACCTTATTAAAAGGATACAAGACCTAAACAACATGTCCTACAGGGACTGACTCAAAGCCTTGTCACTATAGTCAGTATCCTACAGACTGCTAAGGGGTGACCTGTGTTTGGCATACAGGAATCCTACATCCCAATACTGATAGATTTACTGCACATTAGCAAGTCAAATGGCATCAGAAGTCCTCTGTCTAGGGATCTAAACCTCTTCTGCGACATCAGCAAAATGGTTTGGAGGGATATATTTTGCAGACGATACCATTGCTGTAGAACAGACTCCCCATCCACATAACACAAAGTTCACCTCTGTCCATTTTCTAGAGCAACTTAGATTTATGGATGGGAAACAGAAAATTTACCCTAGGACTGCCCACTGTACTACTAATGGACAGATACAGCTTCTAAATGCTTTATCACATGCATGTGTCCCCTCATATTATCTATTGTATGATCCCAATTATTCTCATTAGGGGTAATATATAATTATTGATCATGGGATTGGTAAGGGCAGTTATAACCAAATGAGACTGGTTATTTCATGCACAAAAAGGAAAACTGGCTAGGCTTAAAATAGTCCATAAAGGCAGCTAGAATTGTATTTTCCGATATTTATTTATGTATGTATATATGTATGTATGTATGTATGCATTTATTTTATTTGTTTGTTTGCCGGGTAATGTCCGACTGGGCATGAGGCCCATTATCATCAGAGACCCGGGGAGAAAAGCTCCATACATACAAATAGGCAGTATTAAACAATCAAATTGAACATATATTAATCAACAATGTACAAAGCAAGCCAGTAAAGAAATTAGTTATACAACAATAATTAGCAAATAATTAACAAATAAATTAACAAATTTAACAAAAAATGGCACAGTTAGTGATAAAAACTGTGAGTTAATAGTGAGAACAATGTGATACAGTAATTGCACGATAGAGAAATGCAGTCTACATAACAGTTAAAGACAAAGCAGCATATTGCTAACATTGCATAATATTAGACATTGCTAACTGAAACTGAGTGTAGAATCAAGATAGCCTGCAGCAGTTAATAGTTGTAGCTGTGAGAATGAGATTGTTTAGGGTAATGTAAGGGAGTAGTAGGTAGCCTAACCAGGAGTATGGCAGGAGCAGAGCCAGTGTTTTGCTAAATGTTCCTTAAGAAGCTTTTTAAACTCATGAATGCTGGGGTTTTTAGCCATAGGTTGAGGAAGAGTGTTCCACAGTTTGGCAATTTTATGGAAAAAAAATGGTGGTGCCCTGTGTGTTGTGGGCTTGGGTAATCTTTAACAATAGTTTATTTGAGGATCTTAGAACCCTAGGATTGCTTTTGGGTTGGACTAGATTGGTGAGGGCTGGGCAGTTGTTAGGTTTGTGAATTATATTGTGGGCTATGGACAGTTGGTTAAATGTTAGAAGGTTTGGTAGTTCTAACCATTTAAGTTGGGAGAGTACAGAGCTGTGGTGTGTTCTGTAAGGGTGGCCTGTGGCAAACTTGGTGATTTTGTTGGAGCATGATTTCAGATTATTTACGTCAGATTTACAAATGTTTGTAAATACTAGGGAGCCGTAGAGGAGGTTGGAGACTAGATGTGTATGGGCAGTGGCTAGTCTGGCGTAGTCTGTAAGGTAAGGTTTAATTCTGTAAAGGGTGCCAAGTTTGGAGAGGACTTTTTTGATAGTAAGGGAGATGTGGGTGTCAAACCTTAGGATGTTATGTGATCCTATCTCGCCTACATTCTGTACTGATGGGCTCGGAGCCGATCCTCGGCTCCGACTCGGCACGCTATGCTATAGAGCGAAGCCTCTTATTGGCTGAGCTATTCTCTATCCCAGGATGCACCACCACTACTTCCCCAGATCTCGTTTGCCGCTTACAAGCTAGGACGTGGTCTCGAACTTGGCTGAGCTAAGTGCTTTTTTTCTGAAAGTTTTTCTGTCAGAAAATTCCTTAATCTTTACCGAAAAGCTGTTTTAACAGCTATCGTTGTGTATAAGTGTGTTTTCGTGATTTTTCTGTGGTAATTTTGTGTGACTGATTAGGGAAAGGTTTCCGTTTCAGTTAGAGGGGCCTTCCCCTAGTTCTTCAGTGAGTCTTTTTGTATTTAGAGAGGTCAAGTACCTGTTTGAGTTAGAGGGTTCTTGGCCCTCTTTTGTTTAGTGTATTTGTAGTTGTTATTTGTTATTGGGCTTTCGCCTTTCTTTAAAAAAAAAAAAAAAGGTTTTTATTATTGTGAAAATCCTTTACTGAGTGACATTGTGTTTTGTTTCTCTGATAGTGAGTAGTCTACAGGCATTATGTCCAAAGAGCATAGACCCTCAGGATTTAAGAAGTGCACGAGATGCAACTATAAAATGTCCATCACCGATGATCACTCCTTATGTGTGTACTGTTTAGGCGCCAAACACCTTCAGGAGTCTTGCAGCGTGTGTCACGCTTTTTCCTCTAGGGTCCTCCAAGAGAGGAAGAATAAATTGATCTTAAAAGGGCTCATTAAACCCTCTTTCGAGGAGGCCTTATCTTCCTCTTCCTCTCCAGCTAAGAAAAAGAAATCGTCGGCTCCGACCAGCCCGTCAGAACCGACCACTAAGAAATCTAGGCAGGCTTCTCCATCGGCTCCAAGGACTTCGGAGCCGAGGGCGGAATGGTCTGCCTCGATGCCTCCAGTCTCGACTCCTCTGGTTTCGGAGCCGATGGCTGGGGCTTCGAGAGGCGGGTCACCTTCATCGGCTCCACTGATCTTGGAGCCGATGAGGGTTGCCGGCTCAGACTCTTCCCCTTCGGCACCAAAGCCCTCCTCGGCACCGAGGGAAATTGCTATGGGATCTCCCTCGGCACCGATACTGGTTGAGTCTATTCGGAGCCGGTCCCCCAGTCCTTCGGAGCCAATGGAGAAGTCGGTTCGGGCCCGTTCGGTCTCCTCCCGATCTTCCAAGATGTCGGATTCGGACATCAACAGGGTGCTCCTAAGACTTTTTCAGTCTCCTGTATTCCAGAAATTAGTTTCGGCTCTAGCCCATTCAGCTTCGGAGCCGATGGCCCACCCTGTAGTTCTAGTTCCTCCTCCAACAGCCTCGGCACCATTGGAGCCGGTGCTGGTGGAGCCGATGGAGGTTTTCGGGTCGGCTCCGACCCTTACTCCAACCCCGGCTCTTGAGTCGGAGTTCGGTACACGGACCTCCTCGGTCGGCCCCGGGGGGGGACGCTTCGGCACCGATGTTTTCGGTTCTGAGCCTTCCTCTCGGTGCGTCGGCTGCGGGGGTACCATCTACTGTTGTGGCCATGGGGGTTGGACCTTCCCAGGACTCTGGCGGTCCGGCCTTCAGGGCCATGAGGAGTGCTCTGGCCAAATCTTCTTTGGCTACCTCCACGGTCTCACCGGCACCTTCCCTACACACAGAGACTGGGTCTTTGGTAGTCCCCCTGTCGCTAGACAGCGGAGCCCCGGGGCCTGAGGTCACCCCCAGTGGGGTTCCCCCCCTCCTGGAGGTCCCTCTGAAGCTTCTTCGGAGGAACCCCCAAGGAAAAGACTGTGCAAGAGGAAGCATGTCGACTCCCCCGATGAGTCTCTCATGTCGGACACCGATCTTGATGATGCGGAAGGGTCCCCTAAGTCGTCCTCAGATGATGTCTCCTTTGCAGACATCTTGGAAGCCCTCAAACAACGAGGCAGCTGGCATTCCAAACCCCCTTCCGCTGACGAGTCGGTGTTCCTCAAGGCCTTCGGGGCTCAGCCCTCCACCTCCTGGGTGTCTCCACCCTTCGACGAGCTCCTAGATTTGATCTGTCGAAGGGCGTGGGAACATCCAGACTCTGTGGAACCGGTGCCTGCTCGCCCAAACAAATTCTTATCAGCACCCCCAGAGAAGGAGTTTCTGACCAAAGGTGTGGCTGTAGATGCCCTGGTGGTGGCATCTGCTACCCAACAAGATGTAGCAGAGGCTTCGACGTCCGTCCATCCTCCTAATAAGGAGTCTAGGAGCATGGACCGGTACGGGAAGCGCACCCTCAGTTCAGCGGCCTTTACCTTAAGGTCCCTGAACTATTTAACGCACTTCACTAGATTTCAAAGGGATCTGATCAAGGAGCTTTCAGATACCCTCTTGGGTAACATACCTGAGCAGCTGGCCCAGACGGTTGGCTCTCAGTTGGCTACGCTGTCATCGATATCAAACTCGTCCATGAGGCTCATTTCATATGCAGCCGAGGGGGCGAGTAGAGCGGCGGGTACGGGTGTTGCTCTACGGAGGCAAGCCTGGCTCCACCTTGTCATTTTGCGGAAGCCTTTAAGTCTTCCTTTGCCGACACTCCCTTTGATGGGTCCTCTTTGTTTGGACCCAAGGTAAAGGACACATTGACCCGCTGCGAGCAAGAAGGTAAGACTTTGACTGCCGTAGGGGCACTATTTTCCACTCCCTTTCGGCCTTACCCCAAGGCTAAAAGAGGAGGGAAAATGTGGTTCCGTAAATCCCAGAAGTCTTATCCCTCGCAGCAGGACGATCCCCCTTCTAGAGGCAGAGGAGGGGGAAATTTTTCTGGAAGACGCCGTCCCAGAGGCGGCAGAGGCCCCCGCAACACTGGAGATCGCGAGTCCTTTCGTGGCTCTTCAGCCTTCCACAATCCCTGAAGGATTGCCCGACTGTGCAGCTCCGGAGCCAGTCGGGGTCGCTCGAGGCACCTAAAAGCCTGGGAAGGTATCACCCAGGACAGATGGGTGCTTCGAATCATCGCCGGAGGTTACGCCATCCCCTTTTCACACCCTCCACCACCGTCCAAGAAAATCCTGGACCCGCCACCCAGTCAATGGGAAATCGCAGCCTTAGAAATCTCAAAGCTGCTTCAAAAAGGAGTCATCCAACCGGTCCCCACAGACCAGATCGGATTAGGGACTTACTCAAGATTCTTTTTGGTGCCAAAAAAGACCGGGGACTTGAGGCCCATTTTGGATCTCAGCATCCTAAATCGATCAGTCAAAAAGTCCAAGTTCCGAATGGTCACCTTACAATCCATTCTCCCACTGCTGGAGAAAGGTGTTTGGATGTGCTCCATACATCTCAAGGACGCCTATTATCACATCCTGATAGATTAGGCGTCCAGGAGACATTTGTGCTTCAGCCTGGGAGACAGTCATTTTCAGTTCTGCGCACTGCCCTTTGGTCTCACCACAGCCCCCAGGGTGTTCACCAAATGTTTGGCGGTCATGACTGCTCACCTGAGGAGTCTAGGATTCCAGGTGTTTCCATATCTGGACGACTGGCTCCTAACTGCCACCTCCAGGCATCTACTATTGCAGAACCTACAAGCCACCATATCACTAGGCACTTCCCTTGGAATCACCTTCAATTGGCCAAAGTCTGTGTTGCTGCCATCTCAGCGCATAAGGTTCATCGGAGTAGAGATAGACTCAAACCAAATGCGGGTCTATCTTCCTACAGAAAGGATACAGACTATACAGGCTCAAGTCCGAGCCTTACTTCTCAGATCCAAAGCTCCAGCCAGGATGGTCCTGCAGCTATTAGGCTCTATGTCAGCCACTGTTCTCCTAGTCCCCTTAGCAAGATTGCATATGAGAATTCTCCAGTGGCTCCTATCGACACAGTGGTCCTTTCAGGATCTCCCCTTCAGTCACTTCATATGGATCATGGAAACCTGCAAACGGGACCTTCGCTGGTGGCTGGTGCCCTCCAATCTAGATCAGGGACGACCCTTTGTTCTACCTCCTCCTATGGCCACATTGACGACGGACGCCTCCCAGACGGGGTGGGGGGGGCATTACCTGGGCAGGTCAGTCCAAGGCAATTGGTATCCTGACGAGAGTCTCCTTCATATCAACATTCTAGAAATGAGGGTGGTGTTTCTGTCTCTACAAGCCCTCCACGATTACCTCCCTCAAGGCATAATTGCCATTCACTCCGACAACATGTCAGTAGTCTGGTATCTGAACAAACAGGGAGGGACCAGATCCTACCCCCTTTGCAGAGAGGCCATGAGAGTTTGGGAATGGGCAGTGGTGACCAAACGTTTTTGGGTAGCGACTCATATCCCTGGGAAATCCAATGTGATAGCCGACAGACTAAGCAGAACTATTCTCTCTCCTCATGAGTGGTCTCTGAACAATGCAGTGACAACTCACATCTTCAGCAGATGGGGAACTCCTTGTTGCGACCTTTTCGCAACCCCACTGAACGCGAAGTGCAGAAAGTTCTTCTCTCTCAGTCCAGCTCCGGGGGAGAGTCCTATGGATGCATTAGCCCATCCTTGGCCCACCGGCTTACTATACGCCTTCCCTCCAGTTCCCCTCCTTCCCAGAGTGATCCAAAAGGTGTCTCACTTGGGGAGGAAAATGATTTTAGTTGCCCCTTACTGGCCTCATCAGGTATGGTTCCCCTATCTTCGGAAATATGCACTGGACAGTCCATGGTTCCTGGATCAGATCCCAGACCTATTAATTCATCAGTCGGGACAACTCCACCAGTCCCTTCACACTTTGAAGTTAACAGCTTGGCTCCTCCTCTTCCGACTATAGTCAGGAATCATACTTTAGACCCGGAAGTCATACATATCTTATCCTCGGCCCACAAGTCTGCCACTAAGAAATTGTATACTAGCAAATGGAAGAGATTTGCTATTTGGGCTCAACTCCGGGGTCTGGATCCCATCACTGTTCCGGTATCAGAAGTCCTGAAATTTCTAACTTCCCTATTCAGTCAAGGTTCTTCAGTCTCTACCATCAAGGTCCAATTGGCAGCTATTTCCAATTTTCATGAATCTATAAACCCACCTTTAATGAGCAACAGATTGTGTAAAACCTTCATGAAAGGTGCTGCGCTTTTACGACCTCAGATTTCTCATCCTGCTCCTCCATGGGATCTCGATGTGGTATTACGTGCCTTAACCTCCTCCCCCTTTGAACCGGCAGCAACATGTGATTTGAAACTTCTTTCTTGGAAAACTGCCTTTCTGGTCGCAATTACTTCTGCCAGAAGGGTTTCAGAGCTTCAAGCTCTATCTGTCAAACCACCGTACCTGGTTTTTCACAAAGATAGAGTATCCCTCAGGCCTAATCCATCTTTTGTCCCTAAAGTTTGTTCCAGTTTTTGCCTGCAACAGTCATTAGAACTCCCAGTTTTCTTTCCAAAGTACTCAAACAAAGCGGAATACATCTTCCACACATTGGACGTTCACAGGCAATTGCGTTTTTATTTAGACAGGACCCAACAAACACGTAAAACAGATCAATTGTTTGTGTCCTTTTCGGATAATAAATTGGGCAAAGCCGTCACAAAGGTCACTATTGCCAAATGGATCAGAGACAGTATTAGTCAGGCTTATTCCTCTTCTAATAAAGAGCTTACAACCTCTATCAAAGCTCACTCTACAAGAGCTATGGCTACTTCAATAGCATTCCATTCTAAGCTTGCCATTAGTGACATTTGTGCTGCGGCTACGTGGTCTTCCCCGCACACCTTCATTTCTCACTACAAATTGGATGTGGCATCTCGGGGGCGAGCTTCATTTGGTTCCACAGTTCTCAGGAGTGTTTTCCAGTGAGCCACCCAGGAATTAGGTGCTAGGGAAGCTGTCCCATCAGTACAGAATGTAGGCGAGATAGTATCACATAACATCTTTTAGTTATGTACTTACCATAACTTTAGATGTTTGTGATCCATCTCGCCTACATTCCTAATAACCCACCCTCCTTCCCCCTGCCTTGGAGATCAGAAGAGATCGGACGGTCCGAGTTCTATTGTTTCATCTTGAAACATCTGGCAATGTTATATAAACAGTTATGTGTGTGTGCATGAGTGCGGACAAACAAGATCTGGGGAAGTAGTGGTGGTGCATCCTGGGATAGAGAATAGCTCAGCCAATAAGAGGCTTCGCTCTATAGCATAGCGTGCCGAGTCGGAGCCGAGGATCGGCTCCGAGCCCATCAGTACAGAATGTAGGCGAGATGGATCCCAAACATCTAAAGTTATGGTAAGTACATAACTAAAAGTTATCATCGATTGTGACACCTAGAAGTTTGGCTTGGCTGGTGGGATCTATTATGGTTCTGTTTGTGGAAAGGATAGGAAGTGGAGTCAGACATGTTTTGGGTTTATTGTAATTGAAGGCAACTTGGTTTTGTTGGGGTTAAGTATGAGTTGATGGCTAGTGGGGTAGCTTTCTATGTCCTGAAAAGATTTTGCATTTTTGTTTGTAGGGCCTGGGGGGGTGGGGGCTGTGCAGATTAATGTAGAGTCATCGGCATATTGGACTGTGGAGGCTGGTTGGGTTGAAGAGCTGAGGGTGTTAGTAAAAATTGTAAAGAGAAGGGAGCCAAGTATGAATCCTTGGGGTACACCAACAGTGATGGGTAGAAGAGGGGACAGGGTGTTCTCCCATTTGGTGGCTTGCTGACGGTTAGAGAGATAACTATGGAACCAGGACAGGGCTGTTGTGTGGAGGCCATGGGATGATAATTTATTTAGTACGATTTGGTGGGAGATGGTGTCAAAGTCTTTTAACATGCCAAAGAATATGGAGGAGACCATTTGGCCTCTGTTTATAAGAGCTTGAATGATGTTTGTGAAAGACAGCAGGCAGTACTGGTACTATGTTTTGGCCTAAAGCCATGTATTGTGTGGGGGAGAGGAGTTTGTGATTAAGGAGGTGGGCAAGGAGTTGGGAATGAATGCATTTTCTAAGATTTTGGCTAGAGGGGAGAGTATGGCTATGGGATGGCAGTTAGTTAGATCCTTCGAGGGGCCGCCTTTGTGTAGGGGAATGATGTGGGATATTTTCTATAGATGGGGCACATATTGTTCAGAGATAGAATAGTTGATTAGGACTGATATGGGATAGGCAATTAAGGGGGCAGCAATTTTAAGGAATTCATAAGGTAATTTATCAGCTGCTAGACAGCAGGGCTTGAGTTTGGAAAGGAGAGATTTTATGTAGTTTGTTTGAATTGGGGTGAAAGAGAAGGGGATGGGGGAGTCAGAAGTGGGAAGGGGTACAGTGAGAGGTTGATATAGCTATGAACTTATAACACTAATACTGTAGATTGTGCAATTGTGACACTGAAGACAAGCCTGGAACAGACTACAGTTACTGGAGTGTCTAGAGGATCAAACTTAAGTTCTGGCAGTGTGAAATAAATTTATTGAATGAAACATCGGAAAGAAAAATGATAATAGCTCTGGACTTGAATTCACCAGACAGACTGGAATAATATTGATTCTATAACACTGGTATGTTAATTATTTACAACTTATATACATGAACAGCAGTTGTAACATGCTAGGGTGACAATTGACAGATATTCTTTATGTCATTAAGAAGAAAATTCTTACTATATGTCAGGTTTTATTACTGTTGGCATACATTGATCATGGGGGTTATAAAGGTTAAACTGCTGATAGATAATTCTGCCAAAATGGAATCTTAATAAATGCACAGAAGATTAATAACAGACTATTTGAAAGCAAACCACTTACTGTGTAAAACTAATTGCAGTGATGCATTCAGTGGAAAGACTGCAGAAGGAATGTGACAACTTTTGAAAGGGGAATTTTAAACAAAAACATAAAAACAATGTTTAACCTCAGGATCTAGCCACAAAAGGTCATGAGGCTTTATTTCCATAGGGACAAAATACTTAAATAAGATGAGAGATAAAACAATATTAAAAATGGAAATGGGGTTGAACTATAACTTTTAATATTGAAGTACATAAAATTAAACATAGTGCAAGGCATGATTAGAACACTAAATGAGGATATTTTATATGAAAATAATGACTATAACAGGAAACCATTTTATAGTTTAGGCCTATTCTTAAATCATATAGCCAAATTATGGAACTCTCTACCCCACACCCTCCAAAACACACCTGAATCTACCAGTTTCAGACAACTACTATTTGAACATCTATCCAAGAACTGGCATTGCTCCTGTGCCAAACCTGACTGACAAGATATCTATAACTCTCTCAACACACTGTCCACTCCTTATCTCATTTTCTCCCTCTCCTCAGTGTTTATTACTACTCAAAAATAAATATATATCAAGGAAATCTCATTTGGTCATACTATTATTTAATATGTGCACACTACTAACTTTATTTTTTCACACAGTGATCTTCACTGAAATGCTTGTGTTTTCCTTTTTGAACCATCTACTAGAAAACTGTATTGAATACTACTTTGTATACACTAACTAGAAGATATGTATTCTGCATCTTACTGTATGTCTACTATTGTACTATCTAATTATTGTATATTGCTTGTACTTCTGTGAAGATTTTCTCCCCGGGCCTCTGCTGAAAATGGGCTTCTGGCCCAGTCGGACTTTCCCAGTAAACAAATGTAAATAAATAAACAGTTATATAAGATGGTGTATGAATAAAGACATATCAAGAGGATAAACTGTAGGTAGATAGTAATGGTTACTCTGAAACACAACAGATTGGAGATATATTTACAAAATCTCATGCAAAACATTTTGGCTCCACTAAGAGGGATGTACTTTTTGATAGTAAGATCCAGGTAACTACAAATACTGAAATTAAATTAGACTATTTTAAAAAAATGTATTCTTTTTCTTTCGGCTGTTCCCATTAGGGGTCGCCACAGCGGATCATCTGTTTCCATTTCTTCATGTCCTCTGCATCTTGCTCTGTCCCACCAACCACCTGCATGTCCTCTCTCACCACATCCATAAACCTTATCTTAGGCCTTCCTCTTCTCCTCTTACCTGGCAGCTTCATCCTTAGCATCCTTTTTGCAATATACCCAGCATCCCTCCTCAGCACATGTCCAAACCAATGTAATCTCACCTCTCTGGCTTTGTCTCCAAACTGTCCAACCCGGGCTGACCCTCTAATATATTTATTCCTAATCCTGTCTACCCTCGTCACACCCAGTACAAATCTTAACATCTTTAACTCTGCTACATCCAGCTCTGACTCCTGCCTTTTTGTCAATGCCACTGTTTCCAACCCATATAACATAGCTGGTCTCACTACCCTCTTGTAGACCTTACCTTTCACTCTTACTGGTACTCGTCTGTCACAAATCACTCCTAACACTCTTCTCCACCCACTCCACCCTGCCTGTACTCTCTTCCTCACCTCTATTCTGCACTCGCCATTACTCTGAACTGTTGATCCCAAGTACTTAAACTCATTCACCTTCGCCACCTCTACTCCCTGCATCCTCATCATTCCTCTATCCTCCCTCTCATTCACACACATATATTCTGTCTTGGTCCTGCTGACCTTCATTCTTCTCCTCTCTAGAGCATTTCTCCACCTCTCCAGGGTCTCCTCAACCTGTTCCCTACTCTCACTACTAAGCAAAATTGATACTAGTAAAGTACAGGTAGGAGACTGAATTAGTTACAGTGACTAAAAGTACTAAACAAAACTGACCCTTATCAAGTACAGGTAGGTGACCAAATAAGTAACAGTGACTAAAAGTACTAAGGAAAATTGACCCTAGTAAAGTACAGGTAGGTGACCAAATTAGTAACAATGACTACAAGTACTAAGGAAAATTGACCCTAGTAAAGTGCAGGTAGGAGACTTAATTAGTAACAATGACACTATCATTATATCTGTTATTCATTAGGCCATTTAACTATGGAAATATTACTGAAGGCTGGAAACATGCACTTGTTAAACTCATCTTTAAGGAAAAGTGGAAAAGGACACACCAGAGACATATACATCCACAAGTCTACTTTCCTGTTATACTACATTAATTGAGAAGGTTATTTTGGATAAATTATTTTCAGAATTAGAAAGGTTGGGACTTGAAACCATATACCAGCATGCATACGTCAAAAATAAGTGCATAACTACCTATTACATGATGTTCTATAATAATATAATAACTGTAAATGAAAATGCGTGTTGTGATGTCATTTATGTAGCACTATCGTCTGCCTTTGATTGAGTCATTCACAAAACACTGATCAATAAAGTAGAATAACTAGGTATTAATGTAATCTTGATAATATGGATAGCTGCATGACTTACAAATAGGAGATGGCAAGTATCATACAGCAATTGGACAGGTGAAATTCTAGGTTACAGTCAGGGTGTCCTACAGGGCACTGTCCTAAGCCCATACTTGTTTAGGCTGTATCTTTCTGATTAACTGAAATTAGAAAACTGATTACATCTGTTACAGATAGGGCATGTCTGCAAAATAACTTGACTAAATTGACCAGTTTGACATGTAGTATGCTGATGGATGACTTAACTGCTTCATGATTTGAAGATAAGCATGGGAGTTCAGTTAAGCCACTAACTTCTCCTAGGAATTCTGAACAGGACAGCCAGGGGTCCACTGTGCTACCAGCTTTACTCCCTGGGGAGAGAAAAATTAACCCGTAGGGTCAGTGGGATTCAATAGTCACCAGACATCTTTCAGTCTGAATCTCGCTGCTATTGCGTGATTTAAGAAGCATTCTGTGAAGCACTGAACATATGACAACATTAAAGTTGTCCCTATTAGTATTGATGTTTCTTCAAATGTGAAGAACTCGGGTTCATGAAAAATGGTGAATATCCACAAGGAGTCAGAATTATTACAGCTTTAAACCATCCCTGGTACTAATGGACCTCTACCTGTGTCTAATCTAGTTAATGCTCATCTATTATCCTTTGGTTTCCAATAATTTCCAATTGAGTATGCAATTGTCTATGCCATTCCTAGATGAATTCAAGAGACTAGATGCCTTAATTTCCTCTATTAATACCAGTTTCTCTTTATTTTTTGTGTGGAAATAATGTCTTCAAGTACACGTAGCATTCAAGCCATTGATGTTTAAGGTTGTAAAACTGAAAGCAGTAGACATAACTGCAATATTTTTTTAATAACTGCAACAATTTGAGATTATTTTAAACTAATATTAACCACAATAGTATGTCCTGGGATAGTATACAGAAATGTGATCAGGCCTATTGCCAAATTCATGTGGATTCTCTTTCTACATGATGACAAACTTTAGGAAAGTGATTATTATACTTACTCTCATTCATGGTTTAAACGTTACCTCTGGCCATTTGAAGCAGGACTTCACCAGCAGGTTCAGTTTTAAAAGGCTGACACTACCACTTTTTGACAAGAACCACATAGGTATGGCACTGGAGTAAATGGTATCAGTGCTGCTTTGGCTGTCTTGTTAGCATATTGTACATATGACAATAGCAGATTTTAAGAATCCATGTTTTGGCTACTAATATAGGTCTCACAGTTTCTGTTTGGTTTGTTGGATCACACAATACACTGATGTATTTCATGACCTAGACTATCTGTATGCACATTTGCGCATGCGCACGTGTGTGTGTGTGTGTGTGTGTGTGTGTGTGTGTGTGTGTATCCGTCTGGCTTTGTATGTGTGTGTTTGTGTATGGCTATCTGTGTGTGTGTGTGTGTGTGTGTGTGTGTATATCCATCTGGCTTTGCATGTGTGTGTTTGTGTATGGCTATGTGTGTGTGTGTGCGTGTGTGTGTGTGTGTGCGTGTGTGTGTGTGTGTGTGTGTGTGTGTGTGTGTGTGTGTGTGTGTGTGTGTGTGTGTGTGTGTGTGTGTGTATAAAGTAAGTAGTACCAATAGTCTACAAATTCCTCTTGGCACACAGCAGTCATAAATAGTAAGTTCATTTCTTACCTGATAACATGAATGTATATAAGTAGGCAAGTCTTTTGGTTCAGCAAGTCAACCATTCAAAAGGAAGATATAGTTCATGGAGCACCATGATTACTTTCTGCAAGAAAAAGATGGGCTTGTTAGGCACTTTTCTGATGACAGACAAGTGCTTAACAAGCTCTTGTTAAACCTCTATAAGTGCTTTGAAGCTCTAGTATCATGCTAGAGCATAAAAATGGCCAGTGTGGCCATCACAGAAGCTAAAACAGCTTTAAAAAAAATGTTAGAAAGTTAGTCATGCCAACTTTTAAAAAGTAGCTCCACAGAGGAACACTTTGCTTCTGCATACTGTCTTTGTGGCTGTGCTAAGTGTTTTACGGCTTTCAAAGATGTAAAATGTTTTGTTCTTCTACACTTTTTTTGGTAACGTGTACTACGTGGAGCAGATGAAACTCCATGAATTGCTACTGGAGGTAAACAGGTGGTACAGGAATAATCAAATTATGTCTCTCATCACCAATTTGTATTGTAGGAGACCTTTAAATAACTCATAGGACAACTTGAGATGACTATTCCGTGACTTTTCTACATCAGAAAGTATCTAAAATCACACACTAGCAAAGTGCACTTAATTGCTTAGCAATGCGTAAATATGTTGTAAAGTGTAGACTTAACACATATTCAATGGCTCTGCAGTGTTTAATTCTTATGCCTTCTCATGCAACAGCTGAGGCAGTTCAAATACATTACTATGCAGATTAGTCTCTTTGACTTCAGTGTCACAGATAAAAGTTCCAAAAACGTAACCAAACAGTTATACTGCCAACATTACAGACACCCCCATTTTGTGGTTTAAAAATAGGCACTAATGGCTGGTAATTAGCTACCAAAGTAATTTTCCTTCCATATAAGTACTGATTCAACTTTGTTTACTTCCCCTATCATGCTAAAGGCTTCTCTATCATTTTCAGTATAGTTATGTTCAGCTTTCTATATTTACCATGAAGCAAACACAGCAGGCCACTCCAGACCATCTGTAAAATGATATGCTACAACTGTAACTGTTCCAAAAGGTGAAGCATGAGAAGCTAACATAACTGGAAAGAAAGATATGGAAATACGAAAATTATTTCTGGATATGACTTTTTTGGGGGGGGGGGCGTGGGGGTTGTGGTGTGCCCCTGGCTAACCATTAGCTGCTTGGTGTTCCTCCTATTGCTCCAAATTCCTGCCCTGATACTACCTCCCCGGGTTGGGAAGGGAAAGGGTAACTTGAAATGTAGCTAGATTACAGCAGCCATAGATGTTGTCCTGCATGCCAGGGCTTTTTCTTATTCGCTTCCCCTTGTGTGGCAAAATATACTTTGAAGCTGTGTGGGCAATGAAGCATGCTCTGTGAGGACATGTCGGCCCTGACCTATTGAGTAGCCCTGCCTTCTTACTCATCCTACAGATACAGCCCAATAATCATTCTAAGGCCAAGCCTCCACCATGGTTAGACTTAACCTCTGTCTTTGCCTATCAGTCTCCTGGGTTGCTAACTGAGCCCAGAAAGCCTGGACTGTAGTCAAGGACTCATCCTTCTACCCCAGTGGAGTGGCATATTTTGAGATACATCTGTTGATTTCATTCCATGTTAATACAGAACAATTCTTTAACAGCTTTAATTGTTCTGACGGTACTAACTGGAACCACAGTACAACCACGGTCATATTGGTACCAGCAGATATTTTACTGAGTACATTTTCTCCAGGTATCTGTCAGGAACATTATGTCTCACACAGAGTTCAGAATGTCTTAAACTGTCTAGTAATGTCTGCAGTACAGATATGCACAAACATGCTTTCCTTTAGCAACTCTCCTTTAAAAACAATTTTTCTTAGTTCTAGGGGCCAACAGCTGAAAATGATGTAGACATTTCTGCATGAGCATAGGGAAGGAAATATATGGAGATATATGTAGGAGGTTGATGCATGTTTACCCAAGTTTTCTTAGTGTTTCTGCTGAGTCAGTAGTATCTTTCCTGATTTGGGGTGTTAATCCCTGATTATTTCTGGCATTTGACACTGATTCTGGGCGTGCAAAGTTCACAGCTATGATTGTGCAACAGAACTGGGATTTTTTTAATATTGTCATTATTCACTCAGAAGGGGTGGCCTTGGTGGTGCAGCGGTTAGCATTATCACCTCAAAGCAAGAATGTAAAATGTTTTGTTCTTCTACACTTTTGATCCGGTTTGATCCTTGCGTGGGGTGCCTTCTGTGTGGAGTCTGCATGTCCTCCCTGTGGTTGCGTGAGTTTTCGTCGGGTGCTCCGGTTTCCTCCCACATCCCAAAGATATGCTGTAGGTGGATTGGGCACTCTAAATTGGCCCTAGACGTGAATGCGTGTGTGTGTGTGTGTGTGTGTGTGTGTGTGTGTGTGTGTGTGTGTGTGTGTGTGTGTGTGTGTGCGCGCCTTCCATGGAAGGTTGGGCACTGGGCTGGCAACTCGACACTGTAAAACTCCACTGCCAATCATGAGCAGACAGATGTTCCGCTGTGGCGACCCCTAACTGGGAAAAGCCAAAAGAAGAAGATTATTCACTCAGAAAACTGATAGACTAAGAGGATTTGCATTACTGCACATTTTCTAATGAATGGGAAATTGTAACTTTAAGTTCTAATATAAGTGGCAGTGATATTCTGTTGCAAAATCAGGGACAATCACAGATCTCAACCTCTAGCCACAAGAATTAAGGACAAATAATCAGGGACAAGTGCTGACACTTTTTAAAATATTTACTACTGCTAACTTAAACAAGTTGATAGACTAAAATAATATGAATTAACGTACAATTTCTGATGTAAAAGAAGTTGCTAGCATGCATTTTTTAATTAAGGACAATACAAAAGTACATATAGTCACAAACTTACAAGTGCACAGATGCAGTAGGCAGGAGTTGTTATATAAGTTATACAACCCACAGATGTTATTTTTGTGCAGCTGTATACAGCTACAAATATAAATATGAAACTATGTGTTACTTATTGTCTCCACGTATACCTTTCAACCACTTAATACAAGAATTCTTGACAGAGCCTAAATAAATGGGAGGGGGCTGGGGGGGGGGCAAAGGCTCCAAACTGATTACAGATTTTTTTAAACATCATTTTTATAAAAAAGTTTTTAGAATAACATGTTTTGCATTTTTTGAATTTCATGAAGACTAAAAATCAGTTGTCTATCATTATTTAGTGACTTCAGTCCTCATAGATTTGTCAGAAAACCATAAATTTTGAGAAACACGCCAAACAAATGAAGAGAGCAATCTGTACATTCTGTGAAATTTCGGACAGTTGAGAGAGATACGTTGTTGCCATCTGGCTATTTTTAGTATTTTTACATGGGTTTAGGGTGTCACATGCACGGCCGGCCTTAGGCATAGGCGAACTAGGTGACCACCTAGGGCGCCATAAAGGCCGGTCTTGTAAAGGGCGCAATTTTTTACTTTATTTTTTTTTTATTTTAATTAATTTAGTCCATTCTTTCTTTCTTCTCGGCACCTGCTTGAGGGCACCGGAACCACAGAGCAAAGGGGGTTGGTGAGCGCCCTCCCACTAATACAGCATTGCGGTTTTAGCATCTTTTCCTTTAAGGAGAATCATGTGTACACACGCTAACGTGGACGTAAATTCATTTTGCAGGCACGCAAAATGTAATTAGTAGTTTTGTTAAGAGGGCTTTAAGTTTGTGTGTGCTTGTTTGGCTGTTCGGTTTAGAAAGAAGGTAAGTGTATGTGTGTGTGCAATTTAAACTGTTCACTTCTGTATGCATGAGAAAGTGTGTGTGTGTGTGTGTGTGTGTGTGTGTGTGTGTGTGTGTGTGTGTGTGTGTGTATGTATGTGTATGGAATTTAAGTTAGCCATTCTGTTTGTATGAGATAAAGTGCATGTGTGTGTTACTGTATGTGAGAGAGAGAGAGAGAGTAGGTGTGCATGTGTACAATTTAAACTAGTGGTTCCATTCATTTCTGTATGAGAGACAGTGTGTGTCTCTGTGTTGTATGAAAGAGTAGGAGTGTGTGGAATTTGAACTAGTTGTTAGTTGTATGAAAGAGAAAGTATGTGTGTGTTGCTATGAGACAGAGTAGCTACTTGTCTTTTGCATAAGTGGTGTTTTATGTTGATACCTGGATGGTTAGAAAAAGTGGCTGAAATACACGGAAGGTGATACGCCTATGGAACAGATGCATGATTTCAGTCTTTACTATCTGATCATAGTTTTATCTGATCGTAGTTTTATGTTCCAGTGACTGTTTCTTTTATACCAAACCACGGTATAGCCACATTGTTGTGCTGCAGTAGTTGTAAAATATGTATGATAGTGGCTGTTCTTTTCTGCATGGTGCAATTCAAAGAGCATATTTATTCACAGGTTGACCTTCAAGAAATTGTCAGTATGATTTTTTGTTGGCTTCTGTAGAAAAGAGTATGCATTCTTAAATGGCAAACAGCTAAATGGTGTTTTTATTGAAATAGCTGGTAAGTCTGAAACAAGAACTTACCATAAATAAAAAAATAAAGGGTGCAAGAAAGAAGACCTGTTCTGAGTGAAAGTAAAAGTTATAAATTGTCAAAGTTGTTTGGCTTCGTCAAGGGCAGATCATGCCTCCTGAACCTGGTGGATTTCTTTGAGACAGTTACTCAGGCTATAGATAAGGGAAAGGAGGTACACACAGCTTACCTTGACCTTGCTAAAGCATTTGACACCATTCCCCATTCGGGTATTATTGATAAGCTCACCAGCCTGGGTATAAACCCTTACGTCACAAGATGGATCGCAAACGGGCTCTCAGACAGATCCCATAAAGTAAGAGTAGCGGGATCTATGTCCGAATCCAGACCAGTAACGAGTGGTGTGCCTCAGGGCTCTGTCCTGGGGCCCCTCCTGTTTGGCATATACTTCTCAGAAGCACAGGCAAGCACAGAAGGGCTGTGGCTGACTAAGTTTGTGGACGACTGCAAACTGGGTGCTATAATAGAGTCTCTGGCCGACATGGAGATATCATAAATCACTGTGTTTAGTTGAGTAGATTTTCCTGTAAATACTGGAGCAGATTTTAATTCAGGATTTGGTACAGTTTTAGAGAATCTACATTATTAAAAATGTGAGTTCTGAGATGCTTCTCCTTTTGTGAGGGAGTTTAACTGGTGGGAGGTAGTAAAGAATTTCCCATCTTGGTGTTGCTCAATTTTTCATGATAGCAGGTGCATTCCATAGAGTGATAGATCACAAAGCAAATTTGGCAAGATGCTGCTGATAAGATGTCATTGCCAAAACATGACTGACAAAGAAGCTGGTGTCTGATAACATCCTTTATAAAGCTAGATGGACACAGTTAATTGGTTAATAGAAGTATTATGACTGTTTTGATGATTAATGCCTTTATAGGCCATGGTAGCATTTCTTTATTTTATATATTTGCATCCATTTGGCTTACCTGGTTAACAAGTGCCCAAGTGTCCCTTTTCAGGGGTGACTCAGGAGTACTCTTCTTAATGACTTGCAGAAAGTTGCACAGTAGGAAAATGGAGATGGATGGAAATGGACACTTTTGTGGATATAAGAAGCAGCTTATTAACAAGTCAGAACCTTAATCCTGGACTTGATGATGCTCTGCCCTGATTGTATGCAGCATGTTGCTCAGATTTCTTGTGCTAAGAGGTTGAGAGGTATGGATGCATGGTATGTCATGCCCCTAGGTTGTCGATTATTTGGTGCATTTTAAGGGTGCCCTCCTTTGCATAAGATGCCTAGTAACTATGAAGTGTTGTCAGTTTCTCAGTCATTTCCTGTTGCAATATTACCTGCTTACCAATTTTGTTCTTCAATGTAATGTAGGCAATTGATTCTTCGAGGGCAGCAGGAACTGAATTTGTCAATGAAACATTGAGATGTAAAGTTGTTTGCCAGTAGCAACCTCTTCGTTAGTTATAGGTTTCTTTAATGTGGAATTATTCTGATGATTTTACTTTTGCAGAGACTCTGCATATTGAGTGATATTGGATTGTAATGACAGAGGGCCGAGTGCACTTTTATGTTGAAATTTTATGAAATAGGTCGTTTTGTCATTATTCGTTCATATATCTTGTGTCATTGTTTATTAAAAGAATGTATAAAACTACACATTTAAAACACATTCTGACAAGTGGTACTGTATTATACAAAGAATATAATCAGGAAGGCGAAACAAAGAACAAATGCATGTATGTAAGGCCCTAAAAAATGTGTGCAAGGAGCCTGTGGTTTAAAAATAGTCCAAAGGTAAACTTAATCCTCCAGTGGCAAGATACATTTTCTATGAATGTGGGTTTCCATGCTGTTTCAATGAACGCGGGTTTCAAGGGCAGAGAAGTTTACAGCTCATGTAAGTCTGTTTTCATTGTGAGACTGTTTGTTTAGCAAATTGCTATCTGTGTTTATGCTATTTTATTTCAATACCTGCAATATGCACACTGATAGGTTTGAACAGTGTTTATGGCAACTGGTGAGAAACAGCCAAGTAATGGAACACTGGAATGGTTAGGGGTAGGGGGTTGCTGCAGGAGGGTCTGTTCGGTGGGATGGTAATCCATTGCCTAGGGCCCTATTTGACCATGATCTAGCTCTGGTATTTAAAGTAGGAATACGTACACAAAAGTAATTAACTCATTTGCACCTAGAGCCCTTAGCCAATTTGTGTAACAGCTTAGCTAATAAGTGTGTTGAGGTATCTTTTCTTCTATGCATTTAAATAATTCTGAAACTGCTCCGGTTCCATTTTTTCTATCTGAAACTGCTCCGGCTCTGCTTTATGTAAGTGAAACTGATCCAGCTCTGTTTTATGCACCTGGAACTGCTCTGGCTCTATTTTATGCAACTTAAACTGCTCTGGCTCTGTTTTATGCACCTGGAATTGCTCCCGCTCTATTTTATGCATCTGAAACTGCTCCGGCTCTGTTTTATGCACCTAGAACTGCTCTGGCTCTATTTTATGCATCTGAAACTGGTGTGCGTGTGTGTGTGTGTGCATATATATATAAAGAAGAAACCTCTGGGACACTGCAACCTCAGTCTTCTGGGATAAAACCTGGTAATCAGACACTAGTGGTTGTACAGTGTGTCCGTCATTAGTGTCTTGATAAGCCTGATACCGATGCTTGGTACTTCAGTGACTCTGCAGTTATGAATGGTAAAGCTTTTAAAAATGCTTCAAATATGTACATAAAAGTCCTTCCCAACACAGGAACACTTCATGTGTAGTATTTCTTAGGGGCAGGACATTAAAATCAACAATATAATATTTGTGAAGCTTTTGATTCCAGAACTTTACGAGGTGGGAAAAATTTTACTTTTTAAAGGTTTGTTTCTTGATGAGATTCCACAAAAGAGACCTTCTCCTCTAGTATTGCTGCATGGTCATCCCCCTTGGTGATCTGGCATGATCCAGTTTTTTCCTGATTCTTATAGACTGGATAATGTGGAAAAGTAGGGAAGATAAACCTGTATCTTCCAAAGACTCTTTGCTTGCACCAACCAAAAATCCTAGGATGAAAGAGTTCACAAGTTGTTCTGTGGCTTCACTGACAGGTGTTTTGTAGCTTCCAGTCATAGCGGTAAAACGAAGCTTACTAGACAAGATACTACATCATACATTTATCTGAGACTGTACTTGGGAGGTGTGTACCCTTTGTGAAAAGTTGAACAAACTCTGTAGTTGTTTATCAGTAAAAATGTAACAAAGGAGAAAAATGTGAAAAGCTTTACAAAACTTGTAGCTGTTATTTCAGTAAAGATGCAGCAAAGATGTGAAAGATAATGAAAAAAATTGATGCAGCTAAACTTTGAAAAGTGTTAGTTCCTAAAAAAAGATAGACTACCTTAACTGGTTTTGGAACTTTCTGGTTATTTAAGCCACAGTGCTTTGGATGGTGTTTGGATTCAGAATTTTAAATTTGCAGGAAGTGGTATCACTGACCAGTAGTGTGAACATTGTTTCTAGATGATTGTCACTGTTGAAGTGATACCTTTCTCACTTAAGGGAAAAAGGGGTTGTGGATGGATAGATATCATTTGAAGGTGAGCATCATTCAGTATAAAACAAGCACACACACACTTATCACTAAAATAGATGTTTTGTAGAAAGTAAGTGTGCTAGGACACCTCCTGGAGATTTTTTTCAGGTCACATGACTTTTCCCTAAAAGTTCAGTGGAGCAGGCTAGTTCATTGTGCTTTAGGATGGGGAGCATTAAACAAATACTTTCATGAATTTAGATGAGAGCAGACAATAGTTGTTGCCTAGATCAAACTAACATCTAGACATTTTGCCTGTCAGTCTTTTCAACCACTAAATCGGCAGCTAGATTATAGTTAGTAGTAGGACCGGCTAGGTTAAAGTCAGTGTAATGCCATCTTTTTGTTTGAAACTATTTTTATTTTATATTTCCCTGTGCAAGAATATATTTATTTGAATATTTAATTTTCAAGGTGTATTATTGCCCAACTCCTTTAAGTATTTTAGCACTCAATTTGAAAAGCATGTGCTATGGTTAGTTGTTTCTTGAATTATAAAAGGTTAATTACATAAAACTGGTGGATTGATTTATATTTGTTAACTTCAGTCTTTTAATGAGAGACTGCTGACTCCTATTAATTTAATAGTATGGTTGATTATTTTTAAGTGTAAAGTAATTGTATCCTGAATATGCTAGACTGGACTGGCAAGTAGCAGTGGTAGAGTGTTACTATAAATGAGGGAAGGTATATTGTCATTTAAAGGGTATTGTGGCACTGAAAAGGTATTAACCCACTCGTGGAAATCATTGTGTATATCAATATAGTAGTCTTAAGCAAGACACAGTCACTGCTGGTACAAAAGCGTAGGCTGTTAGTGAAGTGTGTGAAATCCTGCAAAGCCACTGACAACAGCCTAGATAGTATTCATTTGCCAAATGTCAAGTATGTCAACATGTAATTTTAGGTAGTAATACAGTTTGTTGGGTTGCCCTGACAGTCTGCAGACCATTGTTTGAAGATGATGACGGTGTATGTGAAGCTGCAGCAGGGGATGGGATTGTCTCTTCCTTGATCTGGTGTACTAATGGATGATGCACTCCTTCCCTGCCTTCATTTCTAGCAATTTCTTTGAACAACTTCTTACCAGCCAGTGTTCCAACTCAGTACTGATGAAACTGTAAAACAGCCTGCAGGTGTCAGTGTAAACAGGTGGGTCTACTTCAGACATGGTTTTGCCTTCAGGATCACAGCCCTTAATCTGTCACCATCTACACTGATGGTGTGTCATCAAACCTGTTAACATCGGTGTTGATGCTGTCAGTGCAAGGCATTTCAGCTGTTCCAGCAGATGGGGTCAGGCTTTCAGGACCAGGATTGGAACTGATCTTGTTAGCATAGCCCATTGTTATAACATGTAGCATTTTCCATTGTGTTACCTTCCATTATATTACTATTATATCAGTTTGTACCATTGATCTCATAGTCTGTGTGACAATTATATTGTACTTTGGTAACAATTTTAGCTGTTTTATATTTGTCTATAGTGTGATATTCCCTGCTGTTAAGATAGCTTTCCATTTTTAGTTTTTATTTAGTGTTGTGTGATAACTGAGAATTGTAGTCGTATGTTTGCCATTTCCTACTCGTGTGTGGTTTAACTGGGCACTCAATTATATTATGCAAGAATAGCCATGTGGTGATCTTGGTTCTATTTTAAGAATAGGGAGGCTGGCTCCCTGGTTTTTAGATTGTAGTTGAATACAGCGCTTGAGTCCACATATATATTTTTGGGGGGCAAAGGAACTGAAATTGAATTATGTTTTAACATTATGTATACTTAACAAGCACGGGAGGAACTAAGTCAGTTTTTAAATGTTGTAAATCTGATTGCATGGCTTAAACCTCTATAGCTATTACATTTCATTGTGTTGCATGATACAGTACTTGAGTCAATGTGGTAGTTAAGAACTGCCCTTCCAGTGGCACAAGTTGAAAGGTAATCTTATGTCAAATTGTAACTGAGATGTATGATAAATAGAACTGAATCCTAAGTATAAAGAAATATATTTTCATCACACTGATCAGCTTAGATGGACTTTACTATGCTGCAAGGAAGTGTTCCACCTTTGCCACTTTGTTCCACATTGGCAGGTATGGTTGACAACTATGGAGGGTTTTTGTCTGAGTACTGCGGTGGTGGTGCTGTGGTAGCATTATCGCTTCACAGTTAGACGTTGCCCGTTTGATTTTCAGTTAAAGCGTCTTCTGTGTGGCGACATGCCTGAATGGGTGTTCCTTCGTTGAAGGTTGTGCATTAGGCCCGGCAAGCCAGCACGTAAAACCCTACTGCCAATCATTAGCGGACTGCTGTGGTGACCCCTAACCGGGAAAAGCCGAAAGACACAAACATTCTTAGGAAAGGAATTTCCATGGACTGCCTTTCTGCTGAAATACCACTGTATTGTTTAATGAAGTCATGTTCCAACCTAAACAGATATGCTGATAAGTTTGGTAGAGGTGATGGACAGCTATTGGCATATGTAAAAGGTGAACATATATGTCCAAACTCTAAAACTGTTGTGCTCAACCATTAGTAAACCTCTTTGCTGTCCCTTATTCTATCTGACAGAACAGATTGCTGTCAAACTCATGTATTGTAAACTACATTTATTCTATATATTTGATTAAGGTCAGTAAGTGCCCAGTGTCTGTTGTACATGTTGGTTAGTGATGTGCTGGTGTACTCTGGCTGGTGTGTAAAGCATGCCCCCTTTGTTACACTATGACAAAGCATTCACTGATTTTCATGCATTTAAAAAATTGAAAGAAATGACTGGAGTGGCTTTTGTGTGAGTGACCTACCTATGGGCGTGGCTCAAGTAGGGGCATTATTTGAGAATGGTGTGGGTGGAGCTTAAGGGGCGCCACAGCACTACTTCGCCTAGGGCGCCATTTCAGCTAAGGCCGGCCCTGGTCACATGGCTACTAAGTGAGCGCTCATCTTTCTATCTCCAAACTGAAGAGCAAAGCCTCTTATAATGTGGAACAAATGGGCAAAATGTGGAACACATACTAACGACATACTAACAACTTTAATTAGGAAGTTCATAGGATGGTAAAAATATGCTGGTTTTACTTATAAAAACAATCTTTTAATTAATTTAATTAATATGATTCAGTTCTATTTACCATGGATATAAGTTAAAACATCCCCACAACTGAATTTGCGACAGACCCTTTCAATGTGGAACTTAGAGGAACCATGAACTTTTTAAGACCCTAAATGCGGTTTGTTCTTCCTAATGAGGTACTCTTGAAAGGTATAGACCCATACCTGTCAACTTTACAGATTTGCTCAGAATGTCCGGATTTTTTGTCCGTTTTCTCATAAAATTGTGGTTTTCTGGCAAATTATTAGCACACTATTAAAGACTGAGGTTAGAAAATAACAGACATTTGAGTTTCAGATTTCACATCCTTTAGAAAATTCATGCTAATGCAAAACCTGTTATTCTACCAGCTTTCTAAGTTTGTAAGAAACATATTTAAAAATTGTCCCTATTTCTGGGCCTTTGTCCCACTTTTATTTATGGCTTTGTCCTGATTTCTTGCTCTAAGAAGTTGAGAGGTATGTGTGGACCAAATTACCAACCAAAGAAAATAATGCATCTCTCTTGTTATTGCTATTATGATATATAAAAATATGTGTGTGTGTGTATGTATACATATATATCAAAATACATAATTTCTGTACTAGATATACAATCCCCAGCACAGGAGAGTAAAAAACAATGGATCGGTTCACCTACAAAGTTCAGAAAAAATGACGCTGACAATATAATTTGATTTAAGTAGATCAAAAGTTTATATTTTACCAACCTAAAACAAAATAAACAATGTAGTCCAAAAACTCGAGCAGCCAAACCACAAGCATTAATTTAACAACATCTCCCATTGACAACAAAGCACTGGCCTTCGGCGCCAATACGTTCGGACGTAGGAATCCTAGCCCTTCCCACATGTCACGTGATACCACCACACTCACTTTTTCATTAGCGCACTGTTTTTCACGTTGTACTGTTAGGGTGCAGAAGGTCAGGGTGTGAAAGAAAGGTTACCTCGACCTACGCATGCTGCTACTTTTTTATTTCTAGAAATTATCAGCTGCTGTTACCATCGAATTTCTGCTGTCATCTTTTAACAATGGCTGCCTCTAATGACCTGGAGAAGCTGCGGATGACCGGGGCTGGAAAGGCTATAGCAGTGCTGACCAGCGGAGGAGATGCACAAGGTAGATGGCAACTGAACAGTTATTCTTGCATTGTTTTCCCGAGAAGGGATACAGTGATTTATGAACAAAGGAACACAGCAAGGTTTATATATTAAGACTAACGGCGATCGAATGCAAGCATCTGAGCATTTGCAGTTTGACCCTTGAAGCTCTTTGACATACAGCGTTAGGATAGGAATGTCTAATGTTTGTAAAGTGAAACATTGCTGGCTTTTCTATAATCAGTCAGCGATCGAGTTTGTTTATATTGGTTTTCATCTTTTGCACAGTGTAGTTTTTGTCTAATCCATAATGAGGTGGGGTGACCCCCACGCGATTCTGGCATTCTGCAGTGAGGCAGAATTCAATAACTAGTTTGTAATGAAGAACGTATTATATTTGTATACACTGCCATTGGATGTGGCTTTTGTCCTCCCTAGGCTGGCAGATGATGTGCACTTTTGAGTTTGATTTAAGTAAATCGTAATAGCCCTACAGATGGAGCCTGTGCATGGCGTGAGTGCCGTCTCAAAAGTAAGCTGATGTGCAGCTGTGGCAAACCATGTGGTAGGTGTCGTTTATGCAGTTTCAGCATTTTGTGTGCAGAAAAATAGATGTTGCAAAAGAAAGCCATGCGCTGTTTTAGCGGAGTGTTGACAAGACCCACGTCTGCCATTTATCTATGGCAGCATAATTGCTCTATTTTTCTTTGACGATTCCATCCATCCAGTTTTGCTATAGGGGTTAGCCACCCAGAACCTGCAGCAGGTAATAAAACACGTTCTGAATTGTATGTAGAAATACATTAAAATCAAAACGACAACTCAGAAGTAGGGGTTATACTTATGAGTTTTGTGTTGTGCAAGACTGGATGTGCTGAGGGTGGGCAGGGATCAAATCAATGATAACGTCTTGCAGCCACTGGGGACTATTTGATATTTAGTGTCAAATCCTGGGTGTTGCAGCATTTGGCGTGCATATACTGGTACTGATGCTGCCCAGCAGGGGGTGGGGGGAGTTATTAAGTATGAACTCAAATTTGTCATGTCCCTTTTCCTCAGTTCGTACTTGCGTGTTTTCACTGTCGTCAATGAAGTAATGAAAATAGCCGATGCATTTATTGAGTTGCAAAGAACTGTGCAGAGCTTGGAGCTCAGCACGATGTTACGTTGCACATGTCCTTCATCACGTATCTCAGATCTGAAGTTTTTAAATACAAGCAAGGGTGTATCAAGGCATACTCTTTGTACTCTTACGAGTACGTTTTTTTTTTTTGAACATCATATCAATATGATTTTTTTCAGGTCATATGTCTACAGCTATCGAAATAAATGCCATTAATGACAGATGCAATATTGCTAATCTGAAGACAATTGTATTAATAGCTTTAGGAGGAACAGCTGAAATGTCATTTACATTTATTAAGTGTCTGGGGGGGCAGCGTTTTTGAGATGTCAATTTTTAAGTGACAGGTGTGGGGGTGGGGGGGTGGAGCAATAAGAGCTTTTGAGTACAAAATGGGATTTGCTTGCAACACCCCTGAATGCAAGCAGTACCAGTATCAGACAAATTAGACCCCTGGATGTATGGAAGAGGAAAGATGGAAATTTCTGGTGTCTTGCACTGTTTGTTTTGTGATTCTTAGAAATGAGATGTTAATTTTACAAATAGGACTGCTTTAACCTTTTTTTCCAGATGCAAAACATCCTCGTGGGGGTGGAGGTTGTTAGAGAAGACACGATTCAGAGACTGAAAGAGGTGTCAGATTGCTTTTGATGACCTCAAGGGGGATTACCCTAGATTATCTTTACAACGTGATTGCCAGCGGTGTTCAGCAGTTTTATATAATTTGTGATCAAAATTAGAATGCAGAGTTCTAGAAAACATTGGAGTGTCCATCTGTTACTGTAGTATGCATGACAACGTGATCTGAGATGTACTTCATACAGAAACTTGGTGCACCTTGGACAATTGGGTGGGAAACAGGAAATTCCTTGGTTTGGCAGTGGCACCTATGTCTCTTACACTTGTCAAGGGTATCAGAACTTGTCAGAGATTTGTGATGCATGACTAGGCTTCAAAAGGCTCCTGTGGTTGTTAGCCTAGTAAACACCTATAAACCTGTATGAAACGTGGAGCTAGCATATCTCTCTTGTAAATATGTTTATGTGTAGCAACTTTATTGCAACCTTTGGAAATGTAATGGCAAGTGTGAGTGAACACACAGTATTAGTAATTTAGCAGTCAATCATTTCATTATTTAAATAAATTATTAATTTAATTATTTGTTTAATCTAGTAAGGGACTGTTAACACTGTACTGTCCTTTTTTAGCAGGTGTGTTTGAATTGCTTTGTTTGGCAGTTAGCACAGAAGAGTTAAGGCATTGAACTATTAATAAAACTGCTTCTTGAAGTCAAAAGTACAGGGTTTGATGCTTGTCTGCTGTGTGACCAGGCAGTGCTCTTGGGTTGCCACTGAAAAGGGAGACTTGAGCCCAGTATGTTTATTATCAGGTTAGCAAATGTAAAAAATAAAAATTGTTTATGACTTGTATAATATTCATCGGTGTTCTTAAGGCTGCATATGTGAGACAGTTGACACAGTAGGGAAGTATTTGTTGGTTGCATTTTATGTAAGTGTGTGTCTTTATGTATGTGTGTGTGCATGTGTGTGTGTGTATATATATATATATATATATATATATATATATATACACATATATATGTATGTGTGTTTTTGTGGAATACAGTGTGTATTTGTGTGGATATGTATTCAGACTTATATGTATGTATATATTTGTATATGTATAGCTATCTATTTGTATGTCTGTATCTGTTTATATACACACATTGATATATGTTATTTTATCACAAAATCAAAAAATCGAGTGGGGAAAAAGAATCAATATAATTGCATATACCAACTCCAAGATAGCAGAACAGTGGGGAAAGAGCAAATTTCCAATGTACCTGAATCTCACAAACATTTAAAAAATGGTATATGTGGCCAGCTGATTTTCTATCACACATGCTGGGAATTAACTAGTACAAAGATCATTTTCAGCCAAGACCTGTGCCAAAGGGGGCGAGCACAAATAAACCATTTTTCGTGACATTGCAGACGATCAAAGCGTACATAGATTAAAATCATGCTGCATACAATAACGATAATGAAAAGGTAAATGAGCCCAGTGTTCACAATGTGTAGTTGTCGTGTCTTTCGGCTTTTCCCGGTTAGGGGTCGCCACAGCGGAACTCCGGTCCGCTAATGATTGGCAGTAGATTTTTACGTACTAAGTTGCCAGTCCTGACGCACAACCTTCAACGAAGGTATGCCCATCCACGCGTGTCTCCACGCAGAAGAGACTCTAGCTGAGAATCGAACCGGACAACGTCTTACTGTGAGGCGACAATACAGAATGAGTAGTATCAACTAAATGTAATTATAATGAGAGAAATGTTCAATAATAATAATGGAATAAGTTATAGTAACTATAAGTATATAAAGTAGTGAGATATAAAATAGACAACGTCATGGATATTAGTGAGAGTATAAGAAGTTAAAATAAAGTTTAAGAATACATGAAGGAAGCAGAAGTACCTAGGTACGAGAGTGTGTCCAGATGCTGAAATGACAACTTAACAGAGTAAGAAGTGATACTGTAGTAGAAGTTAGAAGAAGGGAAGTTAACATATGGTTTATTTGTAGTGTGGGGTTGAGTGAAATGTGGGAGAATGGAAACTACTCTGGGTTTAGTTAAATGCAAAAACACATGTATTGTAAGCATACCTGTCAGTCTCTTGGCTCAAGAAATCTGTACAAAGCCAAAAAAAGTAGTAGGGGAAACAAAGGACCAAAAAATAGGGGCAGATTTTAAATATTCATCTCATAAATTTAGAAAGTTGATAGAATAAAGGGATTTGCAGGAGCATTAACTCTCTGTACTAACTTGAGTTAGTGTAAGAGGGTTCATAGGTAGGTACTAGGCTATCGCCCCTAGGGCCCATACAAGCCTAGCCAAAAAATGCACCCTGGCTTTCGCCACCCAAGAAAATTATTTTCCTGTGCCCCTGTCAAGCAGAGCCACAGAAGTGATCCCCGGGGTGAATTTCCCATCCAATCATCAAGATTTTTCTTGAAGAGTGCTAATGAGGAGCTCTGCTTGACATAGATAGGTAGTCTGTTTCTGAGTATGGGAAGTCTCTGGCCCATACAAGCCTAGCCAAAAAATGTACCCTGGCTTTTGCCACCCAAGAAAATTATTTTCCTGTGCCCCTGTCGAGCAGAGACACAGAAGTGATCCCCGGGGTGAATTTCCCATCCAATCATCAAGATTTTTCTTGAAGAGTATTTTTTATGCACAAACACACGTGCACAGACACAGTCACACACACACATTATTCTTGCCTCTCTTACCTGGGTTGTGGCTGAAACGGATTCATAATAACCAGTTTACTCAATTAACAAATAAAATAAATGAAATTAAATTGTTGCTCTGTTTCTTGTACAATTAACGCAGAATTTTGTAAGGTGTTCTGATTGCTTCTGAGATGAAAGCTGAGAATAATGTTCAGAAAGCATTCTTTCCCTTGGCTTCAGTCACTACCATGTCTGATGCTGACATACAGAAATGGCCTGTTCAGGAAACTGGTGAGTTTCATGATTGGGGACCAGTGTTACTCTGATCTCACATGCTACCAGTGAAAGGTTTCTCAAAGAATTCACAGTTTTATGAAACAGAAATTGAATTTCATGGCCCTGTTGGCAAACTCGAGTGCACTGGTAGATTTTTAGCCATGTCTGAGTGGGAGGGGCACAAGTTGGAATTCTGGGTTTATGCACTGTAAGATCCATGCATAAGTAATCTACTCATCAGAGTTGTGGTATGTGAAAAATACACCTGAACTGGTAGAGTTACTGTCAAAGGGGTACACTTATGTCCCAGCGCAAAAACTGAATTTGGTTAAAACAATGATTGACTTAAAACTATATGTTATGAAACTTAATTTAAACCTAATGCTTGGGAGTATCTATCCCCTAGACAGCAACAATTTCAGGATTTCCAGCACCTATAATCCCCCTCTCCATCCACTTTTACAGATCTTTGAATTGGTGTGTGAACTGGACATTCGTCAAAGGTTTCAAACAATACAACGAAGTCCAGTTCTCAGTGTTGAAACAAAAAAAGAAAAGGAATGTCTAGATTTAATCAAACTCCACGACATTCGTTTTTGTAAATCTGACAAGGGAGGTGGGTTGGTGGTTTTTGACGGGGTTGACTATAAAAAAAGGATGTTCCGTTTGAATAAGTAATCAGCTCATGCTCTGAAACCAACAAGGCCTATAGCAACATTAAGAACTCTGTAGAGGAAATGTATATTGAGGGTAGAATTACACAGAACACCTATAATTATTTCTCACCAGTTTACCCCAGATCTCCGTGTTTGTTTGGGATTCCCAAAATCCACAAGGATTTATACAACCCCCTTATGAGACCTCTAGTTGATGGTCAGGGTTCCCCTACCTACCCCTGTGCGAAAGTCGTGGACAACATTCTACAGAAATATCTGGTTAACATCACCCAGATATGTAAAGATTCCTGGTCATTCTTTGATAAAGTTAACAACATAGTTTTTGACGCAAGGTATAATCTTCTTACCATCGACGTCAAAGATCTCTACACTTGTATTCCACATGATATAGCCTTAGACTGGGTTGATCAAATGTTGAGATTCCATGGTAGTACGAGAAATGAGTTGGACATGGTTCGTGAATTGTTGGATTTAGTTTTAAGTAATAATTTCTTCATGTTTGGAGATAATTTTTACTTACAAAAAATCGGGGTAGCGACGGGCTCTCCCTGTGGTGCAAGTGTCACTAATATGGTCATGGCCCAATGGGAACATCTTTATGTCCTCAACAATTCTTACTTTAAAGACAAGTTAATCTTTTATACTCGCTATCTGGATGATATTTTCATCTTGTTAGACGGTGACCAAACTGTTAGCGACACATTGGTTGATTATTTTAACACAACCACTCAGTTTTTGAAATTTACCTCCACTTTCCACACAGACTCCATAGCTTACCTCAACATTTTATTATCTAAGGATATTCTTTCTCAAAAATATACAGCTAACATTTACAGAAAGATCACTTATTCCAACTCATTCATACATTTCTCCAGTTGTCATCCATTTTATCAAAAACAAGCTATAGTTAAAGGACAACTGGTAAGGGCAGCCCGCATTATTACATTAGACAGTGATTTCTATGCCGAATGCAGACACTTGAGAAGTATGTTTTCACACCGTGGGTATCCAGACAAAATGCTTGATGCAATTATAGATGAAGTGACTTCTAAGCGTCTGCAACAGTTTTATAAACCAATCTTGAATAGAGAACACTTCCCCCCTTACAAAATAGAGGATTTAGTTGTTGAGCCTGTGAATGATTCTATGGTTACACATGTACGTGAGAGATGACGTGTCACTTTTATAACAACTTACAACCTCAACAGTAGTGAATGTTTTCAGGTTTTGTGTAAAAACTGGGAATTATTATAGATGAAGTGACTTCTAAGCATCTGCAACAGTTTTATAAACCAATCTTGAATAGAGAACACTTCCCCCCCTTACAAAATAGAGGATTTAGTTGTTGAGCCTGTGAATGATTCTATGGTTACACATGTACGTGAAAGACGACGTGTCACTTTTATAACAACTTACAACCTCAACAGTAGTGAATGTTTTCAGGTTTTGTGTAAAAACTGGGAATTATTTAAGAGTGACAATAAAGTTTATCAGAAACTAGGCAACCACCCTGTTGATACATATAAAAGAGCCAAGAATCTTAAAGCCTTCTTTGAACAACATCATACTAGAATGGTGAGGACAGCTGGCATGTATAAATGCCAGGCGTGTAATTACTGCCAGCATGTTACTGAATCTAATAGATTCAAAGTACATGACCATGAATACCTGTTGAAGCTGAGGGCAAATTGTAACTCTAAGATGGTGATTTACCTAGCTAAGTGCCAGTTCTGTTCTGCTTTTTATATAGGCAAAACAGAACGACGCATTTGTGACCGTATATACGAACACACGTATGCAATTAGGAAACAAAAACTAGAAAATGCATTAGCCAAACATATCTCGGTATACCCTGACCACATGTTCAAGTTTTTGGTCATTGACCAAGTACTTCGATCCTAGGGGAGGTCCGACACCTCTTAAGTTAGAAGAATTAGAGTTGTACTGGCAAATCAGGTTAAATGCTTATAATTCACCTGGCCTGAATGAAAGCTGCTCACTAAGCAGCGTTCTTAAACTTAAGAGCCTTAATAGGTAACCTTCCTTAAGTCACAGTTTATGGATATGAGTTTTGTTTCCTTAGCATGACAGTTTATAAACCTTTAGAGCATTATAGTCACAAGTACACTCCTAGTGAGTTCTTATGTACTTGGTTCATTGTAAAGTGATTTTTCATTATTAGTTTATTTTTATATTCATTTTATACATATACTTTTTAATTCTAATCCACAAGTTTATACCATCTATTCCTAGTTAGAGTAGCGGTGCATTGCTATTGTTTTCCTTCTTGTAGTACATAGTTATATGTGTTGTTTTTTAAACCTGTACTGCTTGAAATGAGTGATTTTACTTTAAGTACTCAACTGGATAATTGAACAGTTCGTTGCAGTTTTATTTAAATTCTGTTTATGTGCTGTTGTTTTTATCTGAAGACGTTTGTTCACTGCAATAAACGAAAAGCGCTTCATTCGACCCTGTTACAAGTGTTCTATTTATTGGTGCTGCATCGTGGTTTCTTCCCTGTCTTCTTGGATTTACAGTATGTGAAAAGTAGATGTTCATGATCATAGGTAGTTACTAGGATATCTAGGCCAGTATACCCTTAAGGAGCCAAGCCGAAATGTAAAGCACTGTCTGGTTAAGTGACTTGTTCAGGGTCACACAGCAGGCAAATGAAGCATGAGGAAATCAAGCCTTTACCAGAGGAAGTAGCATATCAACATAACCTTAGTCCTGCTGACTGCTACACTCCTGTGCGCTAACTGCCAAACTTGGGCTGAATTGCTAGAATAATTGAAGTCAGTGTGGATATGTTTGGTGAGGTGGGTCTGCAAAAGTGTGAACCAGTAAAGATTAAGTTAAAGCAAAATGCTATTCCGTATGCCTTGACCACACCCAGAAGGGTACCATTTCCTATGTTGCCTAAAACTGAAGCTGAAATGAATACAAAGCCCTGGCATAACTGAAAGTGTATGGTTCTGCTGATTAAGAAAACTGGTAATGTGTAAATATATATTAATTTACAAAAAGTGCAGTGATGATGGATTGAGAGAAATGTCTGTTACCTGCTTTGGAAGGCGTAGCACCCAAGCTAGTTAATGCTAAAGTGTTTTCCACATTGGATGCATTTAGTGGGTTTTGGCATATGCCTCTAGATAAAGAAAGTCAGAAGCTCACAGCCTTCAGAATGACAGTGGGAAGGTTCAGTTTTAAAAGGCTGCTATTTGGTGTAAGCCTAGTAGAAAATGACTGATTTAGTTTGTGGGATAGATGGTGTTGTTATGGAGGACTTCTTGGTTTTAGATCTGAGACACATGATAGATGAGCTAAAAATACATCTTGTGCGACTGACTAAACTAATGCTGTATTCTGACTTTCCTTACTCTGCCTTCCTGAATAACTGAGTAACCATTGGAGTGCATTATGCCACTGTGTACTTCAGCAGATTATTAATTATTGATTAGATGAGTCTTCTGCTTCTGTCATCATAGTGACATCATTTGAGAACAAATTTGCCATTGCTTGAAATCTTTTCTTTAAGTGTAAAGATCACGTGATTTAAGTATGTTGTACTTTTTTTTTTTTTTTTTTTTTTTTTAATATTTTAAAAATGTGTGGGAAACATGTCTTAGTAGAAGTGAGTAGCCCCTAGGATGTGCAGTAGCAAACCCAGTCCAAATGTAACCATACCCTGCTCAACATTGAACTCAAAGGACTTTAAGCATACCCACTGTAGCTGTTACACACAAACTGCAAAAAAAACCTCAAGTTACTTAGCATCTTCGGAGGTTTATTTTGATGCTTATGAAACTAAAAGAAAAATTACAGGTTTATTATGCTGTTTTAGTTCAAAAGGCAAAGCAGCATAAATTAGTCGTTTCAATGAGTTTATACAGTTTGGGGTATTATGGCCAAGCTACTAATTATCCCTTGAATCAACAGCCTGGTTTTGAGCTGTGAACATATTTGAAAATAGCAGGCACCAATGCCACAAGTTAAAAATAAAAGGCTAGACAAATAAAGTAAAAAGGGAGGCAAATATGTAAAAAATTGTCTAACTTTGATCAGATGAATACAGGGAAGTGAACCTGGCCAACTGCAATTATGTGCTCATAGGAACCTGCCCAGAAAAACAACCAGTCACACCCCACATTTTTTTCAGAGAAGCTGCTATTGACATGAATCAAAGTAAATGAAATAAGTAGAAATGTATTCAAAAGCTGAAAAAAATCACACACACACGACAAAAATAAATAAATAAACGAATCAAGGTATCCTGTAGTATAAAGAATAAAGTCCACCCTAAAAGTTTGTGTGGAAATTATAGCTCGGTGAATGTACAGGTAACTATGACTTTGAGGGTAATACAGCCATAGTTATTTGAGTGAGTTATGTGTACACATCTCTTGAAGTGTAATTTACTAATTAAAATTTGTCATGTTGGCCTCTGGGCTGTGTGTAATACAGCTGTTTAGGCTTGGTTTAACTATTCTGTTTTATCTGTTTAGGCTTGGTTTAACTATTATGTTTTATCTCAAAAAATGAATCATTTCATAGCATTCATTACTTTGCAAGAAATTAACAAAATTAAGTGCAATTTTGAAAAGTAAAATTACTTTTGCAAGCATCTGTTTCATAACTACAGTTCTTTACATATTTTTCTGGTGTTGTCTTTTGTAAATCACATTGCCTGTAGCCTTTACTTCAGATGTAGAATCAGAAAAAATAATCCAGTTTATCTAGTGACAATAATTACAACAAATCCATGCCCACTGGCAAAATAACAAAAGCTGTGTGTCTGTAATGGTACCCAATCTGACAGTAAAGTAAAACCACAACCATTTGAAAGAATTATTCCATCATTTGGTTTACTTTTCTTGTAACCCTAACAGTTTTACTATTTTCATAGCTTCAGGTAAACGCAACAGGCAGTTCCATTTCTTACATACATGCAGTAACCCGTTTGGTAAGTTCCACTCAAGCAGCAAACCTTGACATGCCATTGAATGTATGCAGTTAAATTTAGTTACAGAAAATTCTTGAAAACGTGACACTTAAAATTAATCAAAAACGGCTTCTAGCTTCTTGCTTCTGTTGTGGTATTAACCCGTTTTTCATACTGAACCATTTTTAATTTCTGGTAGTAGATTGATATAATTCTCTTGTTTATCATGTCTCAAGATTGACTGTTTTAGTCTGGGATGTATTCATGTGAGAATAATTTAATTCATGTTATAAGGTATCATCTGTAAGTATCAAATTACAATGTGTTATAGGCAGTGATAAAATGTTTGTGGAGGTATGTTTGTCATTAAGATAAATTCTGGTTAGCTGATTTAAGCGTGAACCAACCTAACTGGTTTGTCACTGCCTTTTCTTAAATCATTTAAACCATTAGTTTGTTTCACCTGCAAGGGACCTTTCCCCCAGTTGAATGACCACATTATATTAAAATAGGTTCCCTTTTCATTCTGATATAAAAGAACAAATACGTCTTAGCAGTGTACCATGACTAGAAATTTAGCTGCTACACAGCAAAACATTATCTTTTTTTCAGTTTTTATATCTCATAATTGTGTCTTCCTTATAACTCAAGTTGATGCTTTGTGTATCCTTTGACAGGAGTACTATATACCTGACAACATTGTGAATCTTCACAGTAATAGGAAAACATCTCCTATAAACAGTTTTTTAAATAATTAAACTAATTAAAAGTTTAATGACTTATTTGCTCAGAATGAAGTTCACCCCCTGTATGCTTTAGGATACCAGTTTTTCTCTTTCAGTCTTGAGAATTTTGTTTGAATAACTAACACTGTAATCAGTGTTTTATTTCAAAGGTATGCCGTATGATTTCAACACCATGTGCACTTAAAATTATCCATGCAGAACTGAGATAAAAACTAATTAACCTTTAGTCTGTGCCATTCAACATCCTGTCGTTATATTAAGTAAGACTTTTACATACATATGATAATTACCATTGTTATCGGCCTTCTCCTTTGACCCGCGGTGGTGGTGCTACAGTAGCATTGTCACCTCACAGTAAGACGCTGTCCGGTTCGATTCTCAGCTAGAGCGTCTTCTGCGTGGAGACATGCGTGAATGGGCATACCTTCATTGAAGATTGTGTGTCAGGCCTGGCAAGCCAGTACTTAAAAATCAACTGCCAATCATTAGCGGACTGGAGTTCCGCTGTGGCGACCCCTAACCGGGAAAAGCCGAAAGACACAAACAAACAACCGGCCTTCTCCTTTGAACCTTGACTCATCTTACTTATTGACTGCAAAATGTATGTTATAGTGTGTATGAAGTGAAAGTTATGCAGATTCACTCTAATGATGGATCTGTAACAAGAAGGTCTATATCTTTGGGAACTGTAGATAAGAGTGCACATGCTGTGTGCTGTGTCTTTAAGAAGCATGTCAAAAACGTAATGTGCATGTGCAAATGTCAGGCACTTGCCATTCCTAGTGCCATTTTGAGAGTGCAGCCAGAAAGTAAGCATGTATGATTACAGCAGTTAGTTTGTATACAAGTTACTTAAATTAAAGACAGTAAACTCCTGTCATGATGTGTTTATATAAAATAAAGCTGCTTGAACAGAACCCACGAAGACTCTTCTATTGTGTCCAAAGTAGGAGAGCGACATGGTGTCAGAACCAGGATCGCAGAGAATAATTTTTGGAGCCATGAGGTGCAGAGATGACAGTGAAGGTAAACTAAGAGAAATGAGCAGGAAAATGAGCTGGAAATGAATCAATGGTAATGAGAATACGCACAAACTACTTATTTTATAAAAAAGATAAAACTGAGCATTACAAGGGTACAAACTGCATTATTAAACAAGCAGGAGGCGCAAAGGGTTTATTAACTAAGGGAAATGTTTAAAATAATGATATTTGACAAAATGATTGTCAGAAAAGCAAATCTGGCATGTTCAGAGTAAAACAAGCACAAGAAAAGTACAATGGGCATGAAAAGAGATAAAACAAGCAAAACGAATATAATAAGGGCACATTAAGTGTAAATAAAGCAAGGCGACTGCATATTTTTTGGCAAAGTGCTGTGTTTTGGCATAACTACGACTTCGTATAGTAGTAAAGAGGTATAACTGTGACCCAAAGGTCCAAATCAAGAAAGAAACAGCAATATATATAACAAACAAGGTAGGACCACCACGATGACATGCAATAAAAATAAAATGTATTCTTCTTGACACAAAGATAAGCGCTTTCGCGTTCCAACAAGCACGCTTCTTCAGATCTTACAAAAACAGTTCACTATTACTTCCTATATGTACTCTAACAACACATTCATTAGAAACACATAAAAGCAATTAATTAATTAATCATCCTATTAAACTCTGGATGCAGCTTCAATCAAGTAATTTATGCATTTAGATATATATTAGCCATAAAACATCTACCATAGCATGTGTTATAGCCAGATTTATACAACAGCTCTAAGTTTATATGACTGTGCACTACATTAAATGTGCTAAACATCAACCACAAAGCATGCGAATATATAAAAATACATATGAAAATACATAAAAATATATATATAGAAATAAAAATAAAATAAAATAGAATAAAATATTATGAGATAAACTCTATTAGATGATGTATATATCCGTGTATATGTCCATACAAATATGAATGTGAACTATGCTTCACATAAAAAACAAAAATATAAATCATTTATATATATTCTAAATTCTATTGAACTAAATTAATTTGCATGATCGTGCATCTAACACTGGTTTGATACTCACAAAATTGTTTAAGCCCGGATATATATGTGCACGCAATTTAAATATCCAACGTAACTCTATCCGTTCTAAATAATTCATTTTATCACCTCCTCTTTTATTAGCCATTACAATCTGTAGTACTCTAAAATTAAAATAATGATTTCTTTCAGTAACTACATGTTTTGCAAGTGCATTTTGTTGATTAGAACGTCTGATATCATATAAATGGTTATAAATCCTATCTTTGAGTCTCCTTGATGTCATGCCCACATAAAACCCCACATAACTATGACTTCGTATCAAGAGCATAACTAAAACTATTCGAAGTATCTCAAAGTGTGTAAAAGTGTTTACAGTGTGTGCTTATTACTGTGCTTGTATTCCAACAAGTTTATTTGTGTGCAAAGTGCAACTATTTTGTGAAGTACAGTCAAAGTAAAGCCATTTTGAAAAGTTTCTTGTGCTGGGTGTGTCTATTTGCAAAGTGCCGCCATTACAGAGTGTTTCTTGCACTGTAAAGAGTTGCCTAGCAAGGTACCTTTGAACTGTTATTAACTCTGAGCTTCTCTTCCCAGTTCATTTGCATCATGAAGTTATTTGAAGTGTTTCTTAAAAAGATAAATTACTTTTGCGAGACAATAATTTCGAGAGTATTACAATAGTGCCCTAGAGACTTGTTTTGCAAAGTCCAGTTGCATAGAGGCTTGCATCGTACAGTCATTTGATATGTTTCTTGTACTGATAAGAGGTGATTTCAAAAGTGTTAGTGCCCGAGAGAGTTGTTTCGCAGAATATGCCCAATAGCATCATTTTGAAAAGCCCAAAAGCATAATTTCAGAAGCACAAGGTTACTTACTGGCACAAATTTCTGGCATACGTGTATGTGTTCATGCTTATTTGCAAAACCCTTCATTGGTATGTGTTAATATGGCAGACAGATTTCAAAAGCCCTTGCCACTTGTATTTGATCAGACTATTGCAGAGAATTGGAGAATATTTGAGCAAGAGTACAATATTTTTGTACAAGCAGCATATTCAGATAAAGTTGCACGCACCAAGGCATTCATTTTGTTAAACCTAGCTGGTCAGAGGGCATAGAAAGAGAGCGTTCATTTGTGTATGCACCAGCAGTATATGAGGGAGAAGGTGAAAATTGTCATATTGTTGTACATGCTGAATCAAGGGAAGACCCCCAGTGTTTGAAGTGCAAGTTCAGAGAAATATATAACTCCCAGAGAAGTATTAACATTAGAGAAGCATTTGTTTTATATGAGAGATCAGAAACCAGGGGAAACTTTTGCAGCTTATTTAACTGACCTGAGAAACCAAGCAAAAATGTGTTGGTTTGGTGACTTAAAAGATGAGTTAATAAAGGACAGACTCTTTTGTGTGGTATTATTTGTACTGCTGTGAGAAAGATCTTGCTTCATGACAGTGATTTAACGTTGGGTAAAGCCATGGAGATATGTCAGATCCATGAAGTGACAGGAAAAAAGCACAGGTATGCTTGTGAGCGACAAGAGCATTGTTTCAGCAGGCTCCAGAGCAAATGTAGATAGTATGCAACATGTGGCAAACAGAAGTAGACCTAAGCAGATGGCAGCCATAGCCCCTGCTGGCTCACCAAGGAAACCATGTAGCTTTCCAATAGGTTCTAAGACTAGTTCAGTTAAAGGAACATCCTCAGTGGAGTTCAAACTTGAATCAGCAAAACCCAACTCCAACTTTATTGTTTAACTGTCACAGTTTTGGTGCAAATCATGAGTTTAAGAGAGAGAAATGCTTAGCATTTGGTCAGCAATGTCACAAGTGTTCAAAATGGAACAATTTTCAGAAGTTTTGCAAATCAAGTAAACCTCACACAGTTGTAAAGAAAAGTCACACAAAAAAGCGAGTTGATCAAGTAGAGATGCAACTCTCAGCTTTCTACGTAGATGGTGTATCAGTGCTTGGTGAAAGAGTTGATGCAGTAAATTTACTGGCAAAAAACAAAGTGTTTTGTACTGTACGGATCAATGGTAAATCCACAGAGCTTAAAGTAGACACTGGTTCAAAGTGTAATGTTATATCAGCAGACACATTCGCTAAAGTGGGAACTAATGTAAAACTCATTGTGGCCAGTAGTGCAAAACCTGTTGCTTATGGAGGTGAAGAAATTCAAACTGAAGGCTTAGTAATGCTTTCATGTTATTTGGCCAAGAACTGTTACTACTTGTTATTCTATGTAGTCCGAAGACCAGTACAGTCTTTACTGGGTCTCAAAGATAGTTTGAGAATAAATCTGCTTTCTTTTACAAAAGAAGTTCATCACAAATGCATCTCATAGTTCCACTTTTTCTGAAGCCATTTTTCTCAGAGTATGCTGATGTTTTTGACAAGTTGGGCAAACTTCCAGTTGTGTATTCTATGAAGTTAGCCCAAGAGGTCACTCCAATAGTCAGACCAGCAAGAAGAGATTGATAGTTATTGCAATATAAAGTCAAGGCTCAGTTGGATAAGATGGTGCAGTAATTTGTCCAAACACAGAACCAATTGAATGGGTGTCGTTTATGGCAGCAGTTCACAAAAAAGGCTCAGACGAGATCAGAATATGTATTGACCCAAGAAATTTGAACAAAGCTTGAAGAGACCATATCATACAATGAGCGCAGTCGAAGAGGTCGCAGCCCTAATACAGAATGCCACTGTCTTTTCTGTCTTGGATGCAAAAAGTTCATTTTGGCTAGTGATGCTTGATCACAAATCCTCATTACTAACCACTTTTGGTACCCTGTTTGACAGATAGAGATTCCTTCCTAAGGATGCCATTTGGAATAAATTCTGCAAGTAAAGTCTTTCAGCATGCAGTGGAGCACATTTCTCAGGTTATCCTTGTGCCATAATCGTAGATGATTTACTAGTTGGAGGCAGTGGTGAAGCAGAACATGACAGAAATCTAAAGAGAGTTCTAGACAGAGCACATGAAGTAAATTTGAAGCTCAATCCTCTGAAGTACAAATTCAGGCTACCAGATCAGATCCAACCAAGTAAGCAGCTGTCCTTGAGATCAGCACCAGACAATATTCAAGCTGTACAGCACTTCCTAGGCATGGCCAACTATTTAGGCAAGTTTATACCAGACTTCATTGAGTTGACAGCATCTTTTAAGAGAGCTAACGAGCAAAAATGTTACATGGTCATGGTTAGAACATCACCAGAAGGCGTTTGAAGACCTCAAGCAGAAAATTGCCACCCCACCTACATTAAGATACTTTGATGTGAATAAAGCAGTCACTCTTTCCTGTGATGCTTCAAAAATTGGTATTGGCACAGTTGTACTTCAAGACGGCAGACCAGTAGCCTATACGCCTAGAACACTTACCCAAACTGAGATGCAGTATGCTCAAACTGAGAATAAACATTTGGCAGTAGTATTTGCATGTTCCACGTTCCATGATTATATTTATGGTCCAGCTATTCAGATTTGAAACTGTCCACCAATCTATAGTTACTATTCTAAAGAAGCCTGTGCATTCAGCTCCAGCGAGATTACAAAGAATGATGCTCAGATTATAAAAGTATAACTTCAAAATGGTCTATATGAAAGGTAAACTACTCTATCTGGCTGATACCTTATTCAGATTGCCTAGAAATATGACGGAACAGCTTAATGCGGAGAATTTTGACTTTGATGTGATGGCAGTCCGTAGTTTTTCTACCACTAGGCTTGATGAGTTAAGAGATCACACAAAGACAGATCCAATTTTGCAAAAGCTCAGTCACTTCATTAATGTTGGATGGCTGTCAAAGCAATCTAGACACTGATAAAGTACTTTCTTCTTGTTCAGTATGCAATAGTACTAGTCCGCATTTTTAAAGAGAACCGTTTCAGCTAAGTCAAGTTCTTGAACTACCTTGGTCGACAGTAGCACTGATATATTTGAGTGGAACAATCAACACTACTTAGTATTGGTAGACTCTTGCTCAAACTGGTTTGAGATTGACTTGCTACCTAACCTAACCTCCACTACTATTATTACTAAGTTGAAACGTCATTTCTCAGTCCATGGTAGTCCACACAAAGTTATCTCTGACAAGGGTATTCAATTTACTAGTCAGTTGTTTCAGGTATTTGCAAGGGAATTGGACTTTGTGGATATTCAGGACTGCTAGTAACGTACAATCAAATGGTCTAGCTGAATGTGCAGTGCAGAGTGCAAAGCAGTTATTTGAAAGGTCAAAGTGTGACAATACCAATGTTTTCTTAAGTTTACTTAATCTCAGAAACATACCCAGTGAGGATATTCTTGGCTCACCTGCTCAAAGACTTCTTTTCAGGCAAACTAGAACGATGCTACCTATTAGTTCCAGTTTATTGAGGCCTAAAGCTAAGAACAACAGAATTATAAAGGTTCAACTATTCAAGAAGTGTTTGATCCAGACGTCCAGTTATGATAAATTGAGCAGATTTCTTCATCTGTTGAAGGAAGGAGAAACAGTAAGAATACAAACAGTGAAAGGTTTTGACTGGATTGGTGAAGTTACAGGTATATGTGCCGAGCCGAGATCCTTACCTTGTAGAGTCCGAGGATATGGAGTACAGGAGAAATCACAGGCATTGACTATCTGTACCAGAATCATCATCACAACATTGTTTTAATGACACAGACTGTAGATCTCAGAGTGAACCAAATGTTGTTCCCATTCCAGAGTGTATACCTACCTCTGATTCCATTCCTGAAAATGTTTCAGACAATTCTAAGATGGAACATTTTACATATTCAGCTCCAGTTGCTAAGTCCAATTCCCAGTTTTATGTCACATGATATGGACGTGTATCCAGACCCAGTGTGAACTATGCAGCAACATGGACTTAACTGTATAGATGTACCTTATCTGGTGTAAGTGCATGATAGAGAACTGTGCGTGATATCTGCATGCCAAATAGATGCATAACATTGCATGTTTTATTTTTCAAGAGGGAGGATGTAGATCAGACTGCACGTGCTTTGTCTTTAAGAAGCATGTTAAAGACTTAATGTGCTTGTATAAATGTCAGGCACGTGCCATTTTGAGAGTGCAGCCAGAGAGTAAGCATGTATGATTCCAGCAGTTAGTTTGTATGTAAGTTACTTAAGTTAAAGTCAGTAAACTTCTATAGTGATTTGTTTGTATAAAATAAAGCTGCTTGAACAGAACCCACAAAGACTCTTCTATTGTGTCCAAAGTAGGAGAGTGACAGTAACTTTTAAGACTTAAACCATAGGTGATATGGTTGTTTGTCATGTAAAACTTTACCAGGTTGTTAGCCATACAGTACACCAATGAACCACTTCTCTCCAGTTCTGCTTTTAGTGAGTATCCAAAGCTACATAGTTAAGAAAGATAAAAGCAAATGTAATGAATCAGGCATAGGACTTTGTGTTACCAAACATAGAACTTCTTCCAGACCTGCCATTATGGGAACATATGATAAGTAGTGGTTCTTCTTTGGTAACTGTTATGACAGTGTCCCTAGCTAATTCTCCTGTGTGTTTAGGGGTGACCATGTTGCTGCACTGAAAGTGTAATCCAAGGTGACAGTAGAGAAGAAGGTCACAGCACTAGCTCCTGTAGTGGAATGAGCTTTAGGAGCCAGTTAGAAGAGTTTTTCCACACTTGTCCACTTGCATGAGGTAAGAGCTTGTGCTGTGTCTGCATTGCTATGCACTAAAAGCATCTGACATTTGTGCTTGCACATCGGATATAGAAAATGGTTGATACTGCTACACCCACAGTTTCCTTTGATGTCATAAATGCAAGTTGAGAGATATTTGCACATGTGTATTTATGCTGATTACAGCAACTGCTGCTTCCTAAAAGTTGCTAGTCACTCCAGCAGCTAATGAATGCAACGATAGGAGGTACTGCCAACAATGTTAGGAGACGTGGGGCAGTGGATGTATGACTTGTGCCAGCACAGCTAGCTTGAATTTTGTAAGTAATCATGTAATTTGTATATCAAACTGATTTGTACAGACTCTTGTGCTGAAAATGTATTTGTGAGGTTTGCTTGTGTTAAAATTTGTTAACAGTGCACCCTGCTGGAATGAAAATAAATGTATATGTATTATTGTAACCAAACTAAATGTGTATGATTTAATAGAGGATACAGGGACAGCAGAGTTTAATCAGCTAGCTTACTTTAAGAAAAATAAAGGAAATGTAATTGAGCTGTTAAACCATTAAAATGTCACCCCACAGTGCTGAATAGGACCGGAGACTGTGAGTCTGGAAAAAGCCTTTGTTCATTAGCTCAGTAAAAAAAGGGGAAGCCCCAGGCACTGCCATACATATTTAGATGTATAATGTAGCCATCTATGCTAAATTCGTGTCTCCTCTTCAAAGGGGGGATACTGTGAGAACCTAGAGTCTGGTGACCAGATGAGGTCATTCTGCAAACCGTCTTGGATGTTCTATTTACAGGGAGTAATCTCTGAATTTTGAGTATACTGTTTTGGAGAATCTGACTAGAAAGACTGCTTGCATATCTTATTGTGCCTTGCTCTATCAAGTAAGTTATTAGGGAATAGTAATTCTCCTAGATTCAGTCAAGAATATAGTGAAGCTTAGTTTAGAGATTGTTTTTCTTTATTTGTAAGAGTATGTCCATCACTGTTATTTTCAGTATTTCCTGTAATTTGAACTCTGTGGTTCACTGTAAATATATATTTAGTATTCATTTTATTTATTTATTTATTTAACATTTGTTAACCGGGAAAGTCTGACTTGGAATGAAGCCAATTTTCAGTGGAGGCCCGGGGAGAAACGCTTCAGACGTATGTCTTTGTAACGTGGGAGGAAACCGGAGCACCCAGAGGAAACCCACACGAGTGCAAGGAGGGCATGCAGATTCCACACACAAAGCACCCCAGCCGAAAATTGAACCAGTGAACCTCTTGCTGTGAGGCGACAACGCTACCACTACAACACTGCGCTGTCCTCCATTTATTATTAAATATATTTAAACTTTTCATTGTGGCTGGTTCTTTTTTAGAAAATATTTAAGCTCCGAGAGTATTTGCTCATATTTATTTGGTAATAACTCTGGCCACTCCTGAAAGCCTTGCAGTTTAGTCAACATTACCATTTGTATTAATATTAACTTCACACAACATAATTGGATACCCTTTCAAGAGTCTTATAGTAACTGACTGGTGGCAGTGACTCTACCTTATAGTCTGGGCAAAGTTGGTAGATCAGGTGATCTGTGCCAGCCTTTTCCAGGTGTGTGTGTGATCTACTTGGGGCAGGGACACGAAGCACTGGTTTCACAGTGCCAGTGGGGAGCCTTATTGGGGACTTGGAAGGAGGCAGATAGAGACACCCAGACCCTGGGCTGAGTGTGTGCCCTGTGTGCTCTTAAAGAAAGTTGTGCTTGATGCAGAGAGGTCTGCATCTGGAAATACTGAGTGTATCCATTTGTATTCCAAGTGCACGCCCGTCTCCAATGTCTGTGGTGAGGATTCAGGCTCCTTCATTACTGGCCCATCATGGGGATGTCACAATGAGCATTGTTAGCTGCTGCTACTGCGCGCTTGTAGTGTGCTAGCTGCGGCTTTGCACAGTGTTTCTGTAGCACTGATATTGTGCTGCTTCTGCTACATGACTGCTGTTATTGCAAGTTGCTTGCCCCACTGTTTGTTGCTCCATGTCACTGCTCACCCTGCAACTACCTTTTGACACCCCCCACTATGCTATCATGCTACTAAACATTTGTTCCTATCGCAGTCTTTCTGCACTGCGTAAATGGTTTTGTTTCCATACTTGGTGCGGTATGCCAGCACCAGCAGCAGTCCCTGTTTCATTACTTAGGACAGTACTCTATTTCTCATTACACTGAGTGCAGAGTAATACATGCCTTTGCCTCTTCATGAATTGCTTCCTGCTCTGTCTCCTAGATGAGGCAGCCTCTGCACTACGCTGGAATGCATGATTCTGCATATGTTTAATGTTTGCAGCTTTGTTTTGGAAGATAATCAGATTATGTCATTGCCTTCTATGTGTGCGTGTGTGTCTATATATATATATATATATATATATATATATATATATATATATATATATATATATATATACACATATGTAATGTATGTGTGTGTGTATATATATATATATATATATATATATATATTATATATATTTTGCAGGTGGTGTAGCTATCAAATTCCAAAATACCGTACATCTGTCCAAGTATTCTAAAAACATCTTCACAGTTTGGCAAGGCAGAGGTACTTAAAGCTGTCTTCAGACTGTACTCCCACAAAAAGGTAATGCATTGTAGGTATTTGTATTCCACATAATAACAGTAACTTGTACCACTGAGAACTTATTTGGGCAGCTTTTTTTGTAAACCGTGAGACCACCATACTAAGGGATGTTAATATAGATGGGTTTGATACTATGTCAGAATTACCCCCTACAAAATATTCATCTAACCCAGCTTATCAGTGATCCAACAAGATATAACAAAACTTCAGACAAAGCAAGTGCCTTAGACTGGATTGTAATAACCAACTCCCAGATTCATAAGTATTTCAAGGTCACTAAATCTCATGACCATTCTCACCTCGCCTCTGCCCTCCCTCAGGTCACACCTTTTTTCTCCAGGAGGGCCATAGAGGTCAGTCCTGGAGTAAATTTATGGATACCCATCTAGCTGTCTAGTTTACATTTAAAGGAAGACAGTGAGTCACACTGCTTAACATACAGGGGAGGTTTATTCCTCAGTTTTGTAAGGCTCTGAGTTGTAAACATATATCCCTCCGTTTTATTCATCTGCTGTTGAATAGCTGGGTCCATGTTTCTAGTTTTGGTGGAAATATTGGGCTGTCAGAGAAACAGGAGGTTTAGGGCAATCGAGTATGAAATGGCATGGTAAGAAAGACAGAGATCTCCTTTCAAAAGTTCTGTAGTACACTAAGTAAATAGCTAGAGATTCCAGCTTCTCTCAATAGTTCAGGGACTTTAGACCTGTGATATTATTGGTTAGCAGCAAATGGTGTCTTTCTAATTGCCTGATGTGTTAAGTGAGATACATTACAAAGTGAGCATTGTATTCGATAGTTGTCATGAAAAATGCTGAGCATAAGGGAGTGATAGTCTATTTAGACGTCAGTGATATTCCTTTGGCAACTTTTGTTGCATTATGGTTGTCATAATGTGAGCTATCAACACAAGTATGTAGATCCTTAACTACATTTTTGTTTTGTAGAGGTGTGCTGTTTAGTCAGTATGATAAGAGGACAGGTTGTCTACCAAAAGTGATGGTACTGCACTTTTTATCATTTTGTTTGAGACCATTTTAGTGCACTAAGTGTTTAGTAGGGTGGGTTCATTCTGGAAGGTTTGGGTTATCATAATTAACTCAGACAAGGTAATTCACACAGGAATTCTTCTAGACTTAATAAGTGATCATTATCCAACACGTGGTGTTAGCTTCAGTAGTAAAAGATTAAAAGCATTCATTACAATATCGTAAAAGTCTTTCCAACTTTTATGCACTTTTGCTCATACACTAAAGCATTGCAGCTGGGCGCTGTAGAATCCCCTCCACTTGATGATGCTGGCACTTACTTTATTTAGTCATGTCTTTCTGATTATTTTTAACCATCAAACACCCCACTGAAAAAAAAGAGTCAAAAGTAATAACGATGCATTGGCTGATTCATAACACAAGAAGACTAGTGAGAAAGGGTGGAGACAATGACAAAAAGGTAACATCACCCTGCAACCTCCAAATGCTAAGAAAGCTAAATAAAACACACATACACTCATACAAAAATAAAATGTTATGTTAACCAATAACAAACTGTTACAGTCAACCCTAGAAACTTCATGGCTGCTACTAGCAACCATCTGAAATTAGGCAACAAATTACAGCCAAACCCTTATAAATGTAGAGACTTTCTCTTTCGGCTTTTCCCGGTTATGGGTTGCCACAGCGGAACTCCAGTCCGTTAATGATTGGCAGTAGATTGTTATGTGCTGGCTTGCCGGGCCTAACGCACAACCTTTAACGAAGGAATGCCCATTTACGCATGTCGACAAACAGAAGACGCTCTAACTGAGAATCGAAAGTGCAACATCTAACTGTGAGGGGACAATGCTACCGCAGCACCACCACCGCAGTCCTTATAAATATAGAGACTAATAGACATAAATTTGCATTTGTTCTCCAGTCTGTTCTCACTAGGACTGTTAAAAATACCTACTTCAACTAAACCCCACTACACTAGCATTCATTAGCTACCTTCTTGCTGAATATAACACATTAGGTGGTGGTAAACACATCAAGTCCACAGGCTTGGAGAAAGACGAGCCGATCAATAATAATTAACGTGGAACTTTATTCGAGTAAAAAATACAAATACCATCAGGCGCTGTGTATTTGTATTTTTTACTCAAATAAAGTTCCACGTTAATTATTATTGATCGTCTCTTCTTTCTCCAAGCCTGTGGACTTGATGTGTTTATCTGGTCTGGATCTTTACTAGTATTTGACATTCGGTGGTGGTGCACATTTTAACCTTGTCAGTGGCTCTAGTTCATAGGTTCATAGGTTTATACTAGGCTATCTGCCCCAAGGCATTTATAAGCCTAGCCCGAATTTTTGTGGCTTACGCCACCCCTTATATGAAAAAATACTGTACCCATTAGTTTGTTGTGCCTCTGTCCAGCAGTGACACAGAGATGATGTTTTAACTTACTGATCCAGACTTATTGTTATACTCTCTCTTCTTTTCAAAGTCCTTGAAAAATGTATTCACTCACAAGTCATGAGCTACCCTTTAGTCAGTCTAGTACCTCCCTATGAACCTATGTTTCTATCAGCCCAAGGGCCTTAGTAAGCCTAGCCAACAAGGTTCCCTGGCTTACGCCACCCAAGAAAGTTATTTTCCTGTGCCACTGTCGAGCAGAGACACAGAAGTGTTCCCCGGGGTGTATTCCCTATTTCCCATCCACTCATCAAGATTTTTCTTGAAGAGTGCTAATGAGGAACTTTGCTTGACATAGATGGGTAGCTTGTTCCAGAGTATAGGAAGTCTCTGGGATGGAATCTATCCCTCCAGCATGTCCTGTTTATTGTGGTGACAAGGTTTAGGTCCCCAGAGTGTGTAGCTCAGAGGGATTGGGATTTCTTTCCATCACTCAGTGGCAGTCCTGTTGTCCTTCCTGAACTCTTTTTTTCCTGAAAAAAAAAATCAATGTCACCTAGTTCTCCCTTGACCTCTGCAAATAATTTGATACTGTATCCCATCATGTTACGTAGAAGACTCTCAACTCTAAGCCTAAATCTGAATGCAGTGGCATGGTTCACCACCTACCTCAGCAGTAGTTTAATTGAGTAGTGTGGTAGGATTCCTTTTCTACCTACACCCCAATACATACAGGAATTCCACAAGGCTCTGCTCTAGAACATCTTCTGTGTTCACCCTTTTTATCAGCGACATGCATCTGGAGTGTAAGCATGCCACCATTATTCAGGATATTGATGATTCAGCCCTTGTTGTTCTGCTCATTATCTGTCACATTTATAACAGTTTTACTCAACAACTTTAGTTATGCTAAAGCCTGTCTAGACCAGTCATCATTGCTGTTAAATGCTAAAACAAACACACACAACACAGCCTATTCTCTTTACCCCAGTTTGATCCGGCCTGCAGAAAAGAATATCACCATTGCATCCTGTAAGTGAGAAAATTGAATTGGTTTCCCTCACTAAACGTCTAGTCATCATTATCGATGATGAGATGAAATTCAAGCAAAGTGTGTGATATGCTGTGCAGTAAATGCATCTTAAGTTCGGCCTGACATAGTTGTGTTACCATAGAAAGCTCCCTGTTACTACTCATTCTACGGTATACATCCTGTATCCTCACAAGTCTGCACTCAACTCACTATGATTGAACAGTGCAATAATAAGATTGCCACATTTCACACAACTACTTCCAGAAGAACGTACCATGGCATAGCTGTTAAAATGGCTTGAACTGTAAAACACTCTTTAATACAGCCAACTAAAAATGGTCTGTAACCTACTTCACATACCACCAAGACCCCATATATTGCTAATATTCTGTGATACAGACCAGCAAGAATTGTAAGGTACAATGAACAGTACCCCCACCAAAAATAAATTCCCATAGTGATTCCCTGTACTCAGTGTATGTGTACCCTAAGCCAGTGGTTCCCAAACTTTTTCGATTCTCGGCTCCGTTGTTGAATCCTGATTTTCCCAAGGCGCCCTCCCCCATCAAATTCTAACCAGTATACTATCCAAAAATAATATTTTTTTTCTTGATTTAAAGGGGTTAGGTAAAAATAAATAACACACAAAAAATGTAATTGTAATTGAACAAATTAATAACACAGGTATTTAAGATCACAAAAACAAACATTTCAATTCAATTGTCCAGAATTTTGTAAAATGTCCAGATTTTTATATTTGGTCTCCTTCGGATCAAATTTATAGTATTCTGGGGTGGGTGTGTCATTATAGCTTATAGAACCACTCCATGCTGCGTGATCAAAAATGCTCAGAGGTAGTTGCATTGATAAAAAAAAAACACAGAGACATATGACTTTTCAAAACCAATTTTTTTTCTTTTTATTTGTTTTACTTAAACTGTATTGACTGGCTAAAACAATGAGTAAAATGGTCACACAGAAAAAACAATTACTGCAGATGCAGAATATCCCAACTAATAAACTAAAGCAATAAGTAAGAAAGGTCACACACAAAAAACAATCGGTTAAAAAAACAAATGGAAAAATTATGCTGAGTGGGTTAGTCCCACTAGGGGGCCAATGGCCTTTTTTTTCAGGAGAGACAAGGTGTTGTATTCATACTGATTACGCGTTTATTCGCGATAACTCTTCAAAATCTGGAATATTAGGGTTCATTGGCCGAGAATTATTATGACTATTATTAGTACCACTCTGGTCTGCCATGCTACATCTCCCATTCGTTCCACAAAAATTTTGTTCCGAGTTCAGACTGTCTAACTTTAAGCAATGAGAGTGGGAGGCAGGGCAGGGAGTTGGTAGGGCATTTAAATTCCCACCTCAGGGATGGAAGTGGAGATGTCCTAACCCCCAGAATGCCCTAAATATCCATAAGTAGCCCCAACAATATTATAAGTCCAGTGGGGTAGGAGATAAGCTGATAGACATTGTGGGTATGGGAACTGGGGGCCAGGATGGGGAGTAATGATGCCCCAAGAAGGACAAAAAAAATGTAATATAAAAATGTCTTGACTAATAGAATCAGCTCTCCCAACTCACTAAAAGCATACCTCAAGGCTCTGTACTTTCTTTATTCTCTTCTTTTTATTTGTCAGTAACCTACCCGCTGACCTTCCTTAAATTCCAGATAACACAGAAAAGATACAGATCTAATCCCTCACACATCATTAAAAAACAACTTAAAACAACATGAAAATGACCTCAAAACAATTTTCATCCTGGTGAGGCAGCAAAAACTTATTTTTATCATGAAAAAAGACTGATAATATGATTTTTGGAATACAACAAAAGCTCACTTCTTTCCACAATAATGGAATTTGTCTCCATCAGTCATGCACCCCTCAAATGCACTGTAAGTATTCAAGTGCTAAAGCAACTCCAGCTCCATTTGTGGACTGCATCCACAGATGCAGCAATACAGATAAATTTATGTAATACGTCTGACTTTTCAGGTAAGAGACTGCTGGATCTACTTTCTGTGGAATACAACGTTGCGAGTTTTTCCTCCTCTAAAATACATTTAGTAACAACAAAAACACGCCAACTACCATTTACCAGTATGTAAGCTATCACTTTTATAATTTATGGAACTCTACACCCCAACATTCATGAAGGCCCCACTGCCCCAGTATGCACTCATGAAGGCCTATAACCCCAACCCATTCAGTATCTCCAATGTCCCCACCCCTCGCTTACCCCACTCCACGTAATAACATCGTTGGTAGTAGAGTCCTCCAATGCCCATAACATGACAAGAAAAGCGGGCACGATGCTACCGTTTTGATTCATGATCCCTATTTCAGACGACCCAACTCAGTGTACCAAAACAACATACCTCAACTTCAAGGATTCATACTAAACCCGCCCCTGAGCCACTCCAGTCGGCACTGTTGAAGAGTCGGTTTCTTAGATTCCTCAGTAAACTATTATGATATGCCCTGGCATTAACCCATAGCCCCTTTTGGGACCACACTATCAGTGAAACAAGATCAGGTGGGAAGGTTGACTACACAAAGAAAGACAGACATTTTGAGTTTGAGACTTCATATCCTTCAAAAAACAAAAGCTAATGCAAAACCAGTTATTCCAAGACTTTATTCTGCTAAGAGATTGAGACTCCTGTCCTAACTGCAACCTCCAGGGTTCAGTATCAGCCTTATATCTCCAAATTTATAATCATTTCACAGCTGAAAAAATCCTAAAGCACAGCTCTTAAAACTTAAATTACAAGCCGTGTGAATGCAATGTTCAGTCTAAGTGTGTGCAATGCTCAGTCTGTGTGTGCTTGTATAAATCCCTTTAGACTTCCACTACTGAGTTTATGTACCCATGCACTCCTCAACATTATATTGCCTTAACAAACAGCAAACTTCAGTTTACTGAGTACATGTCCATCGGTAAAGACAACATATAAAATCATCACAATCCTAAATTACATAAAAAGCTTGAAATGCTGCACTATGCAACAAAAGAATTAATCATTACTACCAAGCAATTAATACTATCCCTCATGGCACACAATGCATCAAAATGAAATCAATGTTTTCAGCAATGACATTACTTCAAGTAATAATTTTCTAGATATACATCTCTTCTTCTGCGGTCATCAATTAAAACAAGACCACAGTGGTTTAGTAAAAAAGATAACGGCATTTGCTAAACTACATAAATGAGTTTAAGGCAGTTCAAGAAGTAAAAAGCCCTATTTTATACTAGCTTTGTCTGACTTAACTGATTTATGCATTATTTACAAAACTATATCAGCTTGTGACACCCGTGCCCTGGCCCAGCAATCAAGGAGCTTCAATCCTCATCACTAACACCAGTGAGGGGCGCCTCATGTAGGAGGAAAGGATAACTAACACACATAGTGAAGTGCAAATTCCCTTAAGAGTACACAGAGATCGCAGTCAATCCGGGGCTGGTCGCTCCCTTGCTCTCCAGGTCCCCAATAAGACTCTCCACTGGCACAGCTATAGGGTCCAGATCTCGGCCTAGTGGACACACACACACACACACACACACACACACACACACACACACACACACACACACACTTTGAGAAGAGCTTATTATAACCACACAGGCACTCCAGCTGTGTCCCCTTTTCCCAGACTATACGGTAGTACCAGCTGCCACCACCCACTAATATTTGTCAGCTACTCAAAAGCCCTTAAAAGGGTGTCCAATTATTACTGTGCAATATTATTATCCATTTGGTAGTATAGCCCAGGGCTAAAGCTATTGGGGTGGCTTTGTACAATTTTACCAAAGGCATGCAAGTACTCTAAAGAGCTTAAATTAGCTCTACAAAAACAGCCACAGTTGAAAGGGTTTAAAAATATTTAATAAGAAATGTAAAAAATCTCACAGCCCTTATCAGAAAGACTAGGGGTGTGTTATTAAAAACGTAATAGTTACTCATTGTTTTACATTTTCACACAAAACAAGTCTTATTCAATCCCCCTCCCACCACCACCCATCAAATCTAGAGTCCCCCAGGGCTCCATCCTGGGCCCCTTTCTGTTAAATATCTTCACCAATGATCTCCATACCTCTTGCAAACAGTCCTCCCTTATTCAGTATGCCGATGATTCTACACTCATCTCCATCTCCAACAATATCTCTCATCTCCATGCACGCAAACAAGACTCTTTCCTGTCCATAGAAAAGTGGATCTCTGACAATCAGCTCATCTTAAACCCAAGTAAAACTAAACTTTTGCTATTTCTTCCTCTACCTCTGTCTTACAGTAAATCAACCTTTGTCATCACATCCCTTGACAAGACCACTATTAAAGTAGAACCCCACACTAATCTTTTAAGTACCATTATTGATGATGAACTAAAATGTAACTTGCATATCCAGCAAAGTATTTAAAAAAACATCAAAAACTAGGTCTACTGTACAGAAATAAGACATTTCTTACATCTGAAGCTAAACTCTCCCTGGCTCAGGCACTCCTCCTTCCGTCCATTTCTATTCAGCCCAGTCTTTCCAAACATACAGTCTACACTTTTATCGAAACTAGAGCAAACATACTACAAAACAGCTAGATTTGCTACTAACTCACCATACAAGTCTCACCACTGCTTTGCTGTCAACTCACTTCAATGGCTAGAATTCCCCCAACATCTCCAGCTGTCACAATTACAAATCGCACATTCTGTTCTATACAAACCTATTTCCTGCTCTTCTCTCTATTCCCTTGTATCCTGCTACACCACCAGTCATCCTCTCGGTACCTCCGATCAACAATTCCTTGATATCTATAAACCTGGCAAAAACACCGGAGAACTACTGTACAAATGTCCTGTAGCCCAAGCCTGGGATAAACTCCCCTCATTCATAAGAACCATCTCCCACCACAAGCACTTCAAAAAGGAGCTAAAACAACTCCTACTTAACTCAGAATCCTGCCCCTGTCATGACCCTACCTGATTCTTCACACCCTTTTGTCTCCAGTATCCTGTACATGAATATTACACTACTCCATTTTTTTCTAAAAACACCGTTTATTTCATTGTAACCCCATGAGTTAGGCAACTACATTACATGTAAATATGTGTAAATTAAGCTCTACTATAACTATCTTCTGTTTTTTTATAATTTAGCTCTACTTTAATATCTTAAGACATGTCATGTACTAATACTGTTTTTCTTTTCTTTACATCTCTTGTCTAATAACACCATTTTTTTATGTTAAAAAAATAATTTTTTCCAAATGTTTTAATTACAAATTTTTCATGCTTTTTTCTGTACTCATAAATATTTTTTGTGTATATATTACTACTTTTGATCTCTACAACTCTGGAGCTTTTCTCCTCGGGTCTCCACTGAAAATAGGCTGCTGGCTCAGTTGGACCAACCCGGTTAACAAATGTCAAATAAATAAAATAAATAGTCAAGACACAAGACAATATTTTTTACTACACAGTGTTAGTAAAGAGTTCAGAGATCACAGAGAAATACTTAAAATAATTCAGTAGTACAGTTCTGACCTCGCAGAAAAACACTTAGTCTAATCTTTCTAGTTTCTAGCTATTTCTAAGAGAAAGCAAAAGTCTAAGATAACTTACATACAGAGCAAGACAGTGCTGATGAGTTGGATGGTCAAGACAAAAATGCTTAATGCTTTCTGATTCTCTCTGTTTTTAAAATCACATTCCTGGTTTTCATTGCATCATTCTTCACACCTCACTGGGTTCCCAGGCTAACAGAAACTACATTTACATTCTTCACCACTGGGCAGAAACCAGAGCAATAAAAGACATTTATGCATGCAAATTCTGGTCATTAACTCTGGCCTCAAAACAATAGGCAGGATGCCTCACTCTAGACTTCCTGGCTCTGAGTTTTAACATCAAAGGGTCACAACATGCTTTGCTTGTTCAGTAGAGTGCACATTTTTTCAGTTCCACATGTAACACTATTTTTACCATTTAAAACACAAGCTTGTGGTTTACATTAATATTTACAGATGACAGAATTATCTCCAAAATTCTATCTGGCTAGGCTGGCAGCCTTCACCTATCTTCATCCAAACTTCACACAGCTTTACAGTGATACCAGTCAAATCCATTACAAGTGACAGTTTTCAATAGCAGGTCACATGAAGACATAAAATTACAAAATTTCACACAGTGAGAGCCAAAGACCCCGACAATGGTCTGTATCAGTAGTTACGTGCTTGCCCACTTGAGTGAGGAATAATATACAGAAAATGAAATAGCGAATGCATCTACCACAGTGAATGGCCTTTAGACAACTGCTGCAATTTAAATATGTTAGCCAAACCCATATAGACTTATAATAAGTGTAATTCATCTCCTTTTTTTCCAAAAGCCATCAGTTTTAGGAGGGATTAAGGAGACAGAGCTAAAACTGACTCAACAATCAAGGACGGTTGAGGGGAGGTATGCTGCTTGCGTTGATCAAAATAAATTCTTGCATTCATTTTAGAGAAGTATAACCTCCTTGCCAGCCTAGACCAATACAAATGTGCTGCTGTAATAGTGGATCAGAATGCAGTAAAGCTACAGACTTGGGTAATTGCTTTACTGTTGACAGATTAAAATAATAATAATAACTTTGTGCTTGGCAAGTAGACAAAAGTGAATGAGCTGATTGGCTGAAAGCACGTCGTAGACAAAAGTGAATGAGCTGATTGGCTGAAAGCACATACTCTATTTAGGAAACTCTGCTATCTGCAGCTAAAAGAAAACAAAGAGCGATTGACTTGATTATTAATGTATTTGAGACACCAGTTTTAATGGAACAATAATGTATATTATGATCACCACTAAGACAGCAATTCGCTACCCTCTGTGTGTGGAAAGACATGCACATGTAGTACTATTTATATGCTACAAAGCGTAGTAATTCGTGGCGCCCCTGTGAGGAAGCCACGGCTCCCCAGGGTGCTGCGGCGCACATTTTGGGAACTCCTGCCCTAAGCTATAGAAGAACGTACCCCTGTCATTCAGACAGGTTAATAACATGTCTACCATTAAATCTTCCCAGACATCCCACTTGCGTAACAAGTGACTACGTCACTGCTCATCTCCTCCTGGTTAACGGTTCATATTTAGAACTAATCGCATTGTTAGCCCTGCACTATCCTTTGCACAAGCAGTACAAGCTGAAAATACTCTTAGCTTACTGGTACTAATAACTCACTTCAGAAATTTCTTCAATGACTCCAGCATCAGTGTTACTATTGATGTGTTGCATTCTAGTTAGTAATACACTAGGGTACATGCTCATAATTTTTTTGTACTAAAAATAGTTACTTTTTTGTAGAGTGATTATCGTTATGTTTCCTACTTCTGCCTTTGAATATTCTGTTTCTTGACTTAGTATATTGTACATATTGTTTGGAGCTTTTCTCCTTGGGCTTCTGCTGAAAAGTTGAACCTTCTGGCCAACTACAGCAAGAAAGTAAATAAATAAATAATAAATAAATAATCATAGTAATATCAATATCATCTTAGGCTTTACAGATGCCCAGATTGCATTGGATAATCCTGTACATAATAACTGTACATATAAACTTTCATCAATTGCCTTTAATTACAATCTTCTAAGTTTTTATCATTTTTTTTCTGGTATAATTTGTGGTTTTTATGATGATTGCCGCATATCACTGTGCACTCAATTATCTGTTAGTCCTTCTTATTCATTCTTCTGTTTCTCACCTCCTGTGGAAAAAAAATTGTGTACATTTATTTTTTTAGTTGGCCTAACATTTGTCATGTAGTCTGGTGACACACCATCTCAGTAGTTAAGATGTCTATCTCACAGCTCCAGAGTTCAGTCTTGACCTCTGAATGCTATCTTTGTGGAGTTTGTATATTTTTCTGATATCATACTGGGTTTAATTTTTTTTGGTCCTCCCTTGCTTCATCCTTTTTGGACTTCTGTTCTAATGTCTCCTTTCCAGGCTGCGTCCAACATGAACTCAGGCAGGAACTTGCAGCACCATTAGGCACCCTGTTCAACCAAAGACTGAGTACTGGCTTCATCCTAGCTGAGTAGAGGACAGCTACTGTCATCTTTGCACAAAGACAGAGGAAAATTATAGACCCATCAGTTTAACTAGCCTGATCTGCAAGGCCATGGAAAGTATTATCACCAACTTCATTAACAAGGACATTGCCAAACTAGAAACACTCGCTCTCACACAGTTTAGCTTCATCAAGGGGAGGTCATGCCTGCTAAATTTGGTTGACTTCTTTGAGACAGTCACCAAAGCCATGGACGAGGGCAAGACGGTGCACACTGCCTACCTTGACCTAGCCAAAGCCGTTGATACTATTTCCCACTCTGGTATAAGAGAGAAACTCTCTCAACTTGGCATCAATCGATATGTTACCAGATGGGTAGCAAACTGGCTAACTGATAGAACCCACCTAGTCAAAATAGGAGAAGCCACCTCAAGCAGTAGACCCGTAATAGGCGGTGTACCCCAGAGCTTGGTCTTAGGGCCTCTGTTTGTTTGGGATATACTTTTCTGAGATGCAGGCCAAAATCAGTGGGCTGTGGCTGACCAAGTTTGCAGATGACTGCAAGCTGGGCGCTGTCATCAATTCCCCCTAGTGATGTGGACATCCTCCAAGAGGGTCTCACCCAAACAAATGACTAGTGCCAGAAACATGGTCTCAAACTGAATGCCAAAAAATGCATCATCATCCCCTTTGAGGAAAGTGACTTTCCCGCAAATTATCACATTAATAACAAGGTCCTAAGCACGCAATCAGTCGTGAGGAACTTGGGCACCCAGGTTGATAGCAAACTGACTTTTGACCACCATATTGCCTCCTTTGTAGTAAGGGTATCTCATCCAGAGACAAGATGCTCATAACATCCTTTTATTCTTCCCTTATAAGGCCCATTATTGAGTACAATGCCCCTTTCTGCATGTACCTCACAAAGCACATGCAGCAGCTGGAGAGACCACAGAGGTTCCTCACCAGGAGAATCCAGGGCCTCAGGCATCTACCCTACAGAGATAGGCTAAAGGCCCTGTCCCTGTACTCAGTCTCATACAGACTCCTCAGAGGTGACCTCTGTCTGGCATACAAAGCAATCTCAGACCCCGGCTTGATTGGACTGCTGCGTATCCGTAAGTCAAGCTCCAGTCAAGTAACCCGCTCTCTCAACTTCAGCCTTGTCTGTGACATCAGTAGGACTTGTTGGTAGGACAGATTTGTGCCCCAGAGACACCCCCCTTCTGTGGAATAGACTCTCTGTTCATGTCAAGCAAAGTACCTCACTAACCCTTTTTAAGCACAACCTGGATAACTGGATGGGGAACAGAAAATGCACCACTGGGATTCCACCTGTGTCCCTTCTGGACAGGGGCATCGGTTGCTGACTTGTTGGAACATGGGCTAAATTCTTGGCTAGGTTTGCAAGGGCCTCAGGGCCAATAGCCTTGTAAGTTCCTATGATCCTGTGATCCATCCCCAGATCTTCCAGCCTCCCCCCCCCCCCGACTAATACCGACAATGGTCTGGAGCTGTTGTTGCACCTAAGGAACGGGTAGGGGGTCTCACTGGCTATTGCTTGAGCGAGAAAGAGTAGTAGGAGGTATTTTTTCCACTATGACATACTCTCTTGTCTCTCTCCCTCCCCTCCCGTTTGCTCATCCTGGAACTGTTAGAGGTGGACCACATCTCCTTTCTGGAAGATGAGTGCCCCTCCCATGGATAGCATGCCCAACCCTCTCTTTCTCCCTGACAACGTCTCAAATGTCTGTGATGTTAATTGAATTACAGTTGCACAGGCCATACTTGGGGCTTTATACCCCTGTGCCATGGAGCTGCTGGTTAATTAATTGTTCTAAACTGCCCAAAGCCTAGATGTGACTGAAGAGAGTTCAGGATAATGGAGTCCATTTACTTTGTAACAAATGAACTAATTAAAATTATAAAGCTGTGTGGACATGTTAGAAATTTCTCCTGCTTATTTTCAGGTACAGCTTTAGTGCTTGCTTTCACCTTTTTGTCAAGTTAACACTGACTTCTTGCGTAAAGTATCTTCCCCTTAAGTGGAACTGTACAATTAGATAGCATTGTAAAAAAGCAACTGAGATAGTACCATCATAAACTGCCATAGTGAGATTTATGGTTAAGTCACTGATAAGATAAAGTACCTTGGAAGTGGGTAGAAATTTCAGACAGATGACCTTGCAAGGTCCTCAGGAAAACTGATTACACGTGCTCCTCACGGAGCTTATTCCATGCATTTTTTATCTATCCCTTGATAAAAACACACGTTGTCTCTTTTTGTGTATATATATATATATGTGTGTGTGTATCTGTCTAATATATAGCTATATATATATATATCCCTATATCTGTATGTGCATATACATATATGCACACAGACACATATACACGTACAAACACATATATACGCACACACACACACACACACACACACACACACACACACACACACACACACACACACACACACACTATGGGTTCATAGGTAGTTACCAGCCATGCAGTCTAGGAAACCATTATGCAGCCTAGCACAAATTCCCAGATGGTTATGGTCTGAAGGTCACATAATAGGCGCTATGGGTGATGTGGGCACTTGCATCACTTTAGGTACCACCTCTGTTCTTTGTGTAGCTGACAAAGACTACTCTCCCTGACTTGTGTGGCCTTGTGCCTGTTGTTTCTTGCACTGGCCCCACCCTTTCATTTCCATCCCCATTCTCCATCAGTGGTTGAGTTGAGAGTGGTGACCTGAACTGGCCAGATTCAACAACATTCCCCCACCGCAGGACGGACACATCCATCCACCCAGCTGCGCTGACAAGCATCCAATCTGCTAATCGAACCTGGGTCGCTTAGGGCATAGTCACAGCGTTATCCTTCTGTACCACTAGTACAGCATAGCTTTCCAACTTTTATATGATGTTTTTTCATTGTTTTGGCAGTTTTTAACCAAGGTCACCTCCCTGGGATACAGTCCATTCTTAAGTAGGTGCAGTTCATCTTTCTTGTTAGACTGTGTTAAAATCCTTTATCTTTATTTTCTTTCTATTTAGTTTTGAGCCTGGAGGTTGTTATCCCTTATTATCCTTTGCCATATACCTTTCAATTATTATTTCATCTTAATTAGATCTGTTTTGTTATGACACTTTTCTATTTATTTTTTTAATTAGGTTTGACAATCAACAGTGCTTTCTGTCGCTGACTTTCAACTAACCTTATGTGATTTGCTCTTGTCTGTCTTGACTAAAGTTAATAAACCCTAAACAATTGTACAGCAGATGTTCATCGTGTTACCCTGCTGTAGTCATCACACTTGGGTTATCCTGTCGTCAGGCGGTTCCGCAGTCGGCCTGAATTCCAAAGTCTTGGTCCGGCGTCGGTTGCTGTCGCTTCTTCCCTGACGTCAGTGCGCCAGGGGTATATAAGAGGCATCCAACGCCATTTTCTCCAGTCTTTCTTGCTGCGCGGTGCCCGAAGCAGTAGCAGTTCGCAAGTGCCGGTTGGCCGGCACCTGTGATTTTCAAATAGAGTTTCAGTCTGAAGTCTTCAAAAGCTAAGTACCCCGTTGGGGAACCTTTTCTTGCCTCAGTCCGATGTCAGAAAAAGTTAACAATTGCATTTATGTGGGAAGCAAATACCTCATAAGGACTTTCATTCTTATTGTATACCTTGCCTAGGCCCAGACCACAACGTCACTGGTTGTCAGTTTTGTGCTAGGTTCAATAAGCGAACTATAAAGCGACGCTTTGATTTCGCATGGCACTACTTCGGTAGGAAATTCAATTACACTATGCCGTCAGAGCAACCGACTACTGGAGTGCATAAAAAATGCAAAGATAAAGACAGACAGCCTAGATCCATGCCAGACTCCGAGGCCTCGGCTGGGCCGGTCGCCGGTTCTCCGGTTTTCAGTGAGGCGCCTACGCAGCCCCTGGCTACCGCAGAATTGGAACCCCAGACCGCTTCGGATTCTCTAGCAGAGAGTTCTAGGCCGACGCAGCCATTTTCTTTAGGCCCTACCGACGACATTGCAGAAGGAGAAGCCAGTGCTGTAGAAACACCTTTGGTTTCAGAAGGTGTCTTCAGACCGACTACTCTCACCATAAAATCTTATGCTAAGCTTAAGACTCCTCTAAAACCAAAAAAGACTGCACTTCAGTCTCCAGTTCAAGGCCCATGCCTAAGAAACAGTTGCTTAAAATGGCTGAAGACTTGATTTCTTTGATCAGGGGTTCCCAACCCCCCTCCCGACAAAAGGCTTAGACAAGAGGAGGATTATGCCTCCTCTGATCAAGTGTCTATTTCCTCAGGCTCCTCTGAGGAACAGGATTACTCTTTTCCCCCTTATGAAGATTCTGATGCTGAAGATTCAATTCCCTCAGCTTCTCCCCCTGAAGACTATTCCTTTGGGGAAACCTTACGTACCATGAGGGAACATTTCCACTGGGAAGGTCAGGACTACTCCGACTCAAAGAAAAGGCTCCGAGAGTTTCTTTTACTCCCCCAGCACAGACCACCTGCTATCCCCCCAGTTTTAGACATTGTGGATGATGTTTACTTAGAATCTAGTCTAAATCCAGATTCTCTGCCTCCTGCTCCAGCCAAACCAGCTAGATACTATAGAGTGCCTGACTCACACAAATTCCTTTACAAAAGCCCTGTTGCTGATCCAGAGACAATCTCCTAGGGTCCCAAAGGGGCTAAGGCTTCTATGGCTAAAAATCCTGTACCCTCTGAAAGGGACTCCAGAGCACTAGATAGGTGGGGGAAGAAGGTTTACACCTCAGCTACTCTAGCTATGAGAGCACTAAATTGTCAATTTCACATGCTTAAATACCAGCAATTCCTAATGTCTCAAATAAAACAAAAGATGAGCACGTACCCTCAACAGTCTGAGTTCAAGGAAATGCAGGATCTGTTGCATGCAGCTGAACAGGTGGGCAAATATACTTTACAATGTGGATTTGATTCCTTGGAAGCTTCCTGTAGAGCAGCTGTTACTGGGTCTGTCATACGTAGGCATGCTTGGTTAAAGGAACAAATTCTGCCTGGTCATGTTAAAGCAAAGTTACTAGATGCACCCTTACAGCAGGATGTCTTATTTGGGGTTAAAGCAGAAGAGGTTTTAAAGAAAATGGAGGATAAGGCAAAATCTATGTAGAAGGTCAAAGATTTCTTACAGGTACAGCCCCCATGCTTCAGCAGAAATTGGCCAACAAAAAATTGGTCCTTTCCAGCTTCTGACAGACCACAGAGGGGTAAATACAGGTGCCCAAGGGGCAGAGGACAAGCACAAATCCCTTACAAACCACGCCAATGGGGCACTGCAACACAGAAGGGAGGAGAAGACGGGTCCCAAACTACCAGAAGGCAAACACAATGACTTAAACCTCAAACTGCCAAGCAAAACTCTTGGTAGCTTCCTTGGGAGGAAAATTAGCACTTTTTGCAGACAACTGGCACATAGTCACAAAGGACAAATGGGTCTTAGACATTATCTCACAAGGATACAGATTCCATTTCCACACCTTGCCAAGGATAAAAGGAATGCCAAACCTGCCACAAAATCAATGGGCAGAGGCACAAAAACAAATTACAACTCTCATGGACATGAGAGCCATTCAGCTGGTACCTACACAGGAGCAAGACCAAGGATTTTACTCAAGGCTCTTTCTAGTCCCTAGAAAGGACAATGCTTGGAGATCCATTCTGGACCTTTCAATTCTAAACACCTTTTTGCAAGTACCCAAATTCAAGATGCTAACACTACAGCAGCTTCTTTCCATGTTGGGCAAGAAAGCTTGGCTAGTAACGTAGGACCTCAAGGAGGTATACCTGCATGTCCCTATCAGACAAAATTGCAGAAGATACCTCCGTTTCATTGCAGGTTCAACCCATTACCAATTCTCTGCATTGCCCTTTGGCTTATCTACTGCGCCCAGGGTCTTCATAAAATGCATGGCAGCAGTAATTGCATACTGCAGACAAAGAGGAATTCAAATATACCCATACCTGGACGACTGCCTCATCCAAGCAGAAAGCAAGGACATTCTCTTACAACATCTGGCTTTTGTAAAACACCTTCTAAGTTGCCTAGGGTACACAGTAAACGAAAAGAAATCAAAACTAGTGCCCTCACAAAATATGACATTCCTGGGTGCCAGCTTGAATACAACGGCCCAGATGGCTTATCTGACGCCAGACAAACAACTACAACTAACTCAGTACTTCAAAACAATGGCAACAAAGACCCAACTCCCTGCAAGAAAAATTCTGCAGGTCTTGGGCTTCATGGCATCTTGCATACTACTAATACCATTTGCAGAATTGCATATGAGGAAATTACAATGGTACCTAAAAAGCGTCCGGACTCAACACAGCCACAGCTTGGAAACAATGATACCTCTCATTCCCTGCCTTCAACAGGAGTTTCTATGGTGGTCACAGGCATGTCACCTCAACAAGGGTCAGCCATTCACCTTACCTCCAGCCAGGCAAACTATGACAACAGATGCATCGGACTATGCCTGGGGGGCACACATGGCAGGATGGTGCGTTCAAGGCATATGGACTGCAGATCAAAGGAATCTGCACATCAATCAAAAAGAAATGCTAGCTGTACAGAATGCCCTGACAGCCTTCAAGGACCTCTTGCATCCAGGACAGCTTATAATAAGGACAGACAACACCACAGTAATGTGGTACATAAAGAAACAAGGGGGTACACACTCCTACCCTCTATGCAGGCAAGAAATGACCTTGTGGAACACAGCACTGGCTTACCAAGTTCAATTACAAGCTCAATTCCTGCCAGGAAAAAAGAACACATTGGCAGACGACCTAAGCACAGAAACATCATGTATCCCCACGAGTGGAAACTGGATCCACAAATATTTGCAATGATAACTCAAAAATGGGGGCACCCAGACATAGACCGGTTTGCCATTCCCCAAAACTATCAGCTAACAAAATTTTGCACAAGGACATTTCACCATCAAGCCTGGAAAGTGGGCGCACTCTCATTCAGTTGGAAAATGCTGACGGTATATGCCTTCCCTCCATTGCCCCTTCTCACAAAGGTGCTGCTGAAAGTCAGGATGGAGAGACCCCGAATGATACTCATTGCCCCAGACTGGCCACGCCAGCACTGGCACCCACTATTAAGAAATATGACCCAGGGCCCACCATGGATTTTACCACAAATTACTCATCTGCTCACACAGCAAGACAGTCAGATTCTACACAGCCAGCTCAAAACTTTAAATTTGGCTGCATGGCAAATCACCTAAGCAACCAGCCAGCTCCTCTTTCACAAGCTGTTATGGATGTTATTCTGGAGGCCAGGAGGCCCAGCATCAGGAAAGCCTACTCAGACAAATGGAAAAGGTTTTGCGCCTGGATCCAAGCTAAAGGCCAAAATACCCTTCAGCTGGACATACCTCAGATTCTACAATATTTAACTGAGATGTTACACAAAGGGCTTTCTTTTTCATCTATTAAAATCCACGCCTCAGCTATTTCAGCTCACTACAACACGGATCCTCCCTTATTTTCACATCCATTTCTAAGGCAGTTTCACAGAGGGGCCAAACACCAACTTGGGACCTCAATTTTGTTCTGGAAAAACTTACGCTACCTCCTTTTGAGCCAGCTTTCTCAGCTGACTTAAAGTTTATATCATGGAAGACTGCCCTGCTGCTAGCAATTACTTCAGCCAGAAGAGTCTCAGAGCTTCAGGCACTAATGGCAGTAGAGCCTTTCCTCATTTTTCATCAAGACGGAGTTTCTCTACGAACTTACCCCTCCTTTATGTCTAAGGTGGTATCCAGTGTGGCTCTAAATCAAACCATCCATTTACCCACCTTCTTTCCAAATCCACAGAACAAAGAAGAAAGACTCCTGCATTCCTTGGACATTCACAGGCAGCTACGTTACTACTTGGATAAAACTAAGGTTTTCAGAAAATCTGAACAGCTTTTTGTATCTTATGTTACAGCATCACAAGGAAAGGCTATCTCAAAACAGACCATTTCCAAATGGATAGGACATTGCATACGTTTTTGCTACACCCACCATGGAAAACCAGTTCCTGCTAGCATAAGGCCCCACTCTACCAGGGCAGCAGTTACATCTACAGCCTTCTTCAGGGGAGTGCCAACCAAGGATATTCTGGAAGCTGCAACTTGGAGTTCAGTACACACCTTCACCAAACACTATCACTTACCACTTTACTCTAAGACTAGAGCTGGCTTCGCCACTGCAGTTTTGCAGGGCCTTCTAGCCTCCTCTAACCCTGTTTGACTCCATCTCCCATCCCTAGCTTTGGGATTCTACCCAAGTGTGATGACTGCAGCAGGGTAAAGTGTGATGACTGCAGCAGGGTATACACTCGAACATCTACATTTATGGTAGGTACAAAACTGTACTTTTTTCAAGCACAGCCATCCCATTTGTCTGAAGTTTCCAGCCTTCCTCTTGTGTTTGCAAAGAAATCTGATTAGCTGATTGGCTTCTGCTTTATTCTAGTATGCTGGTGATATTCTGTTCTTCCAGAATGTGTTAAGAGTAGCTTTTGCAGCCAGTAATGTTTTTCATTTATGATTGGGAATACAATGCTTTATTGTGAAATATGATTTGGTGAGTACAAGTTTGGTTATTGTGATTTAGTAGTACTCTTACACCTTGGAGGACATTTTTCTGCATCCTGTATGGGTTTCAGCAACTTTAGCTTTGTTTGATTTGCAGTCAGATTCTGTTTACAGGAAGAGATTTTTGAAGTTGCCTGGGAAGTGTGAGAAGTGTCCGTTAAGATCATTATCAGATAAAGTTACTTAAGTATTTTGCACAACTCATCAGCAGTTTAAATTTACAATGGTGGGCAAATAAATCTGATTACGCATTTTATAACAGTGTATTTTTATGTCTCTGCTTTCTGGGATTGTTCGCAGTTTTCTTTAAAACAAACCAAGTTAAAAAATGTCTTGGTCTACTAGAAACTGCATAGTAATTATTTATTCAGAATTTATAGCTTCAGTATGTGTATATACACACAGACACACACACACACACACACACACACACACACACACGGGTGTACTTAAAATTAATCTCAACAGCAAAAATATCCAAACTCAAAAATATCTAAACAGAAAATATCAACAAAGTGAAAACTATGCTAAAAAAGGTTTATGCCCTTTCCCCACTGTTGTGTGACCTTGGAGTTAGTATATATATTTAGTAGACAGAGTGTAGGGGGGCCTGCAAACATATTAATTTTAGTTGTGGTTAAATTTTGTCAATATTTTGTGTTCAGAAATATTTTAGCTTGGATATTTTTCTATCAGTATTTTTTGCTGCTAATATCATGCTGTTTAGATTATTTAAATTTGTTCTCTCTCTCTATAAATATATATATGTGTGTGTGTGTGTGTGTGTATACATATATATATATGTGTGTGTGTGTATATATATATATATATATATATATATATATATGTGTGTGTATATATATGTGTGTGTGTGTGTATTATAAAGACTATTTCCCCCCTTCCCCATAGCCTCTGAGATTTGCTCAGTTTTCCTCTCTCTCTGCACATCATAGGCTTATTATTTCTTCCTGTAGGCAAGATCCAGACATCTCTTGATGGGACAGGAGCCCCTTGACCCCTTCATTCCCCAACTTGAGAGCCCTATCATCCCATCTGTTTCGTGGGAGATGAGATTCAGGTGGTAGGGAGCAGCTGATTCCACGGACTACTCGGACTCCCTTCCCTGGAGGCTCTGTTGTTGCTTCTACTCAGAGTCAGAAACTGGCATAATGTGCTACCAAAATACCTGTGCTACCAAAATACCTGTCTGGTGAAACAAGACACTGCACTGTGAGCCCGATAGGCTCCTTCTGTGCGTGTTTCCCCACCCACTGGTAGGTGTCAACCAGGGCAGTGTGATTAACTACCTTCCTTCCCTCCCAGGATGGGCGAGCTGGCATTGGCTGTTCCCATCATCCCTTCCTGGCTCCTCCAACATCATGCTGCTAATCGAATATGGACTGACTAGTTGTAGTCAGAGCCTCGCCCCTTAATGCCACAGGGTTAGGTAGATGTTACAATTATTTTTGAGTGAAGTTAATGACAGGCTACTGACTTTTTCTCATAATATGAGGAAGCTTAATCCATAATTTTGGAGTGTCATGTTTCCTGTACATTTATTTTCCATTATTTTTATAATATTCAGTCCTCTCGTCTGGTAATTTCGCCCTTGATTTTCAAACAAAACCAGATCAGACATTGGCTTATAAACCCAGCAGAGGTTATCTGTAAGAAACTGAATAAAATGAAGGTTCCTGAAGTCTTTCTTAAGATTTCAGTTTTTCCAGTCCATTGATTTTTTTTCACAAGTCAAGACCTTTTCAGTTTCTTGTAGTTTGCTTGTCTGAAACTTGCAAAATACACTGTATTCAATAATTGGTCACATCAGTGGGGTGTAAGGTGGTATAGCGATAATCCTGGAATGATTAAACATGACCTTTAGAATTTAGAGGGTTGCAGAATATGCTTTTCTAACATTTCTTTTTGGAACTGGCACAGGTTAGAGTTTAAATTGTCGATCATTTCTTCTGGATTTTTGACAATAGTGCCATTTTTTATGATTGACTATTCATTTTGTAGTGTTTCATAGTAATACATTAGTTAATGCTGTCACCTGACAGTTCTTGGTTTTACAGTTTGGTTCTTGGCTGGGGTGCCTTCTCGTGGAATCTTCATGTCCTGTATGTGTCTATGTGGGCTTTGTTGGGTGCTAATGATTTCTCCCATTAACCAAAGATGCACTATAGGTGAAGTGCTGATTCTTCAAATTGCCCACAGTGTAAGTGTCATTTTGCATGCATCCTGAAATGGTTTGGCATCCCATCTAGGATTAGTTTCTCTGTCTTGGTACCACTGATTGTGTGGCTAGACTTTGGCTTCCTGTGACCATCAGTTGGATGAAATGGGTATTTAGGGAATGAATTGATGAATGAATGAGTTTGTCCTTTTTGTAAGTCTTATGATGCTATAATTATAGAAATTAAAGGTAAGGTCATTACTATCGCACCAGCTGCATGTGTTTGCAGACCACGTTGGAGAACTTGAGCATTTTGAGTCAAGTAATTATGACACCCAGTATGTAGTCATGAGCATTATTTGATTATCCTTCTGCCAGATTAATGGCTTATTTTTTCTGTATGTATTTTTCCATTGTATAATTTGTTAAATTCATGATGTCCTTCAAGGATGCATCTGCAGTCTTTACAAATGGGTTGTCCTGTCGTCAGGCAGCCCCTCGGTCGGCCAGATTCCAAAGTCTGGGTCTGGCTTCGGCTGGTGTCGCACTTCACCCGACGTCATTGTGGCAGTTCTTCAGTCTTTCTTGCGGCGTGGCGCCGAAGCAGAGCTGTTAGCAAGTGCTGGTCGGTCAGATCCAGAGATTACTACTACCGAATACAAGACTTCTATAAAGCACTCTTTCTTGCCTCAGCCGATGTCAGAAAGTTAATAACTGTTTATCTTGTGGGGAAACAAATACCTCATAAAGATTTCCACCCTATTGCATACATTGTTTAGGCCCAGACCACGACATAGCAGCTTGTCTAGCCTGTGCTTCTTTGACTTTGCTGAGCAGATTTTCGGCCCGATTTTTGCCTACATTATGCCGTTCTTTCTTCAGCCGATATCTTGCCTTCTACCGAGGCCTCTTCTATGCTGGTAGGATTTATCAGACACCATCCCCTAGATATTTCTAACCCTGCACGTGGAGTTGCTAGGCCTCCTCCAGCTATGTCTATTAAGGCCTTTGCCAGGGCTAAAGCAGCTAAAGCATCAAAACCTGTGCCTGCCAAGCCCCTCTCACAGGCCCAGCACCAGCTCCCATATGCTTTGGCAGAGGATCTCATCTAGACAGGGCCTCTCCCTCCTCCAGAAAAGAGGCCTAGAGCAGAGCCCCTGAGCCAGTAGCCACAGATGATTCCTCTGATGACTCAGAACATACAGACCCTCCTGAGGCTTCTTATTCTCAGACTCTGATGCTGAGGAGTCCATCCCTTCAGCCTCTCCTCCTGAGGAATTTTCCTTTGGGGAAACCTTGCACGCTATGAGGGAACAATTCCAGTGGCAGGGCCAAGATTTCTCAGACTCTAGAAAAAGGCTTAGGACCTTTCTACACTTGCCACAGCATAGGCCTTTAGCTATACCTCCAGTTCTATTGGTTGTTGATGATGCATTTAATGATGCTTGCACTGCTCCTGATACTTTACCTCCGGCTCCTGCTAAGCCCGATAGGTACTACAGGGTCCCGGACACTCATCACCACTTATATAAGGCCCCTTTTGCAGATCCAGATACTATCTCCCAGGGCCCTAAAGCTGTAGCAGCTACTTTTCCAGGTCCTTAGAGATGGGGTAAAAAAGTTTACACCTCTGCTTCTTTGTCAGCTAGAGCTTTGAACTGCCAATTTCATATGATCCAATAACAAGAGTTTATGCTTGACCAGTTGACTAAAAGCTGTCCTCTGAAGAATCTTTAGATAAAAGTATGTTCAAGAAATGTTACATAACATACAGCAGGTTAGTAACCATTCTTTAAAATGTGGCTATGATGCACTGGAGGCTTCTTTTTTAGAGATCATGACTGGCACAGTTATCAGGAGGCATGCATGGTTGAAAGAACAGGCATTACCAGACCATGTCAAATCTAAGCTTTTGGATGCACCTATGGACAAGGTCAATTGATGGAAGAGAAAGCAAAATCTGTGCAAACAGTAAAGATTTCTTACAAGTTCAACCTCCAAGGTTTAGCAGGAATTGGCCCTCACTCCTCTAAGGCACAAAGGCAGGAATGAGGCAGAAACCAATCAGTGGCAGGGTAACAACCACGGATACAGCCACCACCACTACAACAACTCAATCACAGTGACTACCAGGGAACAACTAGAAGCACCCTTAGGCGGAAAGCTAACATTATTTTCAAGAAACTGGCACTGCATTACAAGAGAAAAATGGATTTTGCAGACTATAGACAAAGGTTACAGGTTCCATTTCCATACTCTACCAGGAAAGAGAGGAATGCCAAACCTACCACCTTCTCAAAGGACAGAAGCTCTAAAACAAATATCTCAATTATTAAGAAGGTACCATTAATGGAGCAAGGGAAGGATTTTACTCCAGGCTCTTCCTGGTACCAAGAAAAGAAAACAAATGGAGGCCTATTCTAGACCTGTCCGCTTTAAACACATTCCTCATTGTTCCAAAATTCAAAATGCTGACCCGGCTGGTAACTCTAGATCTCAAGGAGGCATACCTGCCCCCATAAGACCAATTTGCAGAAGATACCTCAGATTTCTTGCAGGATCAGAGCATTATCAATTCTCAGCATTGCAATTCAAATCTATCCCTACCCCTGATACAAGCGGACAACAAAACAAACTAACAGAAGACTTACAAAGAGTCATCTACCTGCTACAAGCCCTGGGATATACAGTCAATACAAAAGTCAAGGCTGATTCCATCCCAAAGAATAACCTTTCTGGGTGCAGAACTGGACACATCAAAACAAATGGCATTTCTAACTGCAGAAAAAGAGAGCAACTCCCTCTCTACTTCTTGGCATTAACAAAGCAGAGCCATCTAGCACAGCCTAGAAACCAAAATCAATCAATCCCATGATGAAAAAGCAAGTTCTATGGTGTGGGCTCAGGCCTGTCAATCAAACACAGGACTGCTCTTCTGCAAAAAGTCAACCTGGACAAACTATGGACTCAAGACCAGCTGCATCTGCACATAAATCTAAAAAGAAAATGATGGCAAAAATGGCAAATCAGGCTTTCAGACCTCTTCTCCAAGAAGGCCAGTTGATGATAAGGACAGACAACACATCATTCTGATAGCCCCCCAGACTGGCCACAACACACGACTGCTGAGGACTGCTGAGGATGTCCTGGGGAAACACTGGACACTGCCCCCCCATTACTGCACTGACACAAGAACAAACAACAACATTGCATCCAAAAAAAAAAACTCTGCAGCTAACTGCCTGGAACATTCCATCAAGATACATGCATCAGCTATTTCAGCAGAATACAGCCAGCAAGAAGGGTCTCTGAACTACAGGCATTAATGGCATCCACCTTCCATTCCCATTCCATCCCTATCCACCTTTCACCTTCCCACATTCTTCCATCACATCCAGAACCAACAGCTATACATACAAGTACCTGTTACATACAAATGGCAATACTGCCTACTACCTGGACAAAAACAAAAGAAAAAAAAAATGAGCTTCTGGTAGCATATATGCAAGGAATAGAAAGAAAACCAATTTCTAAGCAGACAATCTCCAAAATGGATAGGAAATTGCATTAGATTTTGGACATAGAGGCTGCTACTTGGACCTCATCTATTATGGTGTATTTTGTATATATGTACATACATGTTGTTTATTTTGTGTGTTTTGCTCTCTACTATTTGAAAACTTTGGCATATATCAAATTTAGCCATCTAAGAGGGCACCTGGTTTGTAAAGACTGCAGATGCATTCCTCTCGGACATCTACATTTATGGTAGGTACAAAACTGTACTTTCTTTTGTATGTGGAGCTTTTCTCCCCGGGCCTCCCCTATAAATGGACACCTACCCAGTCAGACTTTCATAGTAAACAAATGTAAAATAAATAAATAAATCTCCATATTCCATTTTCCATTTTTGTATCTGAGTAAGATAATCCAGAAAAAACTGGCACCAACAGAGAACCCCTTAAAGCACTTTTGTAATCCTCAGCGGGACCGACTAGAAGTTTTCCTACACGAGTAGTTGTGTCCTGCTGCTTAGTCATTGTGTTTTACCCACTGAATTATGTTTCAAGTAACATTTAATACTTTTAATTTGTCAGTGGAGTAGAGAGTTAAAGCTGTGACTAGGAGATCCCGAGACTCTGATAGCAGCTGGCCTGCTTGAAGGAACTGGCAGGGGAGAATGGCTTTGCCCCTTCTGGAGGGAAGGCAGTTGTGTCCTGGGTCATAACATTTCACAAAACATGCCAATTCAGCAGTAAATCTCATTTTGAGTACATGGGAGCATGCACCTGTGCGTTGACGTGCACTGTTCATTCCCCTCTGCCCAGGGCCGGTTTATTTATTTATTTGAATTTGTTACCTGCAGTAGAGCACTGATTGCAAATGACCAATTTCAGACTCGGTCCATAAAAAAAAAAGTGTATATACATTTAATTTGGAACAATTTTAAGGTATATGAGAAGTACTTATCCTTTAACCATACAATAACCTTTATTAAGGTCAAGAAGCTGTGAGTGGCAGTAGTAGAGATTCTAGCTCCATCAATATTGTGCAAAGGTCTACTGCTTTGTTTGCTGATCATGACTCAGAGTTTCCTTCAATTGCCTATGCAATGTAATGATTCCACAGGCATTAGAGATGACGTTAACATCAGTCATACATTTGGAGGTGTTAATGACGTTCCTTTTTATCAGGACATGAACTCTCTACAACAAAGGATAATTCCTACTCTAAATGTCAAAGACAGACCGAAAACAAGAGGGAGAAATTAACTTGTCCAATTTTCAATTTAAGTTCTGTGCAGTTGTCAGCTAATCATGTCAGCTTATCAGAAAAAGGTTTTCTTTTATTCCAGCCATATGTGCTAACATTGTACAGTTATTGATTTAGATTACATGTAAGAAAATTGCATTTAAAATTTATATTAAATTATGTTGATAGATTCAGTAACAGGGACACTAGCTTATTACATAAAAAAGTACTTCTAAGTCTACATTATATTGTACTTTAAATGTTTTTCAAAAAATGTGTTAGTGAATTAGAGCTTGCATAAGAAAATATAATCTAACTAAATTTGAGAGTGATTCATTAATTGAACGTAAGAATAATAAGCAGTTAAGAATTATGCAAGCCAGTAAGGGTAACGATATAGTATTAATGGATGTGGATAAATATAATGAACGCATTTATCATGTGTTATCAGATAGTATTTGTTGTAAATTAGTTTCCAAATATGATATGTTACAACAGTTTCTGAAAGTTGATGTAATTTTATTTGATTTATTTATGAAAATGTATTGATTACTCGATGTATGAATTTTTGAAAAAAATGACCATCCAAAAGTTGGTGTTATTTTTGGCATCCCCAAGATACATTAAGGATGCTCACAATCCCCCTTTTAGACTCATTGCATCAGCGCATAGTAGCAAAACTGAATATATAGCAGTGTATTTAGACTCTATTTTAAATCCTGTAGTACAGAGTTCCCAACATTATTTACAAGATTCATGGGTCTGTTTAGATTTTCTTAGAAATTATCGATTTAGAGGTACAGAAACCACGTTGATAACTATGGATGTTGTTTCTTTATATACAAGTATAACTTGAGAAAGTGGTATTGATTTTATGCGTTTGTATTTGAGTAAATATGCAGATTTCAGTAATATCTAATTAACGCCATATGTTTATTGTTGGAATTGGTATTAGCCAATAATTTTTTTATGTTTCAAAATAACCATCTATTCCTAAATCACCCAAGTACAATTTGTGAGAGATGCATATACACTAAGAATCTGGAATCCTTGCTGCCTTGTGCACAGAACAGTAACACTGAACAGGTTGTCAGCTCACACAATACATGTTCAGCGCAAACTGTACACTCAACACATAAACCGTCATACGAGGAAATACTCACCAAAAACCTACCTAAATACCAGAGACTTTCCAAACACAAACATGCTACACCTACAGCACTCAATACACTCAAAAACACAAGCACCACTGTCTCACCAAGTAAGCCGCTAAGGCAGAGCACATCTAAACCAACTTTTTTAGTCATAGGTAACTCCATTGTGAGACTCACAGATGTCCCACTCACCAGGCTGAATAAAGAGAAAGTTACGGTCAGCTGTCTGTTGGGTGCAGGATCTGTCAGATCACACATGCACTCAAGTCTGTCAACAACAAGTACTGTTATGACTGCGTTGTAGTTCATGTTGGTGTGAATGACTTGACATACCTCGCTGTGCTATATGAAAACAGAAGTTATTGAGCTCTATGAATATGTGTCCCAGGCAGATATGTCCCTAGCCTTGAGCAGAATTCTACCTTCATCTAGAATGATATCACAGTATAAAAAAAAAAGATTGATTTCAACAGTCAGTTTAGCTTTTGGTGTCATTCTAAGGGGGTCCAGTTCTTAGCCTGGGATGACATGTTTGATAGACCTTGCTTCTTTGTCAGAGATGGTCTTCACCTGTCGCATCTAGGCTTTCGGTTACTGGCTAAAGTACTTGCCACCCCCTTAGTGCCTTTTTAGGTAAGACCTCAAGAACAAAATTTCCAATGTGAAAATATTACTCACAAATAAATAAAGGTTAAGCTGCTAAACATTGGGAATTTAAATCAGAAACTGCACTCCTCTTCCTAGAGGATGTTAACATCTGTGCAGCCACAGAAACTTGGTTCAGGGCCACAGAGATTACCCCTGTCTAACAAGGCTACAGTATGTTCCACACTTTCAGACTGCAAAATGAATGTGTGAGAACCAAAGGAGGAGGAGTATCTGTCTTCATCAAAGATAAATACACCTGTAGACCGGTTAGACAGGAAACCTCCATGGAGTTACTCCAAGTTCAGCTAACTGTGGGTAAGACCCCCCACTCAAGTCATTATTTGCTGTAGGCCCCCTTCAGTGAACCTTGATACCCACGCTGGGTATTTGGACCTAACTGAGTCAATCAACATTCTAGTCATGGGCGATTTTAACTATCCCTCCATTGACTGTTGAGCATGTTGATATTTGTTTGTTTCCCAAACATTCCTGGACTGTAACACTAATGCCCCTAGAACAAATAGCATGCAACCCCACAAGGGGCTGAAATATTCTTGACCTGATCCTCACCAACATCGGTGACCATTGCGCCACCGCAAGGATAGGACCTTCCCTGGTTAAATCTGATCACAAATCAGTTACATTTGAAGTAGCTATAACACCCGAACCCCTCTTAGGTGAAATCTAGCTAAAAATTTTCACCAAAGTTAATTATACCCTCTTAAGGGGTGGCATAAATAATTTCCAAGTTCTTGTTCCCAAAGATGGCACTGACAGCTATACTAAGGTATACACAAATGTCCTGTACAAACACGTACACAAATGTATTGACACAGCTGTACCTGATAGGATCAAATCAAGATCCTCAAGAAAAAAACAACCCTCTCTGCTGGAGATCTAGTATTAATAAGTTATACAATATGAGGAAGATGTTGCTGCCTAAGAGTAAAAAAGAGAGTTCCCAGCCAGCACTGGAAGAACACCCTCCTCTGCTTGAACAAACAAATAAGACAACTTCTTAAGTCTTCTAAGGGCAACTTCAAAAAATTAGCAACCATAGCTAAGGATAACTATAAGGCATTCTTCACCAACTGTCGAAAAATAAACATGAACCTAAGTAGAAAAACAGGACTGCTGGCAGTTGAAAATCACGAAAGCCCACAAAAGGAACTTTTTCCACCAAGGAATTTTATTACACTTAAGAACCCAATAACGTTAGTGCTTTCGACTTATTTCAGTGAATAAGTCTTCTTCAGACAACCACACTACATCACTTCTTGACTTAAATACATTCTATAATCAGTCACATGTTAAAACTCATTAAAGCAAAAGCAACGAATAAATATGGAGATCATTAAAAACATGTTACTAGTCTTCAGCTATATTCGTAACCTAAAAGGTAGGACCCAGATGTGTGCTGAATTAGCTGTGAATGGCGTAACACACTCTGATCCAACGAAAATAGCTAACCTATTAGCTGACAGGTTTGGTGAACATTTCACCCCTCTGTTCTCTCCAAACATTTCACAAAGCATCCCTCTACATGTCCACCTTGCATCTCCAAAGAGCAAGTCAATAATGCTTTCTCTAAGGCCAAAAACACAGCCTCTATGGGACCGGATGGCATCTCGGGTTGCGTTTTAAGTGGTCTAAAACATGAGTTAGCATCTCCATTAGGTAATATCTTCAACCACAGCCTGAGTACGGGTTTTGTCCTTGCTGAATGGAAAACAGCAACAGTCATCCCCCTTCATAAAAGGGGTACCACAACAGACCCTGGGAACTATAGACCCATAAGCTTAACCAGCCTTATCTATAAGGTCATAGAATGAATCATCCAGAACATTTTATCTATCTGCTGTTGAAGTTTTAGTTCCTGGTTCTGGTAGTTTGGGAACTACTACACTTGTAGTAGAAGTATATTCCAAACAACAAGGGGCCCAGCACTGACCCCTGTGGACCCCCACTGATGACAGGTCTGCTGGTTGAGGTAGAGTCCCCAATTCTGACTGAGTGTGATCCATCGGTGAACCAGTTAGCAACCCACCTGACAACATAAGGGTTGATATTCAATTGGAACAGTTTATTAATGGTGTCCAAATGTAGGATTGTGTTGAAGGCCTTTGCTAAGTCAAAGTACGCTACATGCACAGATCTGCCTTCTTCTATGGCTCTGCTGATATTTTTGAAGTCCACCAGGTTTAACAAGCATGACCTGCCTTTGACAAAAAGCAAACTGTGTCAGATCAAGGGTTTTGGATCACATATATCCTCATTGGGGACTCTACCTCAACCAGCAGACCTGTCATCAGTGGGGGTCCACAGGGGTCAGTGCTGGGCCTCTTGTTGTTTGGAATATACTTCTCAAAAGTTCAGGCCAAAACAGAAGGGCTGTGGCTGACTAAGTTTGTTGACAACTGCAAATTCGGTGCAGTCATTGAATCCTCAAACGATGTCATTATACTTCAAGAGGGACGTACACAAACCAATGATTGGTGCCAAAGCCATGGACTCAAACTCACTGATAAAAAATGCATTACCATCCCCTTTGGTAAAAATGATATCCTTGCAGACTGTCATATAAACAATAATACCCTAAGTAACAACTCCGTAGTGAGAGACTTGGAAACGCAAGTTGACTGTATCCTAAACTTTAACCACCATGTGTCTCTTGCGGTAAGGAAGGCATTCTACATCATGCACTTCATTAGCAAAGGCATTGCCTCAAGAGCGAAAGAGGTCATAACACCCCTGTACTCGTCTCTCATCAGGCCAGTAATTGAGTACAATGCTTCTTTTATGTACCTTACCAGGCACCTGCAGCAACTTGAGAGACCTCGGAGATTTCTAACCAAGAAAATTCAGGGTCTCCAGCACATGCCATACATTGACAGACTGAAGTCACTGTCACTGTACTCAGTAGTGTACATACTACTTAGAGGAGACTTTGCCTGGCCTACAGAACAACCTCTGATCCAAACCTAATGGAAATGCTGCACATCCACAAGTCAAATGGGACAAGGGTCACCCACTGCAGGGACCTTAACCTGGCCTCCGGACAGATATGTCTCTCATAGTTTGCCACTTCTCTGGAGTAGGCTACCAGTTCACATCAAACAAAGCCCCTCTATGACTCTGTTTAAGTGTAGCCTGGATGGGAAACCATAAATTCCTGCCTGGGATTTCACCTATGACCCACGTAGATATGGGCAGTCATTGGCAAGATCCTTTATATTGGGTTTCTCTAGTATCATACTGGGTACACATGGCTAGGTTTATAAAGACCTTTGGGTCAATAGCCCAGTAACCACCTTTGAACCTATGAACAAGTAAAAGGTGTTGCAGTGGGTGCTAAGATGTCACCTGTTTGCTAAGATGTCACCTGTTTTTGCAAGTTTGGTCATGATATGGTGGGAGCAAGATTTTTTGGGCAAACATTCATTTTTTTACATTGTTATTTTTTATAAAAGATACATAGATTATTTAATTTTGTATGCAGTAGTACTTAGGATGATTTTTTTGACATTTTTTGAAGATATTAACTGTAGTACCAAATTTTTGAGATTTATTATTGTCACTAAAAGATTAACTGTATATTTTTTAGATTTAGTGATCACTGTGGATACTGGCAGTCATGAATTTCATAGTCGTTTAGTAAATCCAAATTTGTTAACAGTTAATTTCATTCTGAAAGTATGCAAATATGTTTTATGAAATGGAATATAGTTGGGGTCAATTCACTCAGCTCGGGAGATTAGTTATTAGTGATGAAGTATTTTAAAATAATCAAATGTATTAAAGTCTTTATTTACTGACCGTGGATATCCACCCATTAAACTTTCAGAAATATCTGATGAAATTATTAATAAAAGGGCAGATAGATTTCTACCCATTTTAAGAAGTGGTTATAAGGTTGAAATTAAAAATAATGAAAAAGTCTTTCATATTTCTTTTGCCCTGCTTATTAGTACTGATATGGGAGATATTCAGGAGATTATAAAAATAATTGGAAAATTATTCAAGGTAATAGTTTAATTAGCATTATTGGTAACAAACCTACTTTTACTCATAAGAAATATAAGAATCTGTCCTTATTTTTAATAGAATTAATTATATTTATACATCTCTTAGTTATCTGGTCCTTCTGGGGCTTGTGGTCAAATGTGCAAACAGTGCAGATATATATCTAATAGTCAAGCCATAATGATTAAGAAATGCAGGTCAGGTTTTAGAAGCCAAGAGTAGGTTTACATGTAAATCTTAGATATAGTTTATTTATCACATTGTGGTTCATGTGCAGCGTTCTATGTGGGTAAAATCAGCAGAACGCTAGAGTATATGAGCATGTTTTGCTATGAAGAACAAAGATTAAAAAACACTTTAGCTAAGCATAGTTCATTATGTAAAACCTTTAAAAAGTTTTGTTTTTTTAATACTTGGTGACTTGTATAATGTTAGCTGTTGGGGTGATCTTAATAGTGTTCTTAGTCCATTGGCAAATAGCACTGGATGAGTTCAAACTTCCTGGTTTGAATGATTGTATTAAGTCCTTTTTAAGGTTAGTCTTATATTATTGTAATATAGTTATACATATTTTGTAATGAATTTAATGATTTATATAAAATAGTTAAATGATGCAAGAACTCATTGAATGTTTAGATTGGTGTTCTGTCAACGTGATTGTGACGGTCTAGTCTATTTATGTGTTAGAGTTTTAAATGAACGTTGGTCTGATGAAGTTCATATTTGGAATAAAGAACGAAAGCTCTTACCAAATTATCCTATATTTTTTCGTGGGATATAAAATGGGATACTTGTTTTTACACTGTCTTGACAGTCTAGTTTTTTGAAGTACAATGAGATACAAAGGATAGCAAGAAAAACTAAATTAAATATTTTATTAGTGTATTTATATAGAGTGTATATAAGATAGTTGCAGGGACAACTGAGTGAGCTGTACATCAATGAAGTTAATAGTAGAGATGAGAAGGAATTAGAATCTGAGAAACAATGTGAGATTGCAGAGAAATTATGTTATGTGCCCAGAGTGATGTTGCTTGTATTTGGCTAGTTTTTGAAGGGCACAAAACATTGTTATGGTAGCCTTCCCTGACCATCTCTCAGCCTTAATGGGGAATTCTGAAGATGGGCAAACAAGTGGGCATGGCTGAAAGGGGGTATGGCTTGATGGTCAGCAGACACATTGGGGAAAAAGCTCATGGGGAAAAAACTATCAGCTATTATGTGATCTGGAATTGTACTGAATGCTTTAGCAAGGCCAAAACAGCAGCATTCATGGTCCTTTCATAGTTTGTAATACTGGGTCTTCTGTGCAGTGGTGCATTGTGCGAGGTTATGTAATCAGCTTCATATTAAAATGTCAGGACATGCAATGCAGAGTCCTAACAAGCTAAAAAAAAAAGAGGACCAAATATCGCTCTTCTCCTTTTAACTTATTTTTGCAAGGGGGGGGGGGGCAAGGGGCAAGCCCAACTCTTCACACCATTGATGTGTAGGGCAAGCACCCCACACCCCTAAAAATTATATATACCTGCACTGTGATCACATACCTTGGTGTAAAGGGAAGATTCTGAGAAATGATAATCTCAGACTTAGTAGATGTGCATTTTTTGGCAATTTGGTGTCCATATTTTCTGACATGGTATTCTGAGTCCTCATATTTCAAAGGGTTACCATGTCATCCTCTGTTTGTCATATTACTGTAATGGCCACTGATGCTGCACTGTAGCAGAGAGTGGTCAAATTTATAGCAATGGAAAAATTGGTCTTATAGGCACAGCTGCTAACTCTTGAATGGAGGTGGAAACTGGACCACATGGACTCATTTATAGGGCCAGGTGACTTGGCATGTAAGCACTGCAGGCAGCTACAGTCACAACATTAAGACCTGCTCTGGAAGACTTACTGATGTTGCTAGCCAAGCATGTATATTCAATCCAGAATACTTAAGGCATATAGGAAATCACTGGTGGTGGTGGTATGTCTGCTCACATGCTACTCACAACCATAGAAATATTATTGTCATTTTTTGTCTCTGAAGCACAAAGTTCCATAATATTCAGTGGTTATTGTAAATGGGCTGCACTTGGAGTCCATTTTTGAGTAGCAGCTGCATGTGGCAGTCATGTTCTTTGATGTATCTGCGACATTCTGCATCATTGAACCTTGCTGGTGTCCTCTTCATAGCCAGTGGTGTAGTCCCTTGCACAGTATGTTGGCACCATTAATCATGGGTGACCTCACTACAGTGCTATGCATTGGTAATTTAAAATATCTGTCCAGGTATGTGTGCTTAACATGTTCCCCAGTCCGCTTATATTGAGGTGAAGGTCATGCACATTAAAAAAAAAAAGGAAAAAAATGTCTAAACTCTTTCATTGAAAACCAAGTTTTCAGATCATGATTCAGAGCTTAATTAGAAAGATGTCCCCCCACCTCCCATACATAGGCAATGCCTACCACTCATTACTTCATACTACAAATCTTTCTTCACTACAACTTGGGATAAGGGGATCCCCATTCCCTTCAGTGATGTTGACTGAGCAGATGACAGTTTGGCCAGTTGTGCATTGTTGCACTGTTGGTAAGAAATGCTAACTTATTTGATCAAACATACTGATAGATGTGCAGCTTGACTCCTATTTCCGTACACACTAAGCATGGAAAACCTCACAAGGCACATCCAAAGCATGCACACTATGGTAGTGAAGTCTGCTGCATATACATGTTTGTTAGCATATGTGCACCTGTCTGTCTTTGACACATACATAGCTGGTATGTGCCTAGGTGTTCGATGTCATTATGTGTCACATCATCTCTTTTTCCACAGATGTTGCATCACAACCCATTTTTACATACTGTGTGTTGCCATTTAGGGTAAATGGGTTTTGATACCTTTTGCTGTCTTACCTGTAGGGTTGCTGTGGAGTATTATAGTGACATAACGCTCTTCATTGCTGTAGTCGCAACAGGATGGTGAACCTGTTGTGCTGCCAGCACTGTGGAACTTCGTGAAGAGACTGCCTTGCCTGTAATTCCAGAATTGGACATTAGTGTACTCAGTAATCTTTTCTGCTACTCTTTCTTGATGTTTCTTTGACATGAGTTTTAGAATAGCAGACAGAGAAATGCACAAAAGACACACACACATTATTTTATCGACATATAAATGCATTGTTGCAAAACGCTGGTGGATATTTCTTGTAACACCACCACAGGATGGTGTGAGTGTTCCACACTTCATGGTGGTGACCATTAACCTGTCATCACTTCACTGTGATGATACAGATAGACATGTATGTCCATACATTGACGAGTGGCATGCATACACCTGATGTTGCGGTTGACACATTTTTAATGAATATGGTGAGCTGTGTTGTGTGTGTACATACCATACCCCACATGTGCACTTTTAAGAATTTGTACAAATGGGGTTACTTGCATATTTATATACAGGGGGATTTGGATCTTTTCAAATTTAGTATTTTTCGATTGACGTTTGGTGTATACAGTATTGTATGAGAAGTGTCCTATGGACCTTTAGTCATATTTTGCTACTTGCTTATAATGAGCAGTGTAATCGTGTATGTATGGCTGTCAGGGGTCTACTTCATATGATAGAAAGTTCATTTGACTGAGACCGTAACGCCGATAGTTCAAAACACTGAAAACCCATTTGACTGAAACGCATAACACTGAAACATTACAGTAAAAGGCATATGCCCTTTTCCCCACTGTAGTGTGATCCTGGAGTTAGTATATATAGTTAGGGGGTGTGGGGGGCACAGCCCCCCACATAGTTTAGGTAAATATTGTTTTCAGCAAAGAGTTATTTATTGCAGTTGTAAGTATCCATGTGTATGGTTTAAAATTTATGAAGTATGTGGGGGGCATAATCCTTTTAATTTCATGTTTCACTGTTATGAGTTTCAGTCAAATGGGTTTTCAGTGTTTTGAATTTTTGATGTTATGGTCATGGTCAAATGAATTTCTATCAAATTAACTTTCTATCATATGAAGTAGACCCGGCTGTCATCATGAATAGCTGCCTTAATTTTGTTAATTATAGATATGGCCAGCTTTATGTTCATTGTGATGCTGCCAGTCTTACCAGTGTAGTGCATACACCTTTGACAGCTTTCTTCTTGTTCTGGATACCTCTGAGTAATAGATGTGCATGTTGTATCACGGAGGTACATTTGGCATGAAACTATTGGTCTTTGGCTACTGTAATAGTGACCAGCCATGTGCTTTTATCATTTGGTTTACATATACCATGCAAAAGAAGATGCTGTTGTATACCTTGATTACCAGACGTATGCCCACCCCAAATTCTTCATGTGGCACTATGCCACAATGACATAGTAACATAGGTCCTGGAGGGAACATCTTGGAACTTTGTGTATTACGTGATGTCTGCCATCACCATAATCTTGTGTGATCATATCTTTCATGATCATGATTTTTTTTTTTTTGCTTTGTGCAAATGTGTGTAATCATATTGGCATGCTGGTTCATGGACTGCCAAAAATATGTCTTGTACCTAGTGTTTCTAATTGTTTTCACCTGCATGTTGTAAATGCAATGTGACCAGACGTACATTCTTACACATTTGGTATTTACAAGTCTATTATGTGATGCATAGTATAGCCATATCTTAGGGTTACCATTTGAAATGATGGTACCTGCTAAATAGAGTCTGAGACATGGAAACTGAATGATTGAAAAACATAGATATGCATATACTAAGTCCGAGATGGCCATTTCGCAGACTATTCCCTTTTCTCTGAGGTATGTCTGTCTCTGTGTTGGTGTATATAAGTTCAGGTGGTGTGGGGGGCAGGAAAGCTTGCTCCCCTGAAAAACGAAGTTTAAAGGAGAAGATCGATGTTTAAGATTTGCCCTTTTGCATTTTTGGTCCTTTTTTGGTGTGTTGGCACTCTGCATTTTGAGGGCCGATATTTCAATAGGGAAGCATACGTTAGCATACACTATGGTCAGTTGTTGTGAGAATGATCTGGCTGTTGTGACTTGCATTGTACTTTCGTTCAAGCAGTACATACACTTATTGCTTGCTTATCTTTCTTATTTAGGGTTGTGTAGATGTTCAGTGTCTATGCACACTGTGTTGTCTGTGCTGTGTATCATGTAAATAGTTGCGCCACTGTAGGGAGGTTTGCACTGCTATTACCATCTGCTAATGCTGTGGTCTGTCTTGGTGGTGTGTGCGTGTTCTAGCTCTGGTCTTCACATCTCCCTTCCTGCAATCCTTTTTTGGTTTATCCTGTTAGAAAGCATGACACACTCAAGGAATGACATGCCAGCCTTACTGAGATCAGTGTGGAACAACCTTGTAGAAAGGTTGTGACAGCAGAAATATTCATATCATGCCAAAAACTTGTTCCATGCCTGCTTTGGTATGAGAATGTTTATAATCTTCTTTGTCTGTTGCAGCACTCTAGTTGACTTTTTCATTTCATAAATCACAGCAGCAAAGTGTGACTGTCATTTCATGCATGGGGCAAGAGACAGATGTATTGTTTTGCACTGACATTCATATGCCCTTGCTTCTGCTTTGTTACTTAGCATTTGCCCAATGTCAGTCATATACAGCTTGCTGTTTGCACTGCTGCCTTCTCATGTATGCCTGTTGAGTTTTTGATCTGTTAGCCGAATCTCACATTGTGTTTTGTGTGGTGTTGTGTACATGCCTCACATTTACATATTCTTTTTTTTTCCCCAACATCTTTATTAAATTTCCACATATGACAAAGGCAATCTTACATTTATGTGAATGAAAAACATACAAAATGATATCACTTTAGTTGCAAACAGTTTACATCACAGACACCATTGAAACAGCGGCAGTTGTAAGCATTATAAATCACTTATAAACCTTCCAGTCATTGTCAGTTAAGCATTATATAGTGTATTCAAATCCTGCCTCCTAAATCTCATTCCGGCTCTGCATATACTGTTCCCACAATTCACATTTTTTTCTATGTAGTTTGCTTCTTCCCTTTTCTAAAGATCCCAGTTCCAGTTGTTTTGTCTCTGTTACTGTGTTCACTACTTCTAGTAAGGTTGGTCTAGACTTTGATTTCCATTTTCTAGTGACTGATTTTTTGGCAGCCACCATAATTAAACTCGGCAAGGCTTTACTATGTCTAGGCAATTCCATTTCTGTAGCATAACTCAAAAAAATCATCTCCCCAGTTAGTCCAATCTGCTCACCCAGCATCTCTGACAGAGCAGTTCGCAGGGAATCCCAAACGTCTGCCGGCTCTCACACCTCCAGAAAATATGTTCCCAGCTACCTCTTTCTTGCCTGTCACACATCCAACACTTGTTATCCACCTGAGAAAAAATTCTTTGGAGTCTACTTGGGGTATAAAAATACCTATGTAAACATTTCCAAGCAAAGATCCTAAATCTTCTAGACTTTGTTGCATATTTGGAAGATATGCATATATGCCCCCGTTGTCTCTTCATGAATTGCTTATCCAATCTCTCTTCCCAATCCTTTCTAAGCTCCTCTGATTGATTCTTATAATTATCATGCAGTATTTTGTAGGCTTTACTAATTATTCCTTTTTTAACGGCAACTTCTGTTCCAGATTTTATTAAAAACTCTACCAGTGCTGGTCTTTCATTTTTAGGAGCCCCCTATTTCTTTCCCTTTGCCTATACTCTGATGTCAGTCCTTGATAGGGAAAGCATCTCTAACCTGCAGTCCAAGTACATTTTTGGCCTCTTCCCATTCTGTTATCTTTCCCTTTCTAGCTATTTGCCGCAATACCTCGGTTCCTTTGCCAGTTTTCTCCAATAAATTCCGGCCCCCTCTTGCCTATTATCAGTATCCCTGACCACAGTCAACCCTATCGACAAAATCTCTTTTCTTCACTTTCGTGCTGGTTTAGTTCTTAGAAAACTCCTTGCTATTTTATGAATATAATACTCTGATTTTGGTTGTTCTCCTTAAGAGTCTGCATCCAAAATCCCAATCTCTCCGTATTTCTTGGCTTCCTTCCTGCGCCAGCATCATCCCTTTCACTTTGACTTATAGTTTTCTGCCTGTGCTGTGTATAAGAGCCTTAACTGTGTTGCTCTAAAATACCCCCTCAAATTAGGTAATCCTAGTCCACCTTGTTCTTTTGGCAGAATCAGTTTATCCCACTTGACTCTTGCTGTCTTCCTTTCCTAGATAAAAACCTTCAAGTTTTTAATTGCTATCCATAACTTCTCCTCCAGTTGATAAAAGTATGCCTGACCTGTGTGTAAGACTTGGGGACTAAAAACATTTTAATTGCTTGTATCTTTGTATCCGTATCTATATAACAAAACTTCCAGTTTCTCAGTTTTTGTATTATCTTCTGTTTAGTCTCTTCCTACATGTCCTTAGCTGCCACCACAGTCTTTTCTGATCCATACTCCTAAATAATTCATTTTATCATGTCCCCATAAATATGGATATTGTTGGACCAATTCGTGTGTGGGTACATAATTTACCACTACTGCCTTTGTTTTAGCTTAATTAATTTTGGATCCTGAGAAGATTTGAAACTGTTTTAAAATGTTCCACAACACTGTAATGTCCCTTTCTGGTTTTGCCATGTATAAAATAATATCATCTGCAAAAGAGCCAGCTTTTCCTGACTACCATACCAATTATGTCCTTGAATTTCTGAGTCCCTTGTTTTCCTTGCTAGTGGTTCTAAATATAATGCAAACAACAAAGGGGAAAGCGGACAACCCTGCCTGGTTCCTCTACGCAAGCAGAAATTATCGGAGAGGACCCCACCAACTTTAATTTGCACCTCCGATCCCTCATATATTCTTCTAATCAACCTTATAATTTTACCAGGGAAAGCAAATGCTTCCATTGCCCTGCTCATGAAGTCCCAGTCTACTCTGTCAAATGTTTTCTCTGCATCAAGACCCACCAATAATGGTGGAATTTTCTTACATTGTTTCCCTCTGGATTATCAGTGTTCTGTTAATATAGTTAAATGTTTGCTTCCCCTCCACAAAACCACACTGATCCATATCTATCAATTTTGGTATCACTTTTGCCATTCTTTTAGCCATTATAGACATAAACACTTTTTAGTCATGGTTTAGTATTGAAATGGGCCTGTATGAAGCTGGATCCGATGGATCTTTACCCTCTTTAGGTATTACTGTTACCACTGCCTTCTTCCAGGATGCTGGAACTTCTCCTCCAAAAATACTGTTAAACAAAACCTTCCAGATCTTTATCATTTTTTTCCCTCCTAACTTCCACAGGAATACCGTCTATTCCTGAGGACTTTCCTGTAGATTGGTTATACATAGCCATTTTTATATCATCCCTGCCTATCTAACTGTTAGTGATTGAGCATCATCTACCTTTAACTTTGGCATATTTAATTCTTCCATAAACATTTCCTTTTGTACCTTTTCTTGATTTCCATATTTCTCTATACAAAATTTCATACAATTTCTGAAATATTTCTAATATTTCTACAGGGTCTCTTGTTATCTTCCTTGTTATAGGCTCCCTAAGCTTGGTGACTGCCCTTTCCACTTTTTGCTGCCTGAGTTGATGTGCTAAAAGTTTTTGTGCTCTAGAATTAACGAAAAACAGTTGCTTAACTGCAGTCTTTCTAAACTCATCCATATTATCGAGGTAATCCCTAATTTTCTGTTTAGCATTCTGCAATTGCACCTTTTCTTGTTCTGCGAGTTTCCCCGTTTTGCAATACTTTAACATTTGTCAATCCCTCTAAATAATTTTTGTTACTGTTTAGCCATATCTCCCTTTCTTTTATTTCCAACCTGGTTTTAAGCTCTAATTTAATTTTATCCCACTCCTTAGCTATGTTTTAGAAGACAAATCTGTCTTCTCTAGTAGCTCCTGAATTAATTCCACAAACCATTCCTTAAATTCCTCTCTTTTCAACCGGTAGGTGGGAAAGCGCCAGTGTCTCATTTTCATTTTATTACCTTGCATTTTTATTTTAGCTGTTATTGGTGCATGATATGAAATAGTTATTGGGTGCATTTCAAGACCTTCGATTAAATGCACATATGCCTGTGAGATATAAAATCTATCTAGCCTAGCCCAGTTTTTGTATCTAGGTGAGTAATATGTAAATTCACTCCAAATTGCTAGTGCTGAATTGACATCTTCCATGCCAAACATTTTTATAAATTTCTTCAAAAATCTACCCTCCCTTGTTATATTATCCCTTCTAGACCCCCCCAGACACATCTTCACTGTTGCAAACCAAGTTGCAGTCTCCACCTATAAGTAATATTCCTTGCTGAAAGCTGATTATTTCTCCCAAAATTTACTTAAGGTCCATTATAGCAGTTTTAGGGGGGATGTAAATGCATGCCAGTGTAATCTTCCTCCCTAGTCAGTAGCCCCCTTAGTAGTATGTGTCTTCCTTTATTATCTTTTTTCCTCTTCTATCACTATTGGAACTCCTCTTGCAATTAATATAAGTACTCCTCTTTTCCTGTGCCCCAAATATTCAGCTGAATAATCATCTGAAAACCTTTCTTTACCAAATTCACATATTCAGTTCTTTCCAGGTGTGTTTACTGTAGCATAGCTGTTTGCACTCTACATTTATATATAGTTCACTACTCTTTCTTTTTTATATTTATCTGTAAGACCATTCCGATTGAAAGACATTACCGAAAGCATCATTTTCTTATATAGTTATTATTACCACTTTTTATATATAACTGTTTTTTTTTTTGCTAACTGTCTAGTTCCAACTTTTGTGTTACATGTACATACTGTTTGGCAGGTTGGTCTTTTATGCAGTTGTTTCATGCCATATTAATTTGTGCCTGTGTCACATCTTACATAACTTTTTGTTGTTTTGAAAGCCCTCAAACAGAACAAACAACCCCCCCCCCAAAAAAAAAAAACACTCCTAAAACCTATGTACATCTTCAAGTATTGAAGTTTTTGCTTCCTAATAAGAACATAAGTTCTAAGTTGATAGCTACACAGACAGGCTAAAGTTAACCAAAAAGAAAAGTTAGTCATGCTATTAGTTATTTTTTTATATCTATATAACTCTCTCAGTTGAGAACACTTGAATGCTTTCAGTAAACACTTTCTCCAAGCCATTTTTCTTTATCAAATTGTCTTCTAGTGACATGCAAACCAGACACAAAACTGATAAGGGTACTTTGTTTATCAGAAAGAAAAACTTAAAGTATTCAATATTAATTTTCATTTACATCCTTTGTAGTAACCCTGTTACTGGATGACGCCTGTGGTTTTTACCCACTCATTTCCTTATACAAGCATGAGAAAAAGCACACTGATTTTTATTTTGTCATACTCTCTTAACCAGACCGTTGTGCTCCCCCCCCCATCTCCTTCACTCCTCATTCTTTTTTTCATTGCAGTACCTACATTTTTCAAAAGTGGTCAAAGAAAAAGAGAGAAGAAGGGTGAACAAGAAAAAAACAAATGCACCTATTTATTAGTATCCTCACTGGATTTAAAAAATCTGAGAGAACTTTACTTCAAGTGTGACTGGTTTTGTATTGTCTTTAAAGCTGTCACACCTGGGAAAACCCCCAATTGTTTTCAGGGAACATTATGTCCTAGCCAGTTTCCTCTTCTTTCTTTCTTTCTTTTTTTTTTCTTTTCCCTCAGCCAGTCCCCTTCCACCAGACTGTCTTCAGTTTCTCTTCACCAGATTGTCTCCATGGAGACATGCTGCTGAAATAATGCTTAATATACATATTTGCAAGTGCTAGAAAACAACCTTGTAATATTCAATATTCTTTTTTCATTTAAACAAAGGTCCTTAATCAGTCATTTTCCCATGCAAGAATGAAAAAAAGGACAGCAATATGAACTCTGTCATGCCCCCTTAACCAGGCTTCCCCCCCTTTTTTTTTGTTAATCATTACATTGCCTAGGTTTTCAAAACTGCACAAGAAGAAAAAGAGAAGAGAATAGAAATAAAAAACACATGTTTACAATTCCCATTACACCCAAAAATAGCATGCAAAGAAAACCATGCAAACCATGCAACACAGATACAATACTATTAAGAAAATGTGTTTTCTTTACTTACAGTTAGCGTTCTCCCCTCTCTTCCCTTCCTCAAAGCATTTTTCCAAACATCAATGACATGAAGTAGGGCATATACTTGAGTCCCCTACTCAGCAAACAAATTTTGAAGAAGTCCAATGTTTCCAGATTTTCTTGTGCTGTCATATTTCACAAATGTAATTAATGCATTGTAATCCCACATCAAGCTAACTGATTATATTACTGTTCTCCATCACCCAGATCTTGTCTCTGGTTCATTTGTAACGTACTCGATTCTTCTGGTCAACTCTCATGTTCCCTAGCTTCTCTCCAACATTTTCTGTTGAAATACTGGAAAAGGTTTCACAGGTGCAGTCTCTCTGTGGTCTTTATTACCAGAGGAGTGAGAAGTCGAATCTCAGAAGTTTCACAGCTCAATTTTTGTAGGATAAACTTCTGTATTTCTTCCTTAGCATGCACTTCATCAAAAAATGATTTTGTCCCTCCAGGGAAGAATACATTGAAGACAGGTGGATATAGCAGTTTGAATCTGACACCTGTGTCTCGGCATTCTCTGAACAGAGGGATGAATTTACTTCTCTTTTGCCTGGTGTATAATAAGTAATCATTCTCCACGAACACTATGCTGGCACCTTCTTTTAGTATTTTGTCGTCCTGCCACAGTTTTGACAAAATCTGTTCTTTCTGCTGGTAGGATTGCATCATTACTATTAAAGGTCTAGGTTGCTTTCTTATATCGATTTGGAGCATACACACTATGTGCCAGTTCAACTAATCCTGCCCTGGAATACCAGTCCAGTTGCTTATTTGTGCTTTCATAAATTTAATGTAGTCTGTTCCTTCCAGCTTCTCTGGTATAGCTGAAAATCTCATGATGTTAGGTTGTCAATCTCGCCTTCATTCTTGCTGGATGGGTTCGGAGCCGCGGCACTTGCTAAGCTCGAGAGTCACTTTTACCAGCTCGAGGCAGCCCCATATCCCATGATGCAAGGCGGTAAATACCCAGATCTTGTTTGCCGCTTCGCTGATGAGGTACTCCTTTTACCAGCTCTTGGTAAGTGTTTTATTATGCACATTTTAGTCACCCCATTCCTAAATTTTCTCTCATTTATTAGATTTTTTGTCACTTTTAGATAGTTGTAAGGTCTTTAGCTAGTTTTACTATTTCCCTAGTTCTTTTTATTTAGTCGGGCCTTCATCCCCTCCCATCCCTTCCTGTCAGGGTGTGTGTGTGGTTTTATTTTTTTACACATTTAAGTTAAATATTTCTGATTCTGGGACTGTGTGAGTTGTGTGTTTTGTGGATAGCACTATGTCCAAAGAACAGAGGGTCTCAGGCTTCAAGAAGTGTGACTCGTGCTGTCAGAAGATGTCTCTGACAGACGGTCACACTTCTTGTATCTACTGCCTGGGACCTCTCCACTTGCAGGACTCCTGTGCCATTTGTCACTCTTTCAGCCAGAGAGTCCTGCAGGAAAGGAGAAATAAATTAATTTTGAGAGGACTTCTCGAACTGGAGGGCTCCCCGACCAAGTCTGCTTCGGGCAAGCCCTCTAAGACCTCCAAGGCCCAGGCTTCTGCTTCTAAGCCTCCGGCCTTGGCTCCGACTTTGAGTCGAGATCGCCCGCTGGAGCCGATCTTATTTTGGCTAAATCTTCGGCACCAATGGCTATCGGTGCCGATACTTTAACTGCCACATTGGTGTCTGCTCCGACCGGCTCCGATCATCATGTGACTAAGGCTTCGGTATCGGCGCCGACCGGCTCCGATACCATTATTTTGCCTGTATCGGCTCCGGCTGGAGCCGATACATCCTTGACTAGACTTGAGCCGAAGTTGTCGGCTCCTGGAACCAAGGGTTCTTCGGCTCCGATGGTTCCGTCGAGGAAGCGGTCCAGGTCTCCCTCTTTGGAGCCGATACTGTCGGCTCCGGCCTCTCCTCTTCTTTCGGAGCGGAGCCATCTGAGCCGATCATCTAGGTCTTCCAGGCTCTCAGAGCATGATTTGGAGAGAGTGGCAAGCAGATTGTTAAAATCACAGGCACTAGCCCAAATGCTTCATAGTCCGTCTCAACAGACGACTATTAGTCCACACCCTCTTCAAGTTCCTCCTTCGACTCTCCTCCAGAGCTCGGAGCCGGAGTCTATGGAAATAGTCACTGCTATGGCTGCGGGGCAGATACCTCCCCTTTCTGCTCCCTCAGCTTCTACTCTTATCTCCTCCTCGAGACCTTCCTTGGAGGGATCCGGTGGTTGGGCTTCCCTGGTCTGCTCCGAGGGGGTGAGTGGCATCGGACGCTTGTCCGACCCTGCTCTTCCCCTTGGGGCTTCGGCCTTGGTGAGCTCGGCCCCGACATCTGCCTCGGAGCCTTCCCTTTCGGTGGGCCCGGGAGTCCCTGTTTCTTCAGAGCGGGGTCTCTGATCCCCCTGGGAGGGGAGCCTTCGAGGTGATGAGGAGTGTGCTGGCCCCTGGGCTCAGTCAGCAGTCTATCCCCTTAGCTTTTCCCTCTCTGGTGCCTGTAGATGTCTCTTCTCACTCTCTTGCTCCTGGACCGAGAGATCCACCACCTCAGGTTTCCCCACTGGGAAGAACCCCCTCTTCCGAGGATTCTCCTGATCCGTCAGGAGATCCTCCGCGTAAGAGGACCTGTAAGAGGAAGCACCTAGACTCCCCCGAGTCTACTACTTCAGATACCGACTTAGATGAGTCGGAGGGGTCCCCTAGATCCCCCTCTGAGGATGTCTCTTTTTCAGACATCCTAGAACTCCTAAAACAGAGTCGAAACTTGCCTTCCATAAATCCCTCCGAGGATGATTCGGTATACCTAGAGGCGCTCGGATCTCGACCCTCCACCTCCTGGGTGTCTCCGCCTTTCGACCCCCTCATGGAGGTGATAGCTCGGAAGGCGTGGGCATCTCCTGATTCTGTAGAACCAGTTCCCAGGAGGCCTTCTAAATTTATTACAGCCCCTTCCGAGAAACAATTTCTTACAAAAGGTGTCCCTGTTGATGCCATGGTGGTGGCGGCCGCCACCAAGAAGGAACTTGCAGATCCTTCCGTACCAGTCCATCCTCCTAACAAGGATTCTAGGATCATGGACAGGTATGGTAAGTGGATGTTTTCCTCAGCGACCTTTGCCATGCGTTCGCTGAATTATTTATGTCACTTCACCAGACTTCAAAGGGACATCCTTAAAGAATTAGGTGAAGTAGTACAGGATCCAACAGCTGCAGGGGCTCAGGACAAGATTGCTTCCCAGCTAGGAATCCTTAACTCCATAACCAACTCCTCCATGCGACTGATTTCGTATGCAGCAGAGGGAGCGAGTAGAGCTGCAGGGACAGGAGTGGCTCTTCCTGGATGCGGCTCTGTAATTTTGCAGATCCCTTTAAGGCGTCCTTCACAAACTCTCCCTTCGATGGATCAACTTTGTTTGGTCCTCAGGTGAAGGATACGTTGACCAGGTGTGAGCACGGCAAGACTCTTTCTGTAGGAGTCTGTTTTTCCACCCCTTCTAGGCCTTACCCTAAGGGACAGAAGGGAAAGACGTGGTTCCATAAATCTCAGGGAGTCACGACACCGTGGTTAGTTACCCTAGGGGCAGAGGGGGTAATAATAACAGACGCCGCCCTAGAGGCAGAGGGGGTCCGCAAAACCAGGGAAGCAGAGAGCGCCTCTCTGACAAGCCCTTCCAGCATCCCTGAGGTGTTGCCCGACTGTCCATCCTTGGAGGCAGTCGGGGGAAGATTATCGCTGTACCCAGAAGCCTGGCTTTCCCTTTCACAAGACAAATGGGTACAGTCGATCATATCCGAGGGTTACAAGATTCCTTTCGAGGAAAGTCCCTTCTCTCACAAAAATTCCCTTCCAGATGTTCCACCCGGTCTAAGGGAAATCGCAAAATTAGAAGTATCAAAGCTTCTACACAAAAGGGCCATTCAGCCAGTTCCAACAGACCATCCAGAGCCCGGAATCTACTCAAGGTTCTTTTTGGTTCCCAAAAGACGGAGATTGGAGACCAATATTGGACCTCAGCAGGCTCAACAAGTCTGTGAAAAAGACAAGATTTCGGATGGTCACACTTCAATCGATTTTGCCCTTCCTGGGCAAAGACAACTGGATATGCTCAATAGACCTTCAGGATGCATACTATCACATAAAAATCCACAGACGCTCCAGAAGGTTTCTCCGCTTTCGGCTGGGGTCCAGTCATTTTCAATTCAGAGCCCTGCCCTTTGGTCTCACTACAGCCCCCAGAGTGTTCACCAAATGTATGGCAGTGGTCACGGCTCACCTGAGACGTCAAGGATTCCAGGTGTTTCCGTATCTCGACGACTGGCTCCTCTCAGCCACCACCAGGCATCAACTTCTCCAAGCCAGGGATTACACCCTAAATCTCTGTACTCAGTTAGGAATTTCGATCAACTACGAAAAATCCTCCTTATTGCCCTGCCAGTCTATTACTTTTATAGGTGCAAATTTGGACACTGTTCGGACGTCAGCAAACCTCACAAGCCAGAGAATCCTAGATATCCAAAACCATGTGCGGATCATCCTTGCCAGCAAAAAGGTGCAAGTCAGACTGGTCCTAAAAGTATTGGGCCTCATGGCAGCTGCCATTACTCTTCTTCCTTTGGCCCGCTTTTATATGCGTCTCCTTCAATGGATGTTGTTCACCCAATGGTCCTACCAACAACTTCCCATGCGTCACCAAATTCTGGTGACACAAATTTGCAAAAACCACCTATCCTGGTGGATTTCTTCTCCCCAGGTTCATCAGGGCAGACCCTTTGTTTCCCCGGCCCCGGTAGCCACAGTCACTATGGACGCCTCCCTGATCGGGTGGGAGGGTCATTATCAGGGCAGGATGGTTCATGGGACGTGGCAACCGTTCGAATACCACCTGCACATAAATGTCCTAGAGATGAGAGCAGTGCTTTTAACGTTGCAAGCCCTCAACGACTTTCTTCCCTTGGGAACAATTGCAGTTCACATGGACAACATGTCCGTAGTGTGGTACATCAACAAGCAGGGCGGAACCAAATCCTACCCCTTGTGTCGAGGCTCTCAGACTTTGGCAATGGGCGATCTCCTCTCATCGGTTTCTGGTAGCAACGCATATCCCTGGGAAAACCAACATTTTAGCGGACAAATTGAGCAGAGCTATACTCATGCCTCACGAGTGGTCTCTCAAACAACCTATAGTGGAGGAGATTTTTCAGAAGTGGGGCCGCCCATGTTGCGATCTTTTTGCTACTCCCCAAAACAGCAAATGCCCAGCCTTCTTCTCTCTCTTCCCACTTCCGGGCCATCCCCCCAGAGACGCTCTTACCCAAGATTGGCCCCAGGGACTTCTTTATGCCTTTCCTCCCTTTCCATTGATACCACAGGTACTCCAGAAAGCTACCGTTTTGAGAGCCAAAATGATTCTCATTGCCCCGTATTGGCCTCGACAAATTCCGTTCCTCCATAGTTACCTTTTGGCGCAGTCCTGGCATCTGGACCCAGTGCCAGATCTTCTGATCCACCAATCGGGTCAGCTGCATCGGTCCATTCCTTCTCTCAACCTCACAGCTTGGTTGCTCCACTTCCTTCCTTAGCCAGGCTTCCTATGATCTCTAACCCTGTTAGGGATATCATAGTGGCTTCCCTTAAATCCTCTACTAGAAGGATTTACACTAGCAAGTGGAAACGCTTCTCCCTTTGGGCGAAATCAAGGAACATAGATCCCTTTACTGCCCCTGTTCATGCAGTTTTGGATTTTCTAGCGGAAATCTTTCACTCGGGTTCTTCATCTTCCACGGTCAAAGTTCAGTTGGCTGCGATCTCGAACTTTCATGTCGGATTTGCAGATCACAACGTTATGTCCCACAAGCTTTGTAGAGCCTTTCTAAAAGGAGTTTTTCTCCTCAAACCTCCTGTCAGGTGTCCTCCTCCTCAATGGGACTTAAATCTAGTGCTGACATCCTTAATTCTTCCTCCCTTTGAGCCAGCTGCTACATGCTCAATAAAGTTTCTTTCATGGAAGACACTCTTCCTTGTCGCTATTACCTCGGCTAGGAGAGTGTCAGAACTTCATGCCCTTTCTGTTCGTCCCCCATATTTGGTCTTCCACAAGGACAGAGTATCCTTGAGAACTAATCCATCCTTTTTGCCCAAGGTTGCTTCAAAAACAAATTTAAACCAATCTGTTGATCTCCCTGTATTTTTTCCCAATTACTCCAACAGATCGGAACAAAAATTACATTATCTTGATGTTCACCGCCAATATTTGGACAGAACAAAACAATTCAGAAAGTCTGATCAGCTCTTTCTTTCCTATGCTGAAAATAAGAAAGGCCTCCCTGTTTCCAAAGTGACCTTATCTAGATGGCTATCTTCCACCATTTCCGAAATCTATCAACTTAGGGGCAAACAGCTGTGCTCAAAACCAAAGGCACATTCCACTAGAGGCTTAGCCACTTCTACAGCCTTTCAGGCTAGACTACCCTTAGATACTATTTGTGCAGCAGCCACTTGGGCCACTCCTCATACCTTTGTTTCTCATTACAAATTGGATTTGGCCTCCAGGGATAGAGCCAGTTTTGGTTCTACGGTTCTCAAGAGTCTGTTCCAATGAGCCACCCAGGATAGAGGTGCTAGGGACGGTCCCATCCAGCAAGAATGAAGGCGAGATTGACAGCCTAACATTTAGAAGTTATGTACCTACCATAACGTTCCATGTTGGTTGTCTTCTCTCGCCTTCTTTCTTGCGACCCTCCCTCCTGCCCCCTTGCCTGGACAGACCTTGATCTCCCTTGTCTCTGGAAGATTGCTTCTTTTGGGCACCAGTTAGTTCCAGTTTTAGTTATCTGGTTCCCCTTACAGCCTTTTTAGGCTAATTGCTCTTCTTTCCTTAGTGGAAAGTTTTTATGCTAGGTAGTTTTCCCTCTAGGTACCAAATGAGATCTGGGTATTTACCGCCTTGCATCATGGGATATGGGGCTGCCTCGAGCTGGTAAAAGTGACTCTCGAGCTTAGCAAGTGCCGAGTCGGAGCCGAGGATCGGCTCCGAACCCATCCAGCAAAAAAGAAGGCGAGAGAAGACAACCAACATGGAACGTTATGGTAGGCACATAACTTCTAATTTTCCATACGAGCTCTGTCCTCTAATTCTATTATTTTTTTAAACATCTCTGTCTGAGCAGTGTCATATTCAGCCAGCCTTTTTTTTTCACTTTAACTCTGATTTTTGCAACTTTATCATCTCATCTGAATATCTGTGTAAAGCTTCTTCCATTTGTTCCAGTCTTTTGTTGTCTGTGTTAATATACTCTATCAGTGTTTTTTTTTTTTTTTTTTTTTTTTTATTTTAACCAGGTCTGTATGAAGTTGTCTTATATCATCCTGTAGGTTACTGGAAGTCATGTCTGAAGTTTGCATTACTTTCTGGTGAACAGCTGCAGAGCTCTCCCTAGTCAGTGTTTCTTCCTCACTTTTAGATTTTTTTTTCCCAGATCATCTATATTTCTTTAATCCTGGCATCCAGGCAGTGTACTTGCTAGCCATTTACTGAAATTCACCCGTAAACACAAGTCTACTGGCCTTCGCTGCTGAGTTTGTATTTTCACACTGGGAGAACTAAAACAAGCTGTTACTCTGTGTGCAGCCATCTTGGAACTCCACATTTGTGTATTCTTGATGTCATATTCTGATCTACGTACTCCAGGTATGGAAGGCATGCTTACCACAGTTGCATGACACAGAACTAGATGTTCTTCTCTTTGGCAAACAATTGTATTGTGTATTTTTCTGCATTGTGTGAATCCCTACTCTGCTTGTACAGCTGTTCTTTTGTTTTAAACATTTTTCCCCGCTACTTGCATTTTTCCATGTTATGTATCTGCATCATTTTTAAATTTCCCGTTAAGTTTCATGTGTGTTATTCTGCCCTCTGCCAGGGCCACAGACAGCTGGATTCTCTGTTGCATTCATATACAGACATTGATTTTCAAGCCCTCAGCAAGAGCATAGATTGGAACTTCATGGAACGGTGGCCCCTCTTGCTCATGCATATCCTTCCTTATGAATAGTCCGGTATCTGATGACAACATTAGTGCAATTAACTATGAGCAGAACTAAGTGAAATTATTACATGTTGTTCATAAAGCATGATTTATTTTCCTTCTTTGTAGACGTAACAGAACATTTAATGTGCCCCCACTGTAGCATGTTATTTTATTTTATTTTTTTATTTATTTTATTTATCATTTGTTGACTGGGAAAGTCCGACTAGGTTTCACAGAGCCTGTTTTCAGCGGAGGCCCGGGGAGAAATGCTCCAGATGTCATGCAATGGATAACGGTATGGGGTAGTTTTCTTTCTTTTACAGAGCAGTTTAAAATGGGTTTTGGAAATGCATTCACACCACCACCCCCATGTGGGGGGTGCTTTCTTCACTGTACTTCTTTCGTATAATGAATTCCAAAGTTGCTAGACATTGTTTAAAGTTACAAAGTGAAACAATCAGAAGTTCCTCTTGTTATAACTGAATGGTGTTAGAGTAAGTGGTCCTATAGTGAGTGACACATATTTAAAATCTTTTAGTTTCTAAATGTGAAGATTCATTAGAATGGATAATTGCTGCTGTCTTACCAACAGTGGTAGTCTGGGTCATTAACCAAAGTGTTTACATTTAGAAAATTAATGTTTGAAGAAAACTCAGTACAGTTACAAGGATTAAATGACAATGTTGCATATAGAATGACAGCATATAACTTAGCTGACTGTGCTGAAGTACTGGGACCTCAAGGAAAACAAGTCTTGGGCAGTCCAGTCATTCTCATTCCATAATTCTCCCATTTTTATTTGAAAACAAAATCTCACACTTTTTTATTTTAATGGGAATTCAAGCTGCTAAGGTTGTCTGCGTAGCAAGGTGCATTAACAGCAGTGGTGAATTGAAGCATGCATGCTTTTATTAAATGTAGTTGTGACTTAGACTTGCTTTGGTTTTTCGATATTCTGATATGGTCCCCCGCTGATTCTGGGTATCCTCTTGTGATAATCCTGTATGTTTAGCTGAAAGTAATCATTCTGACCAATGTATGCAGCTTGTACTATGTTGTTGTTCTTTCGGCTTTTCCTGGTTAGGGGTCGCCACAGTGGAACTCAGGACCGCTAATGATTGGCAGTAGATTTTTACAGTGCTGAGGTGCCAGCTTGACGCCCAACCTTCAACGAAGGCACGCACATTTACGCATGTCTTTTGAACGCCACTCGACTGCGGGGAGGACGTGCAGACTCCACACAGAAGGCGCTCCAGCTGATAATTGAACGGGAGAACCTCTTGCTGTGAGGCGAAAACGCTACCGCTGCACCACTACGGCTTGAGGATAAAATCAGAGCTGTGATTATTTACTTGTTCTGGATTTTGAATTCTGTATTGGAAGAAGTACAGACAGTTTGCAGCAGAATTCAAATCCTGCATTTATATGAGAATAAAGTTCTCTCCACCTCCTCCCCTTATGCAGGTGGTCTCATGCACCCTTTTACTAATTTAATCATTCTAAAATTGCTGCATCTTCTGGAAAGGTGTGCGTTTCCTGTAGTGATCTTCATTAAATTAATTTAGTAGATTTCATAGATATTTTAAGATAGTTCAGCCTTAGTACCATATACAGCTTTCCAGTTCCCACCTTCTCGCCATGCCCCCCTTTCTGTACTGATATATATTTATGGGGACCCATCGAAGCATTCAGGTTCCCTTTGAAGGATGCTGGTGAATTACACTGTTAGTCTGTTCCACAGGTGGGGAAGGTGTGCTGCGTGATATGCCTGTCTCTACATTATGTTTTGTTTATTTGTTAGTGAAGATACAGACAGGTTCTTGTTTCTGGTGTTAGTGTAAGACTTGTGAAGATAAAAGAGATTGAGGATAACTGAGTCCTCAGTGGCATGGCGGGTGGGCTAAGCATACGTTTCCCCTCAAAAATTTGTAAGATACTTGAGTGTTTCCAGCCTGTCGTGATAGCTCAGGGTATTTAGGCCTGTGATCTTCCTAGGTTAGGAATCTCTGGGGCCTTTCTAGTTGTTTGATAAGTTTAGTGAACTGCATGCTGAATGAGCATTGTACTCAGTGACTGACGTAATCAATGCTGACTATAAGGGAATGATGACCTCCTTCCCCTGTATTCAGCATTGACTAGGCTAATTTCAGAGTACCTGTCTAGAAGGCATTGTACTCAACAACTGGTATTTTTTTGTAAATTCAGAGAATTGTAAATTGCAGTGATGGACTGCTACAGTGACATTTAACATAATACTCCTGCAAATGGCAAGCTTTTGGTTGGTGCTTTTAATTGTTTTGTAATTAGACACTGGAACTTTGTAGTTCCATTAAAAGCTGTTAATGAAATTTGCATTGTAAGTATGGATTGATACATTGCTTTACTGTAGTTCTGAATTTGTTTTGTGTTTCTTGCTTGATATTTCAATGTGTAATCTTAGTCCTGGGGTTTCTGAAAAGTCGTTATAACATACTTAACTACATTTTTACTTTTCAGCTAGTGTCACTGCTTCCGCTTTTCCATTCAAGTGTAAAGTCATTATTGCTGATTTGCATGTTTCTGTTTTTAAATGTGTTAGTTGTGAGTTTGTGTCTTTGAGTTATTTTGTTATACCTCTGTAGCATAGCTCTCAACCTTTTAAAACAAGAAATCTGGACAAAGCCATAAATAAAAGGGGGGGCGGACAAAAACCCAGAACATTTTTTTTAAATATTGTTCTTATAAACTTTGCTAGAATAAAATGTTTTGGATTAGCATGCAGTTTCTGAAGGGCATGAAGTCTGAAACTCAAATGTTTGTCATTATTTACTGACATCTGTCCTCAGTGATTTGCCAGAAAACCAAAGATTTTGTGAGGGGCAGACCAAAAACATGAGGCAAAAATCTGGGCATCCTGCGAAAATCTATACAGTTGTGAGCTAAGCTGTGCAGTAAAAAAATAATGTGTAGGGTAGGTTGGTTAGGTGGCTGGGTGTGGTGAAAGTTGTTTTGTTTAGTAGTGTCATTTATTTCTCCCAACAGTAATTTCAGGTCTGCATGGCCAACTTTCAATGTGCTACACATATGGCACCTTTTCTGATCAGTGCCAAGTCTGGAATGTGAGCTTTGGACAACAATCTAAATAATTTGTTCCACTGTTAACATTTAGAAAATCCTTTGAAGTTACTGCCTGAAGCCCTGCCTGCTTCAGTCAGCGTAGAGGCTGTCACAAGCTACTGTATAATTATAATGCATTAAGAGAAATAATGAATTTTTACAAGCTGTGCCAGAAGCTGTGTTAATTGGTTAGCTGTTTCATGATCAAAAAAATATATTTTTCCTCTGCAATTGCTTGTTAGCACAGCAATGAAGTAAACTGGTTTATGTTACAGAAAACAATTAACAGCAACTGTGACTGGCATTCCCAATAATCCAGATTACATGGTAACCAGATATCTGGTAACATAGTAGCTGAATTGCATGTTCTTTGTTAATTTATGATTTAATTACTGGTGTAATGTGCGTATCCCAGAAGGACAAGTTTCAGACATTGTTCTGATGCAAAGTACAATATATCCAGTGGAGTACTTCATAGGTTCATAGATTAGTATTAGGCTAACTGCCCTTGTGAACCATTTTAAGCCTAGCGAGTTACCCCATGTGAGAATCAAACCCTGCACTTTGCACCTGTGAGATAAACACCTTAACCATTATGCCAACTTTCCATTTCTGATTGCAGTCCCACACTTGTTTCTTAAAATGATATACACGTAAAAAATCAGACCGATAGCAGTGTACACAGGCAATACAACAATTACAACCAAACCACTAGGTGTGTCAAACAAAACAAAACTGCATAACCAAGCCAAGCTGTGTGAGAAGAGCAATAAAGCCACGGATGCCAGGAAAAAAATACAAACAGCTTTCATGTTTATAAATTAACTTAAGCAAAGTGCTTTCTTCCCCAAGTATTGTAAAGGGAACTTATTCAGAACTAATTACATTTGATATGTCACTTCTACTCTTAAATATACTACCCAGTTAAAAAAAAAATATTTAAAGTTGTAGATAAAAAAGACTAATACAAAAACTGTTTTTTTAAATATTTGTTTGAAAACATTACCTCCCAACTGATATATTTTTATACCTGTAACAAAACATAAATTGAAAACTTTAAAGTGAACCATTGGTCTTAAGAAATATATCAAATATATCATAAAAATGCAAACGACTATTTTATTTACAACTAGTTGCCCTTAACTTTAAAAATGGAATGAGACAAAACATCACCACCCATTTTACTTTGAGAAGCCCTGCCAGGCTACTTGTATGTACTAGAATTGCATAGGCATCAGGTTCCTCAAAGCCCCCCCCCCCCCCAAGATAGAACTGTCCACTGGCTAATTCATCCTACCCCCCCCCCCCCCCCCGACAGCCTTGCCAGTTGCTCAGATCCATTCCTGAGCTTGGTTCACTGGTTCACCTGTAGAATAAATAGACTCCTGCTTATGCACTATTGAGACCACTTTGGGTTTCTTATTTTACCTTGCTTATCTTTGCATTAACTGACATTAGTGGCATTGATTGCCAATCTGTGTTGACTGCATCACTGGACTAGGGGTAGTATCAGTTAATTATAGGGAAAGATTGAACCAGTTTTTATGCATGCCATGCAAACAAGCTCTGAGACTTGATTCCTGCTTCTAGAGTATGTCATAGCTGAAATTATGAAGAGTGCTTCCTGCAATAGTTGCTTTTTAATTTATCATCTTGGTCTTGCACTCAGGCTCTTCCCGTCCTTCTGTTTTTTTTTTTGTTTGTTTTGTTATACTGCTTTAATCTATCCTAGTGATGGATTTTATCTGTTAGACTAAAGTCATGCCTGATTTTTATTTGAACGGTGCAGCAGTTAGAGATAAAGGGAAGTGAAACGAGGTGATCTGCCATCTGTACCTGAATTAAGCTATAAAGTATAAGCAAGGATTAAGTAATTGTGCTATTCCTGTGTGGGTGTAATATGCCTTGAAACAGTTCAAATTACCAAGAGGAAGTGTAAAACTTAATAAAATAAAGAGTTAAAAAAAATGGAACATATAGTTCTACAGCCAAGACACTGAAAACCCAGTTATTGAAAATAATCCACCAAAATACATCCCATAGCCAAAACCCCACACTTGAACAGCCATAAGGAAAAAAAAACATTTAAAAAGAAAAAATGCCACTTAGGAATTACGAACCAGAATTTATTACATCAAAAAACACACTAGTTTAAGTGCCTTTGTTCACTTTGTAAGGAACTTCTTACAACTATTTTAAAAAATGGTGCCAAAAACACGGCCCCTTTTATCCTTAAAGTAAAATACACCATTGTTAAAACTACTACTATAAAAATCATCATTGTACATGTGTCTGATATGTAGTATACACAGTTCAGTCTCTCTCATTGTGGGTCAGACACCTCTACTTAAAATGTCCACTAGCTTTGTGGAGTTGCATTGCAGCCAAATACTGGGTTTTTAACCCCTTCTCAGATACCATCTGATTTTGCTAGCCATCTTGTGAGATCATAAGATGGACTGTTTGGTTGTACTTCCTCTGTGCACTCACTTTTGCTTACAGAATGCTTTCAGTCTGCAGATGTTCTTCATGTTTCACTGTTGCAGTCATCACATTTGGGTTGTGTGCTTACAGTAGCCCTTAGTCGGCCTGTTTATCAAAGTCTTGGGTCCTGCGTCAGTTGCTATCTCCTCTTTCGTGACGTCAGGTAGTCAGGGGTATAAAGCATGCAGCCGACGCCATTACATCAGTCTTTCTTGCCATGCGGTGCCCGAAGCAGAAGCAGTTCGCAAGTGCCGGTCAGCCAACTCCTGAAATTTGGTAAGCTGTCTCAATGACTTAACTTTAAAACTTCCACGCACTTCTCAACTGACTGCTCCTTTAGGTAAAGATTGCTCTGCAGGTCAAAAACTGGGAACTCATTACCCAGGACGAATGGGTTTTAAATATAGTATCCCAGGGATACAGATTTCACTTCCACACGTTACCAACCCCAAACGGTTGGCCAGATCTACCCCCAAATCAGTGGGCAGAGGTTCAAAAGCAAGTGCTCTCTCTCTTTTAAGAGTAAAGGTTATACAGACTGTACCAAAAGAGGAAACGGGACAAGGTTTCTACTCAAGACTTTTCCTGGTACCCAGGAAAGACAACTCATGGCGTCCTATCCTGGACCTGTCTATCCTAAACACCTTTTGGTGATTCCAAAATTCAAGATGCTAACTCTTCACCAGTTGCTTCCCATGATAGGCAAAGATGTCTGGTTGGCAACACACTGGATTTAAAGGAAGCCTACCTGCACATCCCAATCAGGGAATCTTGCAGAAAATACCTACGCTTCAAAGCAGGCTGCATGCACTATCAGTTCTCTGCACACCCTTTGGCTTATCTACTGCACCCAAGGTATTCATAAAGTGCCAAACTGCAGTCATTGCATTTTGCAGGCAAAGAAATATTCAAATATACCCATACCTGAACGATTGTCTAATTCAGGCAGAAAGCCAGGACATACTTCTGAATCATCTGGCATTTGTACAAAAGGTGTTAACTTTTCTGGGGTACACCATAGGTTCATATGTTCGTACTAGGCTATCTGCCCTAGGGCATTTAAAAGCCTAGCCAGAGTGTGTGTGGCTTTCACCACCCCTTAGGATGAGAATACTACTCCCATTTAGGGTTTAGTTTACTGTGCCTCTGTCTAGTAGTGACACAGAGATGACCCCCGGGGTAAACCTACGATCTCCCATCCACTCGTCAAGACTTCTCTTGAATAGAGTTAGTGAGGGGCTCTGCCTAACATGGATTGGGATTCTGTTCCAGAGTGTAGGGAGCCTCTGGGTTATGAATCTGTCCCTCCAGCACGTCCTATTTATTTCTGTGTTGAGGTTTAAGTCTCTTGCTCTCATGGCTCTGATGGATTTGGATTTTTGAGGTGGAGCATGTCCATTAATTCCGGATTGGACATGGCCTTGTACGTTAGGCACAGGTCACCTCTGAGTAGGCGGTATGCGACTGAATAGAGCTGGAGTTTTTCAGTCGGGCAGCATATGACATATGTTTAAGACCCTTTATCCTCTTGGTGAGGAACTTTTGGGGTCTTTCCAACTGCTGCAGGTGTCGGGTAAGATACATCCCAAATGGGGCATTGTACTCAATCATTGGCCTAATAAGAGATGAGTACAGGGGCACAATGACCTCTCTTGATCTAGATGTGAAACCCTTCATGATAAGGTGGGCAATATAGAAGGTCTTCCTAACCACTTTGGCAATGTGTGTGTCAAATGAGAGGTTACTGTCAACCTGGGTCCCTAGGTCCCTGATTACCTCTTCCGTACTTAATGGATTACCACCTATGTGGTAATTTGTGGGTACCTTGTTTTTCCCAAAGGGTATGACTATACATTTTTTGGCGTTAAGCTTAAGGTCATGGCTCTGGCACCAATTATCCGTTTCTATGAGTCCTCTCTGAAGGATGTTTGTGTCCGCTGGAGTATCAATTATGGCGCCCAGTTTGCAGTCATCTGCGAACTTTGTCAGCCACAGTCCTCCTATGTTTGCCTGTACCTCGGAAAAATAAATGCCAAACAAGAGGGGTCCCAGGACTGAGCCCTGTGGGACACCGCTTGTGACTGGCTTAGAGTCTGACATGGCTCCAGCAACTCTGACCCTGTGGGTTCTGTCCTTGAGCCAGTTTGCAACCCATCTCGTGACATATGGGTTTACATTTAAGCTGGTGAGTTTGTCTATGATGCCCGAGTGTGGTATTGTGTCAAAGGCTTTTGCAAGGTCAAGGTAGGCTGTGTGAACTGCCTTACCTTCATCAATGGCCTTAGTGACGGTTTCAAAAAAGTCGACCAAGTTCAAAAGGCAGGATCTGCCCTTGACAAAGCCAAATTGGGTAGGATCTAATGTCTGTAGGTCCCCAATGTCTTTGTTTATGAGTTCCATTATGATCCTCTTCATAGCTTTGCAGACCAGTCAAGCTTATGGGGCGGTAATTTCCAGGGTCCGTAGAAGCACCGCCTTTGTGAAGTGGGACCACTGTTGCCGTACGCCACTCTTTGGAGTGCATATCCTGTAGTAAGGCTAAGATTAAACAGCAGCCTTATGTTTGGGTTTAGTTCCTCTTGGAGTTCATGTAGCACACAGCCCGGGACACCGTCCGGTCCCATTGATGCTGTGTTTTTAGCTTTAGAGAGGGCGGCTCTCACCTGGGCGTCTGAGATGTTAGGGAGGCTACACTCTGCTGGGATAGTTATTTCTCCTTTTTGGGGAGGGAGGAGAAATTTGCACTGAACCTATCTGCCAGAATGTTGGCAATGTCAGTGGGTTCAGTGTATTTATTGTCATTTTGGACTAACTCTGAGCATATCTGGGAGTTTCCACCCAGGTTTCTAACATAGCTAAAGAAGGCCTTGTGATTGTCTTTTGTGTCTTTTGCGATTTTTCTCTCAAAGTTGGCCTTGGATGATTTTATGAGTGATCGTAGTTTTTGCTAGTACTGATCAGAGATGCCTTCCCATTTAGGGATTTTGCTCTGTCATGTAGTAGCTTCCTCCTTCTGTTGTAAAGTTTGTTTATGGCTGGGGTCCACCAGACCGGCGCCTGCCTTTGAGGGAATGGGTCTTGGTTTTATTTGGGATTGCATGATTCATGCATTCTTGAAGGTGCCCGTAGAAGGCATTTGCAAAGGATTCAGCAGTGTGGGTTGTGGTTTCCACTGGCCCAGGGACCTTGAAGGATACCACTTCAGTCTTAAGAAGTGTGAAGTTGGCTTTTGAGAAGTTCTTCACTGTGGTCTTTGTGCAGGGGTGGGGGCGGGATGTGGATTTCCAGTGAGATTAATTTATGGTCTGATCTTACCAATGAGGGATATACTTCCGGTGTGGAGCATTTTGTCCCCATGTTTGTGATGATCAGGTCTAGTATATTGTCTCCTCTTGTGGGAATGGTGACTAGTTGTTCCATCGCATTTGAGTTTATGAATTCTAGGAACCTTTGGGCTAGGGTGTTTGGGCTTGAGTAATGTTCCCAGTCTATGTTTGGGTAGTTGACGTCTCCCAATATGATGGTATTTGGAGAGACATTCATACTCTCCAGTGTCTTCAGGAAAGCTGTGTGAGTTTCCTGAGTTTGAGAGGGTGGTCTGTAGCATGTTACAAATTGTAAGGCAGTTTTGCCTATGGTTAGTTGCACCTGGATGGTCTCCGATGCTTCGTGCGTTGCCACTAACCTGGAGGTGTGGGTATCTTTGATGAATATGGATACTCCCCCTCCTTTTGTGGTTCGGTCCAAGTTTTGGGGCCAGAAAGCATGATATGAGGTAAAACCTGATAGTGCTGGGGTGCTCTCAGGAGCCTTGAACCAGGTTTCAGTCACTGCACAGACATCGATGTTCTCCATACTGAGGAGGGCTTCGAGGGCGTGCATCTTGAGGTTTAGACTTGTGGCATTGAGCAGCATCACCCTTATTTTTTTTCCACTTGTGTTTTCTAGGGAGGTAGGTTTGTCATTTGAGCCTTGCCTAAAAAAGGCACTTTGGGGGTGGCAAGAGCCAGCCTTGGCCAATATCTGGAAGCCCAGGGGTGACAGGTGCAAGCCATCCCTTGCGAAGCAGCGTGGCTTGTCTAGCATGTCATCCCAAGCAGACAGGCATTGGATCCCCTTTGAATGACACCAGTAATTAAGCCAATTGTTAAAACTGATCATTTTGTCTTTGTACTGTGGCATCATTCTTGGTGAGGGTAAGATGCTGCTCAGGGTCAGGGTCATACCGGCCTGGGCTACATAATCAGAGAGCTCCTCTATGTCTCTTTTCATGTAGTCCAGGGAGGTACATCTCAGGTCATTCACACCGGCATGTACAATGACTGAGTCATATTTGTACTTGCTGTGGAGTGACCTGAGTGCTTGTGTTATGTGGCGGATTCTAGCTCCCGACAGGCAGCTTACTGTGACCTTATCCTTGTTCAGTCTGGTGAGCGGGGCGTCAGTGTGTCTGACTATGGAGTCACCTATTACAAGTGTGTCTGGCATGTTGTTTGGCCTTAAGGGCTGTGACTGTTTAGCACACTGACTTTGTGAACTATGTGTTGCATGTGCTATGTCTTGAGGTGGCGGTTGCTTGGGTATCTGCTTTGGAGGCCTCTGTTGTTTTGGTAGATTTTTAATCAGCGCCTCCGAGTATGTTTTTGTGTGTTTATGTGTTTGGTTTCCAGTTGTGATAGTTCTATGTGAGACTGGGTTTGTGGTGTGCGTGGTTACCTTCTCCTCCTGCCTGGTCTTGCCAGTACTGAATTGAGAGAGCTCAGCCTCCAGTTTGGCTATATAGTTGCATCTCTCGCATATATTTGTATTTGATGGGAGGAGGAGAGGGTTGTCTGTGTACATGAGGCAATTGTAACATTGCCTCAAGATTCCCAGATTCACCAGCTGAACAGGAGAGGATGCCAGCAACTGACCCTTCGACATGCTAGAATTGTGAAAAGGATTGCTGTGTAACTGAGTCAGAAAGGATCTATTGGGAAATGGGTACTCAAGGGAATTTAGGTGAAGGAAGTACTTTCTTTTGTTTGAGTGCTTTACCTGTATAAAAAATGCTTTAGGAGCAAGTGCTGAGCTTTTCAGTTAGAGAATAGGCTGTTTAGATTGCAAGTAGAGCAGTTCTAAGGGAAAAATTGAAGAGTACACTTTACGGAGCCAGAAATAGTTTAAACTTGATTAACCGGCGCTGCCCTATGCTGCTCTATGAGCAACTTTGCGCTAATTTGCACTAAAATGCGCTAAAGTGCGCAAAAGCGGGCTTTATAGCAGGGGGTTGAAAAGAGCCAGGAATTGACCCAAAATGGCCAATAAACTACAAGTTGCTGGGCTGGAACCAATCCTCTAGGGACAAGTAGGTTGCTCAGTGCTCCCCACTCCCACTGGTGAACAAAGAAGCTTCCTCTTATCCAAATAAGGATATAGATAGCACAGGAACTAAGACAAAGCCCAGAGATCAGCAAAATCTGAAGACTGGACTATTCTAGTTCAGAAAAGCGGGAAAACAAGGATATTTTTTTTGTTTTTTTTTCTTTTTTTACAGAGAAAGGAGAAAAAGATACAGTAACAAACAGTAAATGCTATAAGACAGCTAGCGCACTTGAGTCTGTTAGCCTAACAATTAAATTAAACAAAAAATAACTTTTTAACGTGCTTACAGTATGAATTCAACACAAGTACAGTAAAAATAATATGCAGAGCTGTTTTTTAAGCGAAATGCAGTCGAGATGCAGTAATTTGAGCGAAAGCCAGAAAAAATACTTATAAATCCAGGAAAGTCACTCTTTCACTCTCTGCTGCTTGTAGAACTCTGCAGGACACCACGAGGAGCTGTGCTGAACGAAAAGAAATCACAGCTCGTACCCTGTCAACAAATTATATTCCTGGGAGCAAGCTTGAACACAACTTCCCAGATGGCTTTCATCACGCCAGAGAAACAAATTCATTTGACAACTTACTTCAAACTAGTGGCCACAAAAACCCTGCTATCTGCAAGGCAAATACTGCAAGCTTTGGGGTTCATGGCCTCTTGCATTCTCCTAATTCCATATGCAAGACTGCATATGAGGAAACTACACTGGTATCTAAAAAGCCCTATGGTGTCAACATTCTCAGGATCTAGAAGCAATGATTCCTATCATACCTTGCCTATGGTTAGAGTTCCTTTGGTGGGCAGAGGCCTGCCACCAAAACAAGGGACTACCATTCACTCTACCTCCTGCCGCCCAAACCCTAACAACAGAGACACATCAGAGTATGCATGGGGGGATCACCTGGCAGGGAAGTGCATTCAGAGCAAATGAAACCCAAGTCAAATGCACCTGCATATCAATCAAAAAGAAATGCTAGGCGTACAGAATGCTGTGACAGCCTTCAAGGACCACATTCTTCCAGGACAATTAATGGTAAAGACGGACAACACCACTGTTATATGGTACATAAACAAGCAGAGGGATACCTATTCTTATCCCCACTGCAGACTAGCCATGGCTCTGTGGAACACAGCCTTGTGCTATCAAGTGCATCTACAGGCTCAATTCCTGAGCATGACGAACTAAGCAGAAATTTCATGGACCCAAACGAATGGAAACTGGAACCAAAGATTTTCAGCTTGTTGCTCAACAAATGGGGGATCCCAGATATAGACCCATTTGCTTCCCCCCAGAACTACCAATTGGGCAAATTCTGCACAAGGACTCCCCCACCGACCAGCTTGGAAAGTGGATGCTCTGTCCTTCAGATGGAAAAATCTATCAGTTTATGCCTATCCTCCTCTGCCTCTCCTCTCCAAAGTACTACTAAAGATTAAACAGGACAAACCAAGGATGATACTGATTGCACCAGACTGGCCACGCCACCACTGGTACCCCCTCTTGCGCAGTGTGTCACAGCTGGCCCCATGGCACCTACCTCAGACCCCTACCCTGCTGTCTCAACAGGAGAGCCAGATTCTGCACCCCCAGCTTCAAACCCTGAACATGGCAGCCTGGCTAATTACCTAATCTCTCTGTTACCATCCCTCAGTAAACAAGTGTTTGATGTCATTTTGGAGGCAAGGAGGCCTAGTACTAGAAAATCTTATGCTGAAAAATGGAAAAGATTCTGTGCCTGGAACCAAACTCAAGGGATGGCCACAGCAGCACCCAGTTTACCTCATATTCTTCAATACTTAACTGAGATGCTTCACAAGGGCCTTTCCTTTTCCTCCATCAAAATTCACACCTCAGCCATAGGTTCATAGGTTAGTACTAAGCTGACTGCCCTTGCGAGCCATTTTAAGCCTAGCCAATTAGGCCCTTGTGAGACTCAAACCCTGCACCTTGTGTTTGTAAGGCAAACATCTTAACCATTAGGCCACCCTCCCAACCCTCATTACAACACAGACCCACCCCTCTTTTCTCACCTACTAGTCAAGCAGTTCCTCAGAGGGGCCAAAAACTTAAGACCATCCAGGAGAGCCTAGGGTCTTAATTTTGTATTGGAAAACTCACTCTTCTTCCTTTTTGAGCCAGCTGCAACTGCAGAGTTAAAATTCCTTTCTTGGAAAACAGATTTCCTTTTAGCAATCACCTCAGCAAGAAGGGTATCTGAATTACAGGCCCTTATGGCAGTGGAGCCTTTCATCATCTTTCATGTGGACAGGGTGTCCCTCAGGACCAATCCCTCTTTCATGCCCAAGGTAGTATCCAGTGTGGCTCTTAATCAGTCCATTCATTTGCCAACCTTCTTTTCTAATCCACTTTCTTTTTTAATCCACAGAACAAAGGGGAACGGATACTGCACTCCCTAGATGTGCACAGACAACTTAGATTTTACTTGGACAGGACTAAACCTCAAAGGAAATCTGAACAACTGCTGGTGGCATTTGCTGTAGGGGCAGAGGGGAAGTCTGTTTCAAAGCAAACCATATCTAAATGGATAGGCCATTGCATTCATTTCTGCTATAAGCACCATGGAAAACCTATCCCAAAGGCGATTAGACCCAATTCAACCAGGGCTGCATCTACCTCTGCAGCCTTTCTCAGAGGTGTCCCTACCAGATACATCCTAGAAGGTGCTACCTGGAGTTCTGTACATACTTTCACCAAGCATTACCATTTGCCAATTTTTTCTAAAATCCAGAGCTGGCTTTGCCACTGCAGTCTTGCAGGGCCTTATAGCTGGTCCTAATGCTATCTAAATTCCACCTTCCATCCTTCGCTTTGGGAATCTGCCCAAATGTGATGACTGTAACAGTGAAACATGAAGAACATAGTACAGTTGTGTACACTTGCCATAAATGTAGATGTTTGAGTTTATTCACTGCAACAGTGAATACACTTACCATAAATGTAGATGTTCGAGTGTATTCACTGTTGCAGTCTTGGTTACCCTCCCTCCAGCCCCCTGACTTCTTTTGGCTGTACCTCTTTTCTCCTTTACTATACTTAAAAGTTTTTTGGTGTATTTGCTTTTTTTTTGGAGGTATAACCTTGTGTGTGTGTGTGTGTGTGTGTGTGTGTGTGTGTACATATATATATATATATATATATATATATATATATGTATGTATGTATGATCTATATATATATATTTAATTGCTTCCCATTAAGGGGGGCACCTGACATCTGGGGCAAGAAAAACTGATGTAATGGCGTCGGCTGCATGCTTTATACCCCTGACTACCTGACGTCATGGAAGATGAGACAGCAACCGACGCAGGACCCAAGACAGGACCCAAGACTTTGATAATCAGGCCGACTGAGGGCTACTGCAAGCAGATAACCCAGATGTGATGACTGCAACAGTGAATACACTTGAACATCTACATTTATGGTAAGTGTACACACCTGTACTTTCCCTGCATTGCAGCATATACTAGTGAGTATGCAAGAAGAGTATAACTACATAGCCTGCATTAGATCATTGCATGATTTTTTTCTCCTCTGTACTGTGGTATATACTGCCTACCTATGCTGTCACTGACATTTTTATCACTCGCCATTTTGCTTAACAGGTATGAATGCAGCAGTTCGTGCAGTGACCCGCATGGGCCTGTATGTTGGAGCAAAAGTTTATTTGATTTATGAGGTATGTAACTGCATTTATTTATTTATTGATTAATTGGTTTGAATATTGTACATTGTTACTTTAAAAATTATGCTTATAGAAATGTATGCATCTTTTATACACGTATTAAGCTCATGGTAGTGTGTACTGTATGCAGTGTTCCTTTACCTGCCTGGTCTTGTCGAACTGCATTATAGTTTAATGGCAGTAGGAGAGTCAGTAGGATGGAATTACAATAAAAGCACATTGCAATGGAAAAGGAATTGAAAGTTCATTTGATGTAATAAGTTCCTGTGGGAGGCACATTTTCTCATCAACACATAAGGGGCTACAGCCCCCCTTCCCTGTTACTTATGGAATAAGCTGTGGGTTTTCATGTACTTCAGGGATAAGGAGAACCCTCCACTGCAGTAATGCTGCACAGGAAAGCAAATTTTCTGCATAGTATCCCAAATAGCTGTCTGGGCAAGTGACATTAGCTTCATCTATGGGTACTGATATAAAACCACTCCAAGTAGTTTATAATTGACTGCTTAGTTTAAGCCAGGCATATATTATACAAACAATGGCAGAAAAATATTTTTTTTACTGCAGTGAGAGTTTTCACACCTTAGCATGAGAGTTTGGGGGAGGGGTTATCAAGTTTGTTAGGACTACAAAAGACTCGTCTTACAAAAACTGTTTATCTGCTTTCTTTTGCTGCAAGTAGCTAACAGCTATTTATAACAGAACAAGCTCTGGCAGACAGATAAATGAGGCTCAGTCAGGTAAACAAAGAAACAGCTCTTTTACAGAAGGTGTGCTTAGATGACAGTGCTTCAGAGTCCTGCCATTATAGTTTAATGGCATGAGAAAACAGCACCACTTCCTTATGTCTGGCATGAGTCATAAAAAGAGGACTCAAAATGTATTCTGGGAAGAAGGAAGGAAAGCAAGAACTTAAGATCAAGTTACCAAGGCAGGCCCCATCATCCGCCATTTTAAGAGAAACACATTAAAATTGTAAAAGAAGCACTTGGAGTGATTTTGACATATTAAAATAGCTCGAAAAAAATATATTTGAGTTCTAAGGTGGAGTTTTCCTTTAATTGATTAGGGCCCCACAGAGGTCTGCAAAAAACATGGCAGCTACTTTATAGTGTCTTATTTACACACACACACACACACACACACACACACACACACACACACACACACACACACACACACACACAGAACACATAAACTGAATTTTTTTACTGACTTTTTTTATCTGTCACCTAACTTCCCTTGCTGTCAGTTGAAGTATTTTGGTCTGATGTGCTCAGACTTATTGTGCAAATAGTAGGTGCTGTCCAGTGTTTTAAATTTGTTCTGTGCTGTAAGAGTTATGTAAGAATGATGGGTGTTCTGCATGCTTTTTAAAAGCAGGCATTCACCATTCACAACTCTGTCTATATGGAAATGAACATCTTGTCAGATTTGCTGTTGACTCTCTCTGTTGTGAATTGTAAACATGCATTTCCCTATTCCCTGTAGTATAGTGGCCTGTGGGCTTAGCTTCTAAGACAGGCTGAATAGCTGCATTGTTGCTGGACGACAGGATAACAGTAATGCGACACATAATTAAAAAGCTGTCATTTACAGTGACTAGCAGTTATTTTTGGATGTAGATGTCAGCAGTACAAGTCAGACATGAACATAACTGTTACAAATCTGAGTACTGTTTGAAGGGTTGTGTTTACTAAAACATTTGCCTAATTCTGCTTAAACCAAAATATGACCGAGTAAGACCAGTGCCAAAGTTTTAGTTACATTCAAAGAAAGGAGAAAATGATTACACAAGCAAGGCACTAGATGGAAAAAAGTTGCTCTTTCCATTTGGAAAGCTGAAAATTATAATACAACAAGGATACAGGAAATGAGCATTCTTTTTTGATCACAAACAAGAAAGTAAGATCTGAAAAGGAATTTGCAACAATGGAAACTGTTATCTTAAACTTTAACTCTCAAGGCCATAAGAAAGAAGGTGGGAGATAGCAGAGGTGAGGAAAGTATACAAAACGGATACAATGCTGCTATGTGTGACTGAGAGTAAAAGGTCACTTGGAGTAAAAGTCCGTTATCCATCAGCATTTGGTGATCCACAGATTTTAAGTGCAGCAGTAGTTACCTGTTTTGCATACTAATTTAGTAATTATTTTAATATAATTCATTTTGTTTTAAATTTTTGAAAAAGACCTTAAGGGGTAAATAGAGGCAGACATGCATTTGTTTGCATGTTTTTTGTAAATGTCTTCTCTCCACAGACAGAGAATTAGGGCAGCAGTGAAGGCTTTCAGATTTTTGTACAGCGTGTCTGTGTTCGCTGCTTAGCAACGGCAGTGACAGTATGGGTAAATTTACAGCCAAGCAGAGAGCCATAATAGGTGCATGAAGTAATGACAGTGTAGCTTTGTGATGAGATGTAGCTGTTATGGTATAATTATAAGCACTGTGCCTTTTACATGTATGGTTTACATGCTCTGCTTTCATTCACTGTTTGGTAGAAATACAGTGTTGAGATAAGAAAGCTGAACTCCTCAGTGAGATACATGCCAGGAAGACATTGGCAAGACACAGAAATGTGTGCACAAAGATATTTACAGGACCGCCTTTACCAGGACATTATGGAAGATATGTATATTATTCCTAAAAATAGTAATGTTTCAGCACACTGGTTTAGGAATTCACAGCGGCACACAAGTATTACTATTTTTGATGCTTAATAAATCAGGCTTGGTTGAGTATGTGCACATATACTGTACCTCATCAGCATATCATAAGTAGAAGGAGGCTTAGTCTGAGAAATGGTGTATAAAAAGCCATTAAAATGCAAACAGTGTGCTACAGATCATACACATATCAATGAATAGTTCAGATGTGTAGGATTATGTGGGTTTATTACTCTAGAGACTCAAGTTTTGCACTCCTTTATTTTTGAGATGCCTGTTTTTATTTACCTCAGTGGTATGTGTGTATGACTTTTGGGTTTACTAGATTCATAGGTGCATAGAATTTACAGTGCAGAGTCAGTCTGTGGACCGTAATCACCTTGCGAATACCCACACTTCTGTCTCCTGCCTCCAGGAAGGTAAAAGAACTTAGGCCTGAGATAAATTTACAGGTTCCCATCCAGGTTTGCCTTAAAGGAAGGCAGGGGTGACATTCTGGTTTACATGTAAGAGAAAATTATTCCAGAGATGAGGAAGGACTGAATACTAAATCGGTCCTTCAGGTATTTCTTATTTGTTGGTAAAGATTCAAGCCTATTTGAGTGTTTGTGAGTGAATTTATTGAGTCAGGTCTTTAGTTTTAATGTTTGTGAGTATATTTCTTTCATGGAGATGTAGGAGATTAGAGAGAGTTGGGTTCTTGATAGCACAGAGTGCTAGACATACTTTACATGCAGGAAACCGTAACAGACAGAATACAAGTTGTCTTGGTAGTTATAGGTCTTTAGTCTGGTGATCTTTTTAATTAAGAACCTATGGGGTCTTTCATGCTGGGTGATATGTTTAGAGAGATGCATATTAATATGGACATTGTATTCAGTGGTTGGTCTTATCAGGGCAGAATATAGAGCAATGATAAGTTCTTTTAACCTGGGTGAGATACCTTTAGTTATTAATTGGGCTAGAGAGAAGGATTTCCTGACTGTTGTTGCCGTTTGGTGATCAAAGGAGAGGAAGTGTTTTACAAAGTTACTGAGATCACTTGTGATTGTGTCAGTCTGGAGTGTGGTGATGTCTTTATTGTAAACTGCTGTTATGATTTGCTACTACATGTGACATTGCTGCACTTTTGGCATTTAATTTAAGTCCATTTCTAGCAAACGTTTGATTTGTTTAGCTTATCCCTATCTATAGTAGCACAGCATTGGATGCTGAATAAGTTTTAGTTAGCTGTATGTCTGGGTTAGTGGTTTGGAGATCTGAAAAGTAGATGCAGAATGGATGGGGTCCCAGTACTAAGCTCTGAGGAATGCCACTAGTAACCTTTTAGCTTTCTGAAGTAACACACTCTGCTTTTATTATGTGAGTCTTGTCTGTCAGCCAGTTTGCTTTCTGCCTTACAAAATAGGGGCTTACATTAGGCCTTCAAGCAAGCAGTAATGTATTTGTTTTATTATAGCAATAACCCACGCCTGGGTGTGGGTAATGCTAAATTTACCCATGGTTGGCGTGGTTTGGTCCCGAGGCAAGCCCGGACCAAACAAAGCCAACCGTGGTAATTTAGCATTACCCACACCAGGCGTATTGCTATTATACATGACATTATTTAAGAAAAGAAATTATTACTTTTCTTAAATAATGGCATAGTATAATGCCTGTTTGCTGCCCTTCCGCAGATGTCTGGCATCCGGCAGTTCTGATGTACTGCGCCTGCGCAGTACATCAGAGTTGGCAAAAACGGAGAAAGCAAGATCTCCGTTGCTTTTTAGTGTTCAGCTATGTTAAATGAGTTTAACATAGCGAGACAGTTTAAAATAAGCAACGGAGATGTCCGTTGCTTATTTTAAAACTGTCTCGCTATGTTAAACTCATTTAACATAGCGAAAAAAAGCAACGGAGATTTTGCTTTCTCCGTTAAACACTGTCTCGCTATGTTAAATGGGTTTAACATAGCGAGACAGCTTTAAATAAGCAACGGAGATCTCCGTTGCTTATTTTAAAGCTGTCGCTATGTTAAACCCATTTAACATAGCGAACATGTTTAAACGAGTTATACTAATAGAAAAAAGTCCGGGCGACCGGACCTTTTTCCATTAGTATAACTCGATTTACAACGGGCACGCTGGCCAATCAGCGTGCACGTTTTGGGGGGGTCATGGTATAATATTAGTTTATACATACTTTTACATTTGATGTAAAATAGTTTTTCCAGCTAGTGTTTGAGTTCCTGCGCGATCTGTTATTGTTGTTGGAGGAAGTATGTTACATCCAAGGTACATTATGCGCATAGTTAATTTTCCTCCACTCAACACACGCGCGCACACACACACACACACACACACACACACACACACACACACACACACACACACTGTAGAGACAGAGGTACAGTCTCACACATATACAGCAATTCATATACAGACCCCTCCTACTGAAATGTGTATCTCTCCAGATGTCATATTATGATCAAATGAAGAAGTACACACAGAAACAGAATGCGAAGCACTTTGACTTCCCCTATCCTCACACACACTGTCTCTGTTTCTTTCTCTGTCTGACACACTGATATGTGAGCACACAGACACACACACACACAGACGCACACACACACACACACACACACACACACACACACACACACACACAGCAGTTACTTTCATAAGTTCATAGCTTTTTAAGAGCTACAGTAAGGGAGGTTAAGGGAAGTGGCAGGTCCTTGTAAATGCTGATGAGGTTAGTTCAGTTTATTTCTATTTTTATTCTTATTTTTTCCACATTCATTAGCAGCAGCATTTTCAGCTGTGACTAGGGACGTTAACAAAAATGGCATCCATTTCTTATTCTTCAGTGCTTCATGGTCCTTTAGAGCATTGCCTGTTGGGGAGTGTGTTTTTTCCAAAAACATTGTTTTATATTATGCATATTTTCTAAGCTTATTTACAATACTCATTTGAGACAGACTACATTGGGAAATGTTCTGAATGCACAATTTTTTTTTTTTTTTTTTTTTTTTTAACCTGATGGCTCACATATCTGCACTCAGTGGCTCATTAAATCCACAGTCACAAAACCGTGGATTCTTGGGCAGGTGATGAGCACTCGGCATCCCATTTGTTCTTAACCAGGAATTCCCTCATAAACTCATCCACTCACATTGAAAGTCAGATGGTAGAAAGTGGGCCAGCTTTGCTGGTCCTGTGGAGTGGACCCCCCCCATTCCCTGTGGCAGCTGTTCTCTGTTTTGTTATAATTACCCCACAAGGGATCCTCTCTATTCAGAATGTGATTGCACACTACATTGTGGGCTTGATAGATCTGGGCTTCATGGTAGACACCTAGTTTTCCCACAATGTGTCACCCAGTGAGAGCCAGAGACACGGCCCTCCCCCAGGGTGGTTAAGCAAACAGCACTGCTCACTCCCATCTTGCCCTGTCAGCTTCTGCTGGTACCTGAACTGCTGTTCAGATTCACGTGGACTGAGATTAGTCAGGACTTTTACCCGCTACACCAAGGAGCGGCTTGAGTGCACTGTTTTCCAGTGTGCATATTACTGGGCAAAAGGCTAGCCACATAGAAATGAACATATGAAGTTAACTGTGGAACCTATGAAACAGTTAACGTTTTCTTGTTTTTAGAAAACTCTGTCATAGTTGCAGAAATTCTTATTGTTTAGTCCTTGGAGTTTGCAGTCATTACTAGTGCTTGTAAATATTTGTGCGTTGTGCACAGAGACAAATCGCCACATATTTATATTGATAAACTAAAAAAATGATGACAAATGTAATATAACACATAAACCAAGTTATGAATATTTAATACAGTCTACAAAAAATATAGAACTTCCAGTAAAAAGTGATCAAAGTGCCAGATTGAAATAGAAGTGGTTCCAATGCACAACTTCCTTTTGGTCAGGAAGATAACTTTGGAAAGACCTAGGGTTGTAATTGGAAAGACCTAGGGTTGTAATTGGAAAATGCTAAAGCAGAAAACATTTAAATATCTATTCAGACTACAATTAACAACTTTAGGACTTTGTTGCATTGACATCTTTGATAAAACATTAAGACACTCCAGACATAAGTGAAATTCTGATGTCACATCAGACATATATGAAGAAAACAAAGATGATACCAAAAATTTCTAATCAGTTTTTGACATGCCTCTGTTCACAAATTTCAGAGATTGCAGGTTACCTCAGGCAATACAGATCCCAAAATGTATTTGTTTTTAGAGAAGATAGTGAATAGTTGTGAAATATGTATAAACTATAACAAGCTCAAGACAAAGTCAGCTGTTTCACTATCAGTGGCTGCAAGATGCAGTAAAACTGACATGTACTTAGCATGAGTTATAGCCAACTGTATCTGCATGATGCCCTCATTTAAGTAATCATATTAACCTTTTCAGTGCAGGAGCCTTTATAACCACAACAAAAAAACTTTTATATAATTTTAAAGTTTGTTCTCTTATAGACAGGTGAAATTATATAACAATCTGTTCTCTTATAGACGGGAAATTATATAACAATCTGTTCTCTTATAGACGGATCATGGGTCATCCAAAAAGTTTACATAATGAGAATGGAAAGTAATACAGTTATCAACTTATGAGAATATAGCTGAAAATGTCCAAATTTATTTCTTAGTAATTTCTATTTTGCTATTGCTGCTGGGAGGTTCCATTTACAGTGGAATTCCAAGGAGAATGAGCTTCAGCAACAGGACAGCCAAATGCAAAATTTTGTAGTAGCAAGCCTGAACACATAACAACAAGTCTGGATTAATGGAGTTTTAGAAAGATATAACCAAATGCCCAATGATATTTTCATAAATGTGAAATAAAATAATGCGTGTGATTTGGGAAACTGCCCTACTGCTTTATGAGTATATAGCTGGTTACTACTAATATCTGGATTGCAGACAAAATCCATGTCTTCCACAAGAGCTGCACTTGAGGGTACCTTGATGAACATTAAATATTGCATACAGAGCACTTTACTGAACCAGAATGCTCAGACATAAGAGAGTTTGCCTAAGTACCTGGGGAACTTCCTCTACTCTTTTCGAAGAGTATGGAGATGCTGTTTGGCTGTTACAGTTCCGGTTTCCGTTCTGGGCGCAAAGGCAGTTCAGAGAAACTGGAAAGAAGATGGAGGTAGCACGGATGTCAGATAGTGAAAAAAAAGGAATTTGTGCAGAAGGAAGTGGAGTTGGAGAGCCGTCATTCAAGTGGTGAGGTTGCGAATGAGGGCTCGAATGAGTTGTTGGTGAAGAAAGAGGTGGTTGGACTGAACGAAAATGCTGATATGAAGGTAATCAAACCTTTGTGAGATTCAGAATACTTATTCCAAAAAGAATCTGCTCTCTGGGTCCAAGTCAGAGTGTGTAGTTACAACATTTCAGTCAGGAGGGTTGTGTGATGGTTATCTGAAAGAAATGATTATGCAGAGTGAATCAGAGTGAAGCGGCGGCATCATGGGCTGACATTATAGACAAGATTCAGGAAGAGGAGGTGAGAAATATCAGAAGAAAGAAAGTCATTTGCATTGATGGTGAAAGGGGGAATAAAGCATTTGAGAAAAGGGGAAGGAAGAAAAGAGATCACAAAGGGGTTCATTGTACGGCTCAGCAGTTTTGTTTGTGTCTTTCGGCTTTTCCCTGTTAGGGGTCGCCACAGTAGAACTCTGGTCCGCTAATGATTGGCAGTTGATTTTTACGTACCGGCTTGCCAGGCCTGACGCACAACCTTCTAAGAAGGTACGCCTATTCACGCACGTCTCCACGCAGAAGACGCTCTAGCTGAGAATTGAACCGGACAGCGTCTTACTGTGAGGCGACAACGCTACTGCAGCACCAAGAACTAGAAAATTACAAGTTATGGGACACAGTAATTGCATCCTTGGGAGTATCATCTGACGAGGTAAGAACTTTCATTAATTTTAATAGAGAGACTTACTGTGACATTATATTTGAGACTGGGCAATAGATGGAAGTTTTTTAGAGAAATTTGACAAAAAAGAAAGACCATAATCTGTGGAACCTTTATGTGGTGCAGACTTTTTATAGAGAAACAGAGAATTGCTGTACAATTTCAAACTGAAGTAGACAAGGAAGCATTGAAAGACTATTTAAACAGTGTTTGTAATAAAGTGTTGGACATGATGAAAGTATATAATGACAGAGGTCACTGGTCTAGGGGATTGGATAGTGGTATAATTTTGAAGATGGAAAATGATAATGGGCATATTCCAAATGTAGTAATTGTTGAAAGAAATAGAGGATATGTTAGATATAAGGGACAATCGAAAACCTTTTTTCCACAAAATAAATAAATAAATAAATATTTAATAAGTAATTGTGATAAACAAATATTTTTTTTATGGGGAAGTAGGACCTGAAGCAAAGAAATGTAAATTGATGTGTAAAAGACTTGGAAAAATGGGGCAAGATTTAATTAACTGTGATGAACACTTGTATGTTGAGCAAGAAGAGTAGATAAAAGAACATGTGCATGATAAAAAAATGTAGAGAATGAACATGAAAAATAAAATATTGTACAAGAGGAAGATAAAAATGGGTAAGGGATAATGGGTAATGAAGATGAGCAACAAGCATGAAGATGAGCAATCAGTACTAGAAACAAGTGAAGAGGAAGATAGTAGAAAATAGTAAGAGGTAAGAAAAAAAAAGTTCAGTAGGGAGAAGGGTGAAAGATAGGAAAAGAAAATTTAAAAATGAGATTATGAAATAAAATAAAATAAAAAAAAATAAGGGTTAAGGTGGGAAATAATACATTTGGAAGAAACTGAAGGTCATATTAATAAATGTTAACAGTAGAAAAATGTTAAAAGACTGTTAGGTGTCATGGAATGGTGTATATTACTCGATATGCATGTAATTATTTTAAAAGATACAAGAATGTTGATGGAAGAAGAAAGGAAGCCGATTGAAAACGTATGGCCTGGGAGTATTGTATGGAACATGGGGAATGGTACATGTTCAGGAATTGCTGTGTTATGTAATGAAAAAGTTAAGGTTTTAGATTCAACTTTATTTGAGTTAGGTAGAATAGCAGTGGTAGATATAAGATACAAGACAGATGTGTATAGAATCATTGCAGTATATTCATATGTCACAAAAAAAGAAAAGAGGAAATGTTTAAAAAATCTTATACCATGTAGGAGTGAATATGGAAATAATATTACTAGGAGATTTTAATTGTGATTTAAGGAAAAGAAAGAAAAAGGAATCGTGTTAAGATAGTATATCAAATGAAAAGTGGAAAGTTGTGAATATGGGATAACATACATTGAACTTATAAAAGGAATAAGATAAAAAGAAAGTTTGATTATTTTATAATATCTGATACTTTTAAAAGAGTAGAAGCAAAGGAAAAAGAATGTATAATGATGGGTAAAAGTATCAAAAGGTTGAATGAAAGGGATTCAGATGAGGAGGAAAGAAAGGAAATGGAGAGATTATGGGAAGATCATGTAGAAATGAAAATATTTTATGAAAATTGGACTGACTGATGGTTAAGTTTTAAAGGAAAACATAAATGGTGCTTTTTAGAATGTCAGATGATGATAAGAAAGTAAGAAAAGAAGAAGTATAGGTTGCTAAGTCAGACAATATTTAGAGACATATTAAGAAATAATAATATTTTTTCTGGAAAGGAGAAAGAAATATATGAAATGAACCAAGAAAGGATAAAAAATATTATATAGGTAAAGGTACTTTTTACAAAGAAAAAAGGAATAAGTGTCTCCACATTTGAGTAAAGGGATAAAAAAAATATGTATGGGGGCCATGACATTCATATGGAAAAAAGAGAAGTAGGAAGATATTAGGAATTGGAGACCAGTAGTACTAAATAATGCAAATTATAAAATATTTCTGAGAATGAAGGGAAACGACTATGGAAATGGGTAGCTAGGTTGATGGAGTCTATGATTTTTGGAAAAAAAATGGAAGGAAGTCAGAATTTACTGTGGCTATTAAGAGAGGTAACCGATGATATCATAAATAAAAAGTGGGGAATAAAATATTGGTTGGAAACGTCATTATAGCATTTGATAAAATATAATATATGTAAATATAATTGTGGAGTACATTAATAGACTATGATAAAATAATAAAAGGTATAAGTTCAGTATGTGAGAATAATATAAAAATAATCTTAAATGGATGGTTAATCAAAGAAATAAATAGAATATGGGATAAGACAAGGGTGTCCAGCAAGCAGTATCTTATTTGCATTGGTTATGAATTTGATTGTAAATGCAATGAAAAGAGAGTTAAAAATGGTAAGGTTTGGAATATTAGAGGGAATATATGTTCCAGTTATGCTTATTTATGCGTATGATATGCATATGATATAGTTTTAATTACTAAGAGTAGGAAATGGAGCAAGGAATTAGGAAACTAAGTAAGTATATGAATATGATTAGTCTAAGTATTAATATGATTAGTCTAAGTATTAATAAGGATAAAAGTAAAGGAATGGTATTTTCGGGTGAATTGGAAGGTATTCACTTTGATGAAGAGGTAGATATTCTAGGAGTAACATTTGGGGTTAATATGAAGAGGGAAACAATGGGAAAAACTGATACAAAAGCTGAAAGAAATGTGTATGTTTTGGAGATCATATAGATTACCGTACAAGAAAAAGGTACATTTAATAAACTCTATTTTGATAGATAAGATTGCCTATTTAGCAAGTGTATACATGATTTCATCTAAGTATGAAAAGTATTTTTATTCATATGCAGTTGAAGCTTAAATCCTGTGAGGAGAGGAGTTCTGTATGTAAAGGAAGGAGGAGGACCAGGATTAGTAAGTCCGATAGTTCATGCAGCTTTACTGAATTTGTATAGATATTGATAAAAAGTTATTTTATCATATGTATCATATGGAATGAAAGATTAAATGAGATAAAGTAAAAATAGGAAATGGGTATTGGCAATTTTGAAAAAAAATATGTTTTTGTTTGTGGAAAAAGAGTTGGGCGAGTAACTAAAATGTATGAAGCTATATAATGTTGGAATATCAGATGTAAGCAATTGCAAATAATGTACAAAATGTAACTATTGTTTATAATGTAAGTAGTGTATATAATTTGTTATAATCTGTAAAGAACCCCCTAGTCTCTGGAGCTGCTAGATGGTGCAAGAAGTACTCCTAAGGCAACAAGGAAGAGTCCTAAGGGAAGCAGTAGCATGGAGGAGTAGAATTTGGAGGTAGAAAGTGAGAAACTGTGGAAAAAATTGTTTTTTTGAAGCTTCAGAATGTAAACAAAGATTCCTGTATGGTAGATGTTACAAATGAGCAGTGCTTAGCTGTCTCCTTGGAGAACGAAACATGTGAATCAGTGGAAGTGGTGCAGATAACAGAATTGGTGTCAGGATGGCTTGTGGGTGATGTTTCATTAAAAATATTTGAGCAGGATGATCCAGGAGACAGTTCTGCTGTTTCACAGGGTGAAATGGCTGATAACGTTTTTGGAAGTGCTGAGGATGTGGAAGGAGGAACCAGGTGAGGTGACAGCAGAGAATGCAACAGTAAAAACTTGTGCAGCAGTAATAGAAAATAAAGGAGGAAAGCAGCAACAAACTGAGAAGGGAGTTTATTTTGTGGCAGCAGTTAATGGAGTGACTAAGACGTATGCAGGAGTGATGTGACAGCAGGCAAGAAAGAGCAGCAACAATCTGTAAGTAAAACTGTTTTTAAAAAGAAGACCTACTGTGAGAATAAGAACAAAAAAAAAAGACTTTTAATAAACAGATATTATGTATGTGACAGCTTGGTAACTGTTCTGAGTTTTAAAACTAAAGAAATTCCGTCTTTTATACATATTGGGGCATGGTTAATTTGTGACTAACATTTGAAACTGAGGGACTGATGATGACATTTCTGAAACTGTGTAACAAAAAGAAGGACATTTATCCATGGAACAATTATTTGTTTTGTGGTAGTAATTTAAATGTTAAAAAATTGTTACTTTGCGCTTTAGAACTGATTAATTGGAAGAAGACGATATTAAAAAAGGCATACAGGGTCTTTGTGAAACTGTTGATGATACTGTGAACTTTAGAGACAGGGGAAATGTATGGAATGTGGTCAGAGGTTGGAAATTGTTATGAAATGTGAAAACAACATGGTGAAACCTTGCCAAGTGTTATTTTTCTGTCTGGTCATAGATATGCTGAACAGCCTAATCATGTTTCTTTTGTGGGGACCTTTCTCATTTCTTTAATGGTTGTGACAAGGCACAATGTGTAACTAGTGTGAAGAGAAAGGACCTGGAGCAAGCAGGTGTGTGCCTGAATGCAGACTGTGTAAAAAGAGACACTTCTGGATGGATTGTCAAGAGCAAAGATCCAATAATGAAAAAGAAGGGGCAAGAGAAGAACTTGTACATGTGAGGGGCAGCAAGAGACTGGAGAGAGGGTGAAATAGGTGAAGAAGAAGCTGTAGAAAAAGAAAAAAAAATATGATGGAGAAAATGAGAGTGAGTGTATGCTGGAAGAGAGTTCAGGAGAAAAGATTGATACTAATATTTTTGAAGTTCTAGCCAGTGGAAAATCTGATTGTGAGGATCAAGGCGTATTTGTACATAAATCTAGGGAAAAATGTTCTTTTGAGGAAAGAGTAAAAATAAGAAAATGATAATTTAAAATAATTTCTCCTAAACTTAAAAAGAAGGAAAAGCAGTAGTTTGAGTTTTTTTGGTAAATGTGAGCAGTATTATCAATACTAGAAGGATAGGGATCCTGGAATGGCGTGCTAAATGTGATGTGGATGTTATTGTGTTATGGGATGTAAGATTCCTGGCAAATGAAGAAAGACTGCAAACAGAAAAATTGCTGGTTCATAGATAGGTTCATAGAGCAGTACTAGGCTAACTGCCCTCGTGGGCCATTTTAAGCCTAGCCAATTACCCCATGTGAGAATTGAACCCTGCACATTGTGTATGTAAGTTAAACACCTTAACCATTATGCCAACCTCCCACCCCTTGGTTGGAAGTAAAATATGGAACTTAGGAAGTGAATGTTGGTCTGGAGTGGCTGTGTTTATTTAACGAAACAGTGAAAATAATGGCTATAACATTGATATGGATGGGAAGGTAAACCTTTGTGGATATGAGGTAGAGAGAACATGTTTACAGAATTATAGCATATAACTAACAAGGAAGGAGAAAATCTGTTTTATCAAACATTAGGCTATGTAGTGGTTAACATGAAAGTTATAATTGCAGGGGACTTTGTTATTTAAGGGTAAATGTAAAAAGAAAGAGAAATATGTCAGAAAAATACAGGAAGTGATAAAATGTAGTAAATTAGCTATGTGAAACAAAAGTCAGTGGACTTCTAGAAGGGGATACTGTGCTATGTGCTTGATTATTTTGTATTATGGGAATGCTTGCGGGTAGCAGATGGTGAAACAGTTGTTACAGGTTTTTCAGACCATTTAGCAATATGGATAGAGATGATGGAAGAAAGAATGTATATTAAAATAGGAAAGGGAATAAAAACAATAAATAAGAACTTACTGGATGAAATTGGAGAGTGGGAAGTATTGCAGTTATGGAGGGATCATATAACCATGATAGATTTATACAGAAACTGGTCTAAATGGTGGATTGAACTTAAAAAGAAGTAAAAAAAAATGCCCCCCCCCCCCATTGGCAAGATGATGCAAGAAAGGAAGAGAAAGTGAAGTATGGGAAAATGTATAGAAATGTGTTAGAGAATACAAGAGAGCATTATGAAATGGTAAAATAAATGTATAAAACAAATCAAGAGAAAATAAGACATTACTGTTTAGGCAGACATATTATTTACAAGGGAGAAGGGAAGAGGTATCTGCATTGTTTGGTAAAGTAGTAAGGGAGGATGTTAATACAGTGAAAGAAAAGACAAATGTAAAAGGAGAGGAAAAAAGAACACAAGCAAATTATGAATATTGTAATACAGCATGTGGAAATATGAATATTGTAGTACAGCATGTGGAAATATGAATATTGTAATACATGTGGAAATATGAATATTGTAATACAGCATGTGGAAATATGAATATTGTAATACAGCATGTGGAAAAATGAATATTGTAGTACAGAATGTGGAAATATAAATATTGTAGTACAGCATGTGGAAATATGAATATTGTAATACAGCATGTGGAAATATGCATACAACTAAAAAGATGGAAAATAAAAGAGAATGGAAAGTAAAAAAAAATCCAAAATAAGAAATTACTATTAGTGAATATGATGAAGTACTTAGGAAAGCAAATATTGATTCAGTATCAAGCCCAGATGGTGTAGGGTATGGAATGTATAGAAAAATGAATGGATTGACAAAGAAAGTATTTTGTAAATGTTTTGAATGAATGGCTGAAGGAAGGGTTTGTTTATGAAGGGTTAAATAATGGAATATTAAAATTTGTATTCAGGAAAATGAGAGGAATAAAATAAAAATTAAGAGACACATGACATTAAGTAACACGGATTATGATTTTTTCATAAGAAAAATACAGAGAAGAATGAAGGATATTATTGTAGAAAGTATATATGATATAAAAGGGAAGAGATGTCAAGAATTGCTATTGGTTGTAAGTGAAATTGTGGCTGATATAAGTAAAAGGGAGAATGTGAAACTTGGGTGATATCAGCAAGGTTCATAGGTAGGTACTAGGCTATCGGCCCAAGGGCCTATGCAAGCCTAGCCAACAAGGTTCCCTGGCTTTTGCCACCCAAGTAGGTTACTTACCCATGGCCTTGTCAAGCAGGCATTTGATATAGTAGGAAATTATGCTTTGTGGCATGTTATGGAGAAGTATGAAACAGGTACTAGAATTAGGAGAGCATGTATGTCTGCATATCAAAATAATAGAGAGGGACTGTTAGTGAATGTGTGGCCTAGTAAAGAAATATGCATGAAGTGTGGTATAAGACAAGGATGTGTCATGAGTGGAGTATTATTTGCACTGGTAATGAATGTGGTAGTGAGTGAAGGAGCTTATAAAATGAAAGATGGTAGATATGTGATGCAAAAGGAGATGATGATTCCAGTAGTTTTGACATACGCAGATTATTTAGTGGCAGTTGCCAAGAACAAAATATAAATGAGGGAAGTTTGGCTTGTCTGAATGTATGTTTAAAGGAAATGGGAATGACCTTTAATAAAGATAAAAGTTAAGAGCTTAGGTGATTTGGTGAAAATTGGGGGTGTATGTATTTTTCAGTGAATGGGGTATCTTTGCTAGGGGTAAAATGTGGGGAAAATGATGTAGTTATGATGCAACAGAAGGGTTTGATTAAAAGAAATTAAAGAAATACGTCTTCTGTGGAGGACATGTATATTAAGACGTAGCAAAAAGGTTTAGCTGGTAAATTCTGTATTAATGGGAAAAATAGCGTAATGTCAAATATTTATATGATCCCTGAAAAATATGTAAAGGAAATTATGCAGTTGTTTTTTGTTTCTTTTGTATGAGATTAAACCCAGTGAAAAGAGGTATGTTGTATAGGAGTGAAGATAAAGGGAGATTGGGGTTAGTCAATCCAATTGTTTATTCTGCTTCTTTAAACTTGTATAGAATTTTTAAAGTGGGTAAACGAAGATAAAGAAATTAATAGTGAAAATGTTTAAATAATACATACAAAATATTCTGGGAGATGAGAATAAGAAAGAGAAAATAATTTATAAATGAAAAAATTAAAAATCATCAAGAAAAATGCTAACATAGAAAATAAAATACAGATACACAGAGAAAGATAAAAAGATGGAATATAGTAATGTGATGAAACTATATTATTTAAATCCATGGGAAAAATACCAGAATAAATGATATAAGCCATTAAAGTAAGGAAAAGGTGATGTACCAGGATAGTAGAGTGTCAGGATTTCCTATGGATACTGGTATTAAACAAGATTCCAGTAAAGGGGAGTATGCCATATAGAAGCAAAGTTGAAAGTGTGTGCTTATTTTGTGTGGAAGAAGAGACAGCATAGCATGTTTTTCTTTTTCTTTTTTTTTTTTTGAAATGTAAGAGTGGTGAATCTCCAGAAAAAGTTTTCTGAAGAAAAAAAAAAAGAGAATATTGATATAAACAATATAAATATGTTTATGTATAGATATTATAGGAACAAGAAGAAAGACTATGTGGAAGGGTACATAAGAATTTGTTATGTAATAGGCTATTTGGAGTGAAAGACTGAATGAACTTTTCTTTAATAGGAAGTGGGTTTTGCCAGATTTATTGCAAAGAATTAGATCATGGCTGTGGAAGAAGGAGTACTGGTCACATTTTTGAAGAAGAATGATGAGGATGCTGTAATAAAAATGATAAATAGTAAAAAAATGGAAATGTGTATATATGTGACTATTAATATGTACATTTTTTAAATATGTAAATAGTGTTTTTATGTTGTGTTAAAAAGAACCTCTACTATTTTCTGTAAGTGCCATGGGATCTTTTACATCTACCTGAGCTATCACCATCTCAAGCAGATAGGACCTAGGTCTCCCCCAAAGGCGTGCACATTTGGGAATACAACACCTTCCAGTACTGTAGTGCATTGTTCGCAGTTTGAAAATTAATCCAGTCTCTGCAGTATTGACTGAATCATGTGGAGGATAGTGCCTCACAATGGACACCACTTGAAGTGCAGGAACAGACATTGCAATCTGATGTTGTATAACAGTCAGAGTCAACAAGAGGCAGATAACAGTGGTACAGAGTGTACTGTTGATGCAGCGTAGACATGTAGTGTCCCACTACCCTGAGTCAGTTTGATTGCCTTTGCCTGGAGTAAGGGCAGACAGTTTGGTATGTTGATAAAGTGTCATCTCTCTCAAAACAAAAACCCCTGTAAAATTAAAAGCTAAACACTGAAACTAGCATAATGTGTGGTACACTGAATCATATAGGCTCGGCTATTGATCTGACAGGAGTCAGGAATCCTTGTATTGAACTGGCGAGTGATAAAAAGAAGTTAGTTTTATTTATGTAATTTGCTAACTTGGCAAATGCACCCTTCCATAGACTCTTTCTAGCTATTTATGCATAACAGGTCCCAGTTTTTACTATTTGTGCCAGTAACTTTCATTAGCATGGACTTTAGTAAAAATAGTTCAGTAAAAAAAAATCCACCATTCTGCAGGTATTGTGGATGTTAAACTGATGGCCTCTAACTGTTTGAGTTTAAAACACTGGCATAATTGATGCAGTACCCTTGACATAAAGGGAGTGCATTGGTCAGTAAGTGTTGCTTTATAGATAAGCCAGTCAGGAGAATGACAGTACCGTTTGTCTGACAGTGTCTATTGCATTAGCTTTGCATAACGGCACTGATAAGGGGAACTTTAACATAATCCAATATTGCTAGCATATATTGATACCCATTGATAGATTTTACTAGAGGTGCATTCTAATGACACTTTTATGACAGACACTGGTATCAGTAGCTTTTTAAATCCAAGAAGATGCAGTGTTCAGACATTCTGAACAAGAAGTTCAGAAGTTTTCTATCTCTTTTCTTATTTCATGCCAGTAAAAGTCTAGCAAGTTACTTTTCATAAGATCATAAGTTTTCCTTCACAGATTTCCCTGCTAAAGACCTTCTTGGAACAATGACTTCTTAAATTTAGAATTATAGGCATGTACTCCCACCACTGTATCTAAGTTATTTTAAAAGGTTCTAAACTCTTAGACCCCCAACTTGTAATGGTAACCTGTTCCAAATTGTCAAAATAATTTAAGTAATCTGATCTTACTTTGGTTCTGCTATGGTCCACATGCAGCATTAAGTTATTGTGACAATATTGTGACAGTGAGTTTTGGCATTTTGATAAATTTCTAAATTAAGGATTACTCTTGAGTTCCTCATTTTTTCATTGCCTTGTATGCCAATTTTAGTTTACCTTGAGAATATTTATAATGCATAACATATTACTTACTGTTCATGTGGTTAATCCTTTTAGTGAATTTTCTCTGAATAGACTCTAGCTTTTTTAAATGGACTGAATTTTATAAACAGAATGAGTTATTATATTTTAGTAAGGGACATAATAAATGTCTTATATGAACTGATTTAACAATATTCATTTCTAGTGGTGATGTTTCTTAACAAAATACCCACTTGTCTCAATGCACTACTGACTAATGCTTTGACATGATCCAAAACGGAAAAATTATTGATAGCTACACCAGATCTTTATACGGTGTGACATTCTGTAGACATGTATCTTGAAATGTTATAGGACTTATTAATATGTTATTACTGAAAAACGTTACCTTGCATTTATCTTTGCTAAAGATTAAACCCATTTCAAAAGCCCAAGATGGTATTTCTCTTCAATAATTGTTAATGTTTGGTAAATCCTTGTTATTAACCAAAGTAAATCCAGTTTTACAGCCATCTGCATATTTGTTCACTCAACAGGAATTGTGTTTTAGGTAGAGAATATAATTTTAAATAGGAATGGTCCCAACACAAACCCCTGTAGCACTCCTGAAGTGACATTTCTTTTTTTTCTGAATGATGAACTTGGATGACAACTGAGTTGTAACCAATCTTTATTAATATTCTGTAGATTACTTCATGTGGGAGAGAGAGAGAGAGTGAGTCAAGTACCTTAGCTAAATCCAAGTATATAACTCCACAGGGCAGTCTTAGATCTAATGCTAGTGTTACTAGATCATAAAATTCCACTTGGTTGATTAACATGGAGCTATCCATTATAAATCCATGTCGATATAATTCAACCGATTCCATCATATTTTCATTTTGCATTAGAGTGATTATACATTGTATACTAAAGAAGTGACAGGAAAATAGTGGCCACATCCTAGTGGAGAAAAGTTTATTTTTGAGATGACCTCTTGGTTCCTGTTTGTTGCATTTTCATCTTTGACTAGTGAGAGTTCAGTTTTGCCGTCAGTTGCTTGGATGGATAGTAAGTCTAATATAAGTGCAGCCCTGGCAGCTACATTCAACGGTGCATCTTGGTCACTAGGCATTGCTCAGCTTCTGATTGATTGGCTGGAAAATGCTCATGACTAGCATAATTCAAGGGAACACTTGCTTGTAGCAGTCAATAGACTGAGGGCTTTTCTTCACATGCCTTATGCCTTCCTTAGGGTCCAGCAGACCTTCATGACCCTGAATGGGGATGGTATATCAGTTCTTCTTGCAATAGAGTCAGTGGCTCAGGTCACGTTTTCTTTTTTTTTTTTTTTTTGCTCCCTATCAGAAGTGAAACAGTGAATCTCATTTGAGTTCAGACATTTAAAAAAAAATAAAGTGTGAGCCAGTCAAAAAAAATCTGAAAGAATTTGCTCCACCTATAAAGTGTTTTATGCTTTACCTCCTTGCTCTCCCCCCCCCCCAGTATCATGAGGGCTGCCCCCAAATGTCTGCTGTGTGTCTGTTTTCTGAGTTCAATGTAGGTAGGATATTCTGGAAGTGCCACAACCTCTGAGTTAGAATGTATCCTGATACATTGTCAGTTTCAGTTCTTCTGCTCCAAAGATCACAGTGATGGTCTTCAGAGCTTCTGCAGACACGTCAGACATTTATATGATGTATGGTGGTACCTGTTCTCACTGGTACAGGAAGGGAGCATCAGAGAACATGACCTAATGTCAGCACTGAGTGAAAAGCAGACATCTCATGTCCCTGCACTGGTGACAGTAGGTGTGGCCTTGACTGCTGATGCCCTGATACCCACCATCTTTCACTGACTAGTTGCACATTCAGCCTGGCACCCTCTATCTGTGCAAAGCAGCCCAATTCCCAAGGCGAGAAGGCAGGGTTTTCCTTTCCACTCTGCAGTCTGCACTTTGCAAGGAGGAGTATGGGGATCAGGAGACCCTTGTCTCCCAGAGGCAAGTAAAGCTAATGAGACTTCCCCACCTTGCATCTTCCCTCCAGACCACTCTTGGTTTTGGGAATGCTTAAAACTCATGAAGTCCCCTTGTGCTTTGGCTCCTGTTCCTCTCCCCCATAATATATGAAATACCTGATAAAGAAGGAAGACTATCTTTGGTTTGTCCAAATATGGAGTCCACCATCAATGATTCCTGTTATGCATACTGAAGAGTACTTCTATTTTGTTGCTGCAGATTATAAAAAGGCAGCAATTATTTTATTTATTCTGTTTGTTAACCATGTTTGTCCGACTGTGCCATACAAGACACCGTTTCAGTGAAGTCCTGAGGAGAAAAGCTCTATTAAATAACATTAATGAATTATAGTGAAATAGAAAGTGCGATACAGAAAACATATTTTAAATAGTCAGAAGAGACGCATAACAATATATTCATTAAAAACATTGTGGAGTAAAATGAGAGGAGGAGAGTATTTGGTGTTGGAGTAGGAGGGTAACTAAGATGTTTATAGGGCAACTTGTTACAAGAGTAGAGATAAGGGAGTAAGACAGGAGGAGATATATGGATAGAGCAGGACAAAGATGGTGAGGAAGCTGAAAAGGAGAATGGTTTGGTTAAGTGGAAGGTGGAGTTGGAAAGAGGGAGAGGCAATGAAGAAAAAAGTAGAAAGGAAAACAAGCAGAGGAAGAAGGCTGGGGAAGAGAGATGGGAGGAAGTGGGAATAGAGAGAGGATAAGTTAGGAGAGATGTATGGAAAGAGGAATGATAATGCAAAATAGGGGAATAATTAGTGTGAAGTAAGGAGAAAAAGTGAATAAAACAGGGGTAGAAGTCTGGAGTGCTGAAGAGTTTGGGAAGTAAGGGGAAAGTGGTTTGTAATCATTAAAACACAAATGGAAGCACCAGGGAAACAAATTGCTGCAGATAAAATCCAGAAGAACTTTAATCCAGAATCTTTTTGAAATAAAAACTTGTTTAAAAATATAAGAGATGAGCACTTTCATTCACAAAATACATGAATTTCATCAGATAAACATTGCTGGAAGTACACACACATTTTAAAGTTTTTGTGTTCGGTCACATGACCGCCAAGCCCCCAGGAAATGAAAGATCATCTTAAAGGATACACTACAAATAATTCACAGTGTGTAGTCAATTCTGTTGACAAAATTTACAAACAAGGAATAAAAAATAAATAAATAAAAATAAAATGAAGAAAAAAGTATGTAAAATATAAACCCTGTATTTAGGGCTCATCTTTCCAGTGCTTTTTTACTTAAGCAAATATGCTAATGAAACGTGTTCAGTGAGTCCAGGTCAATTATTGGCATTCAGGTGCAACTGCCAATATAATTCACATTTTTCCAGTAGTACTTTATTATTTATTTGACATTTGTTAACCAGGTTAGTCTGTCTGGGCAAGATTCCCCTTTTCAGCAAAGACCCGAGGAGAAAAGCTCCAGTAACAGAGAAAAACACCCTAATAATAATAATAATAATAATAATATAGCAAGTACAAGATGTATTAACATATAAATAATGTAGATTTGTCTAGATCAGTTACAAAATATATATATAGTATATAATATAAAAAACAATATGCATAGGAGGATGTTATGTCATACAAAATAAGGTTATGAGTCATCAAAATAGCAGGGTAACAAAATGTAGCAGAGTAATAAATCAAAGGGACACTTATACAAAGGGAGAAAAAGACAGTAAAATCAATATATATATTGAGCGCAGTTCTGAGTGAATTGTGAGTGGTTAGAGCAGTAGAGTAAATAACACATGGCTTGGTCAAGAGAAAGAAGAGAGAAGAAAAAGTAGAGGAAGAGATGGTAGGGTTAGTATTCAAGTAGGATCATTGCAAGGGCAGGTCCAGGAGTTCTGCAGATATTCCTCAAGTGCAGGTTTGAAAATGTTTAAGCTATTGAGTGATCATATGTGGAGAGGAAATTTGTTCCAAGCAGAGGTAACTGAGTGACTGTAAAGTATTCTGCCTATGTTTTTTTGGGGGTTTGGAGATTTGGAGGAGGTGTAGGTCGGAGCTACGGAGTTCACGGTTGAGAGCATAGGGGGAGATGAGAGTAGTAAGAGAAGGACAGGCTAGGGGTTGGTGAAAGATAGAGTGGGTCAGGTAAAACTGAGGTAGGGTGAGTTGATGATGGAATTTTGGACAGTGAAGTTTTTGTAAGGAGAGACAGTGTTGTGAACGATATGGGAGATTACTAGCAAATCTAGCTATTTTATTGTAAGTGAGTTCCAGTTTAGTTGACAGATTTTTTTGGAGATTAGTAAAGATGGGGGCAGTATATAATAAGGTAGGGGGTAGATGGGCTTCAGCTAAGGACAGTTTGGATTCTTGAGTTATGAATTTTTTGTTTCTGTAAAGTAGTCCTAGTTTCTGGTGTGTCTTTTTAATCCATTTATTGATGTGGGTGTCAAATTTAAGCTAGTCATCTAGGAAAACCCCAAGTAGTTTAGTATAAGATTCGACTTTGATAGTGGTGTTATTTAGAGGGGAGACAGAGAAGGTAGATTTGAGGTGTTGGAGAGACTTGGGGAGGAAGAGAAGGAGTTTTTTTATCTGGGTTTAATAGTAGCTGATTGGACTTAAGTCAGTTTTCTACAGAGTGAAGAAATTGTTGAGTGAGGGTGAGTAGGTGAGGTAGATTGAAAGAAGTGGAGATGATGGTAGAGTGAATAGTAATAAGGCCCATGGACTTTCATTATTGTTAGAAGGCATTTGTTTCAAAGTTCAAAATTTGAACGTGTGGTGTGGGTAACATTTTTTGTGTTTGCAAAGGGCATTAGTCTTTTTTATCATTCTGATTTCCATATAAATGTTTGTATAATCTGTCCCTCAGTGTCCTGTCTGTTTTTTGTATGTAAAAACAGAGGCAGAACATAGTGCACAATATACCACCTTTGTTGTATAGCAATTGAATGTTTCTTATAGCGATTGCCTGGTTGTTCAAAGCAATTTCATGGTACATCAGAATATTGATGTAGTAGGGTCAGCAACCACATTTTTCCATCCTTATAAATTCAAAAATTTGCTTATGTTAGTGTTTGGACAAACTGTATTCTAATATTGTTTTCAAATTCCTGCCCCTTTTGAACATCACTCGTTGAACCAGCTCCACATAATCACGAATGGTATTCTGTTGTAGGGGAAGAAACCATTTCTTTACAGAACTGATTTCACAGAGAGACCTTCAGGAGAATAAGTTGTAATAAAAGAATTCCTGAAGGTCTCTGTGATATCCTTCAAGAATGCAACTGCAGTCATAACATATGGGTTGTCCTGCCCCAGGCAGCCCTCGGTCGGCCGGATTCCAAAGTCTGGGTCTGGCGTCGACTGGTGTCGCCTCCTCTCCGACGTCAGAGCGGCTGGAGTATAAAGGCATCGGCCGACACCATCTTCTTCAGTCTTTCTTGCCGTGCGGTGCCCGAAGCAGAAGCAGTTCGCAAGTGCCGGTCGGTCAGCTCCTGTGTTTTCAGTACCGAAGTCATCTAAAAGCTAAGTGCCCCGTTGGGGAACATTTTTTCTTGCCTCAGCTGATGTCAGAACAAATTGAGAAAGTTAATAATTGTTTGTCTTGTGGTAAACAAATACCTCATAAGGACTTCCATTCTTACTGCCTTCCTTGCCTGGGCCCAGACCACGACGTCTCGGCCTGTGCTGCCTGTGCTTGCTTTAATAAGCGCACTCTCAGGCGCCGGGCAGAATTTGCCGAAGACTTTTTCGGTGAATCTTTTGCATATATTATGCCATCGGATCAACCGACAACTCAATCTACCAAAAAACGAAAGGACTGGGACCGACATCCTCGGCCCGCGCCCACCACCGATGCAACTCCTAAACCCTCCGCTAGTGCTTCGGTCCCTTTGGAAGCGGTAATTCAACCGCTCCAGACCGACGACACAGCACTAACACGTCCTTCGGTCTCGGAGACCTCTCCCGTGCCGGTTGATTTTCCTCCGGAAACCGAAGTTCTGGATCTACCCGACACCATTCCTGTAGACAAGGTTACTCCTGCACGTGGGGCTGCAAGGCCTCCTGTATCCATGTCCATCAAGGCCTTTGCACGTGCTAAGGCCGCCAGCCAGGCCAAGGCCCATCCTAAACCTGCTGCTCAGGCCCCTTCTTCTGATAAACAGATCATGTCTCTTGCTGCAGATCTTATTTCTCTTATCGGGGTCTCAGCCTCACCCAGACAGAGGTTCTCAGCCACCTGCAGAGAAAAGGCCCAGAACTGAGCAGGCTGACAACCTCTCTTCAGATGAAGCCTCTGGGGATTCTGAGCATTCAGATACCCAAGAAGAATCCTTCCAGGCCTATGAGGACTCTGATGCTGAGGAATCAATTCCCTCTGCCTCCCCTCCAGAGGATTTCTCGTTTGGTGAAGTCCTGCACTCTATGAGGGAACATTTTAAATGGCAGGGTCAGGAATTCTCTGATTCCAGGAAAAGGCTACGTACCTTCCTCAAACTTCCCCAGCACAGACCTTTAGCTATTCCTCCAGTTGTGGATGTTTTGGATGATGTTTTCTCTGACTCCAGTGCTAACCCTGATTCTCTCCCCCCTGCTCCTGTCAAGCCAGACAGATATTATAGGGTCCCGGACACTCACAAACACCTCTTTAAGGCCCACTCTGTGGATCTAGAAACTATTTCACAGGGCCCCAATGGAGTGGCTACTTCCACTGCCAGCGGATAGGGAAGCTAGGTCCATGGAGAGATGGGGTAAAAAAATTCATACCTCTACCACCTTAGCCATGAGGTCACTTAACTGCCTTTTTCATATGATGTTCTTCATCTCACATTGCTGCAGTCCTTACACTTGGGTAGTCCGCTGTCCTCGGTCGGCCCGAATATCAAAGTATTAGGCTGACGTCGGTCAAGGCGCTTAAGACTGACATCAGGACGTCAGGGTACAAATGCGCATGACCGACGTCATATCCTCAGTCTTTTTTGCCGCATGGTGCGCGGCAGAAGCACCGTTGCAAGTGCCGTTGGCGTTCTGAAATTTTGGTCGGAGTTTCAGACCGAGTCAAAGTTGGCTAAGTACCCGTTGGGTAATATTTTAGTTTTTTCTTGCCTCAGTGGTTTACCGGTTGTCAGAAAAAGTGAATAACTGTATTTCTTGTGGGAAGCAGTTACCGCATAGAGATTATCATACTTTGTGTATTCCTTGTTTGGGGCCTGAGCACGACGTTGTTGGGTGTCGCTTTTGTGCTAGGTTTAATAAGCGCACTATTAAGCGAAGGTTAGATTGTGCCAGGTTGGTCTTCGGGAAGCGGTGCAATTACAATATGCCGTCGGATGTTCCGATGCCCGCTTCGAAGAAGCGCAAAGACAAAGCAGCTAAACCCAGGCAAGAAGAGTCCGTACCGGATGCCGGTTCTTTGGAGGTGTCAGTGGAACCAGTGGTGCCACCGGAGACTTCTCAGGAGTCCCAGGGGGAGACTTTGATATTACAGGATGTGGCCTCTCAGGAGGCAGGTCAGGCTGAAGGGGCTTCTCAGGTTACTGTACTCCCCTCCCTTCCTAGGGTGGTTAGGCCCTCTCCTTCTGTTTCCAAGGCTTCTCCCAGAGGCAGGCCAGGTTTAGCTTCTGTTGGTGTCACTCCTAGTTCTTCAGGATCTGTGCCCAAGAAGCACATGCTCAAAATGGCAGAAGATTTAATTACTTTGATTAGAGGTTCTTTGCCCCCTCCTGATAAGAGGCCTAGGGTGGAACCAGAGTTGGGGAGTTTTGAGCAGGTTTTGGATGTTCCAGAGTCTTGACTGAAGACTTGCAGGAGTATTCTCCTTATTCTGATTCTGATGTGGATGATTCTACTCCTTCTGCTTCTCCTCCAGAGGATTTTTCTTTTTCAGAGACTCTTCATTCTATGAGCGAACATTTTAAGTGGGAAGGTCAGGATTTCTCTGATTCAGGAAAAGGCTTAGGGAATTTTTGCTTTTACCCCAGCATAGGCCTTTGGCTATTCCTCCTGTTCTGGATGTTGTGGAAGATGTGTTTGCAGAGGCTTCACTTAATCCTGATTCTTTGCCTCCTGCTCCTGTTAAACCGGACAGGTATTACAGGGTGCCTGAAGCTCATAAATATCTGTATAAGAGTCCTAGGGCAGACCCAGAAACAGTTAGTCAGGGACCTAAGGGTGTCAAGGCCTCTGTGGTACAACATCCGGTTCCTCCAGATAAAGAGGCCAGAGCTTTGGATAGATGGGGAAAGAAAGTCTATACTTCTTCCACCTTAGCTATGAGGGCTTTGAATTGCCAGTTTCACATGTTGAAATATCAAAACTATCTTCTTTCTCAATTGAAGTCTAAGGTAGATGCTCTGGCGGAAGGCATTGAGTGTAAAGAATTACAAGATTTGGTACATGTTTCTGAACAGGTGGGTAAGCATTCTTTACAATGTGGATTTGATGCTGTACAGGCCTCGTCTAGGGTGGCTGCCACTGGGTCAGTTCTTCAGAGGCACGCCTGGCTGAGGGATCAGAACTTATCTGACCATGTTAAGACAAGGATTTTAGATGCTCCTTTACAGTCTGATGTATTGTTTGGTTCACCTGTGGAGGCAGTTTTAAAGAAAATGGAAGACAAGGCTAAGTCTATGCAGACTGTTAAAGATTTTTGCAAGTTCAGCCTCCGAAGTTTAGTAGGAATTGGCCTGCTAAGGGGTGGACGTACCCTTCTTATGATTCACAGTCTAGGGGAAGATCTAGAGACGTGGTAGGGGTAGAGCTCAGGGCTCTTTCAGACCTAGAACAGGGAGTTCACCTGCACAGTCTTTGGGTGAGGGCAGGGGCCAGTCCTTTCGTAAACAGGCCCAATGACCTACCTTTTCAGCTGCCAGAGCCTTCTTGTCTGGCAGCACCTTTGGGAGGAAGGTTGGCACTCTTCAAAGAAAATTGGAGTTTAATTACCCAGGACAGATGGGTATTGGATATTATACACCAAGGTTACAGGTTTTATTTCCATACCTTGCCTCCTTTCAAAGGCATGCCAGACGTTCCTCCTCAGCAAAGAATAGAGGCTCACAAACAAATTTCTCTGCTGCTGCAAATAGGGGCCATACAGCCGGTCCCTCTGCCAGAAGTAGGCCTAGGATTTTATTCTCGCCTGTTCCTAGTACCAAAGAAGGGGAACACGTGGAGACCAATTTTGGATTTATCTATCCTCAACACTTATCTGGACATTCCCAAGTTCAAAATGTTGACGTTACAACAGCTTTTACCTCTGCTGGGCAAAGATCACTGGATGGTGACTCTGGATCTCAAGGAAGCTTACCTTCATGTTCCTATCAGGCTAAGTTGCAGGAAGTATCTGCGTTTTCGAGCTGGGACTTCTCATTATCAGTTCTCTGCATTGCCCTTTGGCTTATCTACTGCGCCCAGAGTGTTCACAAAGGTTCTGGCTCCAGTGATAGCTTTCTTCAGGCTAAAAGGAATACAGATCTATCCTTATTTGGACGATTGCCTGATTCTGGCCAAAGGAAGGACGAGCTTCTTCATCATTTGCAATCTGCGATAGCAGTGCTAAGATGCCTGGGGTATTCTGTGAACGAAATAAAGTCCAGTCTAGTACCCTCTCAAGACGTGCTTTCTGGGTGTGAGACTGAATACAGCATCCCAGATGGCCTTTTGACCCCGGACAAACAAAATAATCTTTCCCTTTACTTCCATCAATTGTCTCATCAGTCCAGGCTGACTGCAAGGACAGTCCTTCAAGCCTTGGGGTTCATGGCATCTTGTATTCTGGTACTTCCCAATGCCAAACTGCATATGAGGAAGCTACAATGGTATCTCAAAATGTATGGACACAGCACTGCCAAGATATGGACACTGTCATTCAGATAATACCTTGCATTCAAGGCTCAGGAATGTCACCTAAACAAGGGACTCTCTGTGACCCGGCCAGAGGCGAGTCAGATTCTAACGACAGATGCCTCAGACAAAGCTTGGGGAGCTCATCTAAATGGAAAGTGGATACAAGACACGTGGCCTGCCAGACTACAACATCTACATATCAACTTGAAGGAGATGTTAGCAGTCCAATTTGCATTAATAGCTTTCAAGGATTTACTTCTTCCAGGGCAGGTGTTGGTTCTAACAGACAACACAACTGTCATGTGGTACATCAACAAGCAAGGGGGAACACATTCTTATCCTCTGTGCAGGCAAGCAATGATTTTGTGGGAGACTGCTCTCAGTTTACAGCTCAATCTTCAGGCAAGGTTTCTGCCAGGAGCACAGAACTCCTTAGCAGATGTGTTGAGCAGACGAATTATGGATCCCCACGGTGGAAATTGGATCCTCATGTATTTCAGAAATTGACAGTGTCATGGGGAACTCCAGACATAGATCTGTTCGCTTCTCCACTAAACTACCAGCTGCCAAAGTTTTGCACAAAAAGGTTTCATCCCACAGCTTGGAAAGTGGATGCTCTTTCTTTCAATTGGAGCAATCTTCATGTGTATGCCTTTCCTCCTCTGCCTCTCCTCCCAAAGGTACTCCTGAAGGTCAGACAGGACAAGCCAAGGATGATTCTAATAGCTCCAGATTGGCCTCGACAGCACTGGTACCCATTACTGAGAAGTCTGGTTGGAGCCTCCATGGCCTTTGCCTTGATTCCACACCTGCTGTCTCAAGAGAACAGTCATTTACTCAATGTCAAACTTCACTCTCTTCACCTAACAGCCTGGCATATTCTGTTTTAAACCCTGGAGGGTCTCAGCTTCCAGCAAGTTTTGAATGTTATTTTGGAGGCCAGAAGGCCTAGTACAAGGAAAGTATACGCAGATAAATGGAAGAGATTTTTATTTTGGAGTGCAGCAAAGGAATTTGATGTTGCTAAGCCTAATTTAAGTGTGGCTCTTCAATATCTTGCTGAGTTACTGGACAAAGGATTGTCCTTCTCTTCTATTAAGATTCATGCTGCAGCAATTTCTGCTCACTATGACTGTGATCCACCATTGTTTTCTCATCCTTTGTTTAAGCAATTCCTTAGAGGGGCAAAGAATATAAGACCCCCACGTAGAGCTCCTACTCCTGCTTGGGATCTCAATTTTGTGTTGGAGAAACTCACTCTACAACCTTTTGAGCCTGCAGCTACTGCCGAGTTGAAGTATTTATCATGGAAAACTGCTTTTTTGTTGGCCATTACCTCTGCGAGAAGGGTTTCTGAATTACAGGCCCTTATGGCAGTTGAGCCTTTCTTAATTTTCCATAAGGACAGGTTATCTTTACGTACTAATCCTTCCTTTATGCCTAAGGTGGTTTCTAGTGTGGCTTTAAACCAAACTATTCATTTGCCTACTTTTTATGCAAACCCCCAAAATAAAGGGGAAAAGATTTTGCACAACTTGGATATACACAGGCAGTTCCGATATTATTTGAGCAGAACTAAAGGGTTCAGGCAGTCTCAGCAGTTGTTTGTTTCTTTTGCTTTGGGTTCTCAGGGCAAGCCTGTGTCAAAACAAACTATTTCTAAGTGGATTGGGTTGTGTATTGCTTTCTGTTATTCCCATCATGGTAAGGAGGTTCCAGCTGGGATTAGGCCTCATTCCACTAGAGCTACTGCCACTTCTACAGCTTTTTAAGGGGTGGCAACTAAAGATATTTTGGAGGCCCCAACAGTGCATTTTTC
>NC_056728.1:102832233-103026228 GCF_019279795.1 Protopterus annectens | reverse complement strand
GACGATTGCCTGATTCTGGCCAAAGGAAGGGACGAGCTTCTTCATCATTTGCAATACGCGATAGCAGTGCTAAGATGCCTGGGGTATTCTGTGAACGAAATAAAGTCCAGTCTAGTACCCTCTCAAGACGTGCTTTCTGGGTGTGAGACTGAATACAGCATCCCAGATGGCCTTTTTGACCCCGGACAAACAAAATAATCTTTCCCTTTACTTCCATCAATTGTCTCATCAGTCCAGGCTGACTGCAAGGACAGTCCTTCAAGCCTTGGGGTTCATGGCATCTTGTATTCTGGTACTTCCCAATGCCAAACTGCATATGAGGAAGCTACAATGGTATCTCAAAAATGTATGGACACAGCACTGCCAAGATATGGACACTGTCATTCAGATAATACCTTGCATTCAAAAGGAATTTTTGTGGTGGGCTCAGGAATGTCACCTAAACAAGGGACTCTCTGTGACCCGGCCAGAGGCGAGTCAGATTCTAACGACAGATGCCTCAGACAAAGCTTGGGGAGCTCATCTAAATGGAAAGTGGATACAAGACACGTGGCCTGCCAGACTACAACATCTACATATCAACTTGAAGGAGATGTTAGCAGTCCAATTTGCATTAATAGCTTTCAAGGATTTACTTCTTCCAGGGCAGGTGTTGGTTCTAACAGACAACACAACTGTCATGTGGTACATCAACAAGCAAGGGGGAACACATTCTTATCCTCTGTGCAGGCAAGCAATGATTTTGTGGGAGACTGCTCTCAGTTTACAGCTCAATCTTCAGGCAAGGTTTCTGCCGGGAGCACAGAACTCCTTAGCAGATGTGTTGAGCAGACAATTATGGATCCCCACGAGTGGAAATTGATCCTCATGTATTTCAGAAATTGACAGTGTCATGGGAACTCCAGACATAGATCTGTTCGCTTCTCCACTAAACTACCAGCTGCCAAAGTTTTGCACAAAAGGTTTCATCCCACAGCTTGGAAAGTGGATGCTCTTTCTTTCAATTGGAGCAATCTTCATGTGTATGCCTTTCCTCCTCTGCCTCTCCTCCCAAAGGTACTCCTGAAGGTCAGACAGGACAAGCCAAGGATGATTCTAATAGCTCCAGATTGGCCTCGACAGCACTGGTACCCATTACTGAGAAGTCTGGTTGGGAGCCTCCATGGCCTTTGCCTTGATTCCACACCTGCTGTCTCAAGAGAACAGTCATTTACTCAATGTCAAACTTCACTCTCTTCACCTAACAGCCTGGCATATTCTGTTTTAAACCCTGGAGGGTCTCAGCTTCCGCAGCAAGTTTTGAATGTTATTTTGGAGGCCAGAAGGCCTAGTACAAGGAAAGTATGCAGATAAATGGAAGAGATTTTTATTTTGGAGTGCAGCAAAGGAATTTGATGTTGCTAAGCCTAATTTAAGTGTGGCTCTTCAATATCTTGCTGAGTTACTGGACAAAGGATTGTCCTTCTCTTCTATTAAGATTCATGCTGCAGCAATTTCTGCTCACTATGACTGTGATCCACCATTGTTTTCTCATCCTTTGTTTAAGCAATTCCTTAGAGGGGCAAAGAATATAAGACCCCCACGTGAGAGCTCCTACTCCTGCTTGGGATCTCAATTTTGTGTTGGAGAAACTCACTCTACAACCTTTTGAGCCTGCAGCTACTGCCGAGTTGAAGTATTTATCATGGAAAACTGCTTTTTTGTTGGCCATTACCTCTGCGAGAAGGGTTTCTGAATTACAGGCCCTTATGGCAGTTGAGCCTTTCTTAATTTTCCATAAGGACAGGGTATCTTTACGTACTAATCCTTCCTTTATGCCTAAGGTGGTTTCTAGTGTGGCTTTAAACCAAACTATTCATTTGCCTACTTTTTATGCAAACCCCCAAAATAAAGGGGAAAAGATTTTGCACAACTTGGATATACACAGGCAGTTACGATATTATTTGAGCAGAACTAAAGGGTTCAGGCAGTCTCAGCAGTTGTTTGTTTCTTTTGCTTTGGGTTCTCAGGGCAAGCCTGTGTCAAAACAAACTATTTCTAAGTGGATTGGGTTGTGTATTGCTTTCTGTTATTCCCATCATGGTAAGGAGGTTCCAGCTGGGATTAGGCCTCATTCCACTAGAGCTACTGCCACTTCTACAGCTTTTTAAGGGGTGGCAACTAAAGATATTTTGGAGGCAGCTACTTGGAGTTCAGTGCATACTTTCTCTAAGCATTACCACCTTCCACTTTACTCTAAATCTAGGGCTGGGTTTGCCACTGCTATTTTACAGGGCATTTTGGCAGCTCCTACTTCTTTATAGTTTTGCCATCCTCCCTTACCTCTGCTTTGGGATTCTACCCAAGTGTAAGGACTGCAGCAATGTGAGATGAAGAACATAGTACAGTTTTGTACCTACCATAAATGTAGATGTTCGAAGATCCACATTGCTGCAGTCCAATTTACCCTCCCTCCTTCCCCTCTGTTGTTAGAGGTGGTTGTGTGGTTTGGGTTGTAAATATTGTACATATTGTATATATTGTTCATATGATTAGTGCAAGGGTGGTTGGTTGTTTTTTGCTGTCTTTTGGTTTTGACCTTTCTGTTTAGGATCTTCTGACATCTGGGGCAAGAAAAGACTGAGGATATGACGTCGGTCATGCGCATTTGTACCCTGACGTCCTGATGTCAGTCTTAAGCGCCTTGACCGACATCAGCCTAATACTTTGATATTCGGGCCGACCGAGGACAGCGGACTACCCAAGTGTAAGGACTGCAGCAATGTGGATCTTCGAACATCTACATTTATGGTAGGTACAAAACTGTACTTTGCAGTACCAGGATTTTTTACTGGATGATTTACAGAAAAAGCTAGCCTCTCCTGAGCCTATTGATAGAAAAGCATTGCAGGATCATATACATAACACTCAGCAGGTTAACAATCATTTTCTTCAGTGTGGTTGTGATGCATTGGAGGCTTCATGTAGGGCAGCTATGACTGGGGCTGTGATACGTAGACATGCTTGGTTAAAAGATCAGCCATTGCCAGACCATGTTAAAGTAAAGTTACTTGATGCACCTCTGGAAAAACATAAGCTTTTTGGTGCTAATGCACAAGATGTGTTGAAATCCATTGAGGAAAAAGCTAAGTCAGTACAGACAGTCAAGGATTTCCTCCAGGTTCAGCCACCCAGGTTCAGCAGAAACTGGCCTTCAAAGAATTGGTCCTTCCCCGACTCTGACAAGTTTCAAAGGGGAAAAAACAAGGGTGCCCGAGGTAGAGGGCAATACCGAGGATCCTACAGGGGCCGCCAATGGCAACCTACAAATCAAAGAAGTGGCGCAGGCAGCCCAGCTGCACCACAAGGGCAATCACAATGACTTGACTTTCATACCGCCTACAAGGGCTCAAAGAGAAGCACCTTTGGGCGGAAAATTATCCTTATTCTCAAAAAACTGGCATATAAACAAATGGAGGCCTATACTGGACTTGTCTACTCTAAATACTTTTCTCATTGTGCCAAAGTTCAAAATGCTGAAGTTGCAGCAACTCCTTCCCATGCTGGGCAAGGGGTCTTGGCTGGTCACTCTGGACCTCAAGGAGGCATACCTGCATGTCCCAATCAGACAAAGCTGCAGAAGATACCTCAGATTTCTTGCAGGGACAGAGCATTATCAATTCTCAGCATTGCCGTTTGGCTTATCTACTGCGCCCAGAGTGTTCACGAAATGCCTGGCATCAGTAGTGGCACACTGCAGACTCCAGGGGATTCAAATATACCCCTACCTGGACGACTGCCTCATACAAGCAGACAACAAACAAACCTTAATAGCAAACTTGGACTGTCATTCAACTACTGCAGGCCTTGGGATACACAGTCAACATTCAGAAATCAAGACTACTGCCATCCCAACAGATTATTTTCCTAGGAGCCAAACTGGACACAGAAACTCAAATGGCCTACCTCACAGAGGAAAACAACAGCAGTTACCAGAGTACTTCAAAGGCCTAGCAAAGCTCTCCCAGCTGACTGCAAGGAAAATCGTGCAGGCCCTGGGGTTCATGGCATCTTGCATTCTTCTGATACCTTTGGCAAGACTTCATATGAGAAAGCTGCAATGGCACTTAAAAAGCTTATGGTCCCAACACAGCCAAAGCCTAGAGGACATAATCCCACTCATCCCATGTCTGCAAAAAGAATTTTTGTGGTGGGCTCAAGCAAGTCAGTTAAACAAAGGCATGTCCTTCAACAGACCTCAAGCAGGTCAAATGATTACAACAGACGCCTCAGATCATGGATGGGGGGAGCACATGGAGGGCAGATGCATTCAAGGTCTATGGACACCAAGGGAAAGACATCTGCACATAAACCAAAAAGAGATGTTGGCAGTGATACATGCAATCGAGACTTTTGAAAAATCACTACAACAAGGACATTTGCTAATAAGGACAGACAACACCACTGTCATGTGGTATATAAACAAGCAGGGAGGCACTCATTCATATCCCCTCTGCAGACTAACAATGATCCTCTGGGAAAAATCCCTGAGTCTGAAGATACATTTGCAATCCCAGTTTGTGCCAGGCAAGGACAATGTACTGGCAGACAAGTTGAGCAGAAATTTCTTGGATCCACACGAATGGATACTGCATCCTCACATTTTCTCACAAATAACAAAGACATGGGGAAGACCGGACATAGATCTCTTTGCTTCTCACATGAATCATCACCTGGAAAAGTTCTGCACAAGGACCCACCATCCTCTAGCCTGGAAAACGGATGCTCTCTCCTTCAGCTGGAATTCCCTAAAAATGTATGCATTCCCTCCTCTACCGCTGCTGACCAAGGTGATACTGAAGATCAACGCAGAACAACCAACAGGCATTCTGATAGCTTCAGACTGGCCAAGGCAACACTGGTACCCATTGTTGTTAAGCATTACTCGGACCAAACCGTGGCCTCTGCCCCTATGGCCCCTGCTTCTAACACAACACAATTACAGGACTGTACATCAAAACCTGAAAACATTGCATCTGACAGCCTGGAGGTTACCATGACTCCGTCCGCTTTCTCTCTTTCCAAAAAAGTTCAAGAGATCTTACTGGAAGCACACAGACCTTCCACCAGAAAAACCTATTCAGACAAGTGGAAGAGATTCAGCATCTGGAATGCCAACAGGGGTCAGGATACAACATTACTGAGTATACCTCAGATATTGGAATACTTGGCAGAAATGTTTCATACTGGACTCTCATATTCTTCTATAAAGATTCACGCCTCAGCAATCTCAGCAAAATACAATTGTGATCCACCAGTGTTTTCACATCCTTTGCTAAGACAGTTCCTAAGAGGGATAAAGAATATCAAACCTCCCAGAAAACAGCCAGTACCTGCATGGGACCTCAATTTCGTTTTGGAAAAATTAACTCTTCCTCCTTTTGAGCCAGCAGCAACTTCAGAAATGCAATTTCTATCATGGAAAACGGTTTTCCTATTGGCAGTCACATCTGCAAGAAGAGTCTCGGAGATACAGGCACTCATGGCAGTACCTCCCTTCCTCATTTTTCATCAGGACAGAGTTTCTCTAAGAACCAATCCTACATTCATGCCAAAAGTAATTTCCAGGGTATCTCTAAATCAAGCTATTCACCTGCCTACTTTCTTCCCCAACCCGCAAAACGGGGGAAAAACTGCTGCATACTTTGGACATAAACAGGCAACTACGTTACTACTTGGACAGAACTAAGGCCACCAGAAAGTCTGACCAACTGTTTGTAGCCTATGCTGCTGGAGTACAAGGAAAAGCAATCTCCAAGCAAACAATTTCAAAATGGATTGGACACTGCATCAGATTCTGCTATTCTTTCCATGGAAAAGGTGTGCCAGCCAATATTAGGCCACATTCCACCAGAGCTATAGCCACATCCACTGCTTTCCTAAGAGGAGTGGCTACAAAGGACATTCCAGAGGCTGCTACATGGAGCTGCATGCATACATTTACCAAGCACTACAACCTGCCCTTATACTCCAGATCCCGAAGCTTTGCTTCGGCAGTCCTGCAGGGCATTTTAGCTACACCATCCCTTTTTTAGTTCCATCCACCCCCAGCTTGGCTATGGTATTCAACCCATATGTTATGACTGCAGTTGCATTCTTGAAGGACATAGTACAGTTTTGTACCTACCATAAATGTAGATGTCCGATAGATATGCAACTGCAGTTGGATTTTCCCACCCTCCTACCCCTCTGCAACCTTCTTTATGGGTCCACTACCCCTTCCTATTAGCTGGGGGTATCTACTTTGGTGTATCTGTTTATTACTGTTGTGCATATCTGGAATTGTTTATCCATTCACCAAATTTAGCCTTCGTAGGAGGGCACCTGGCATCTGGGGCAAGAAACACTGAAGAAGATGGCGTCGGCCGATGCCTTTATACTCCAGCCGCTCTGACGTTGCAGAGGAGGCGACACCAACCGACGCCGGACCCAGACTTTGGAATCCGGCCGACCGAGGGCTGCCTGACCAGGACAACCCATATGTTATGACTGCAGTTGCATATCTATCGGACATCTACATTTATGGTAGGTACAAAACTGTACTTTTGTTTTCATGGTCTCAGCCATCTGATGAAGTTCATGTATTTTATGAACGAAAGAGCTTATCTCTCATATTTTTAAACAAGTTTTTATTTCAAAAAGTTTCTGGATTAAAGCTTTTCTGGATTTTTATCTGCAGTAGTTTATTTTATTGGGCATTCCATTTTGTGTTTTAATCTGTATTTCTTCAGTTTGTTTTTTTGGCCTGGTTTGTTTTGTGTCATGGCCACTGGAATTACCATTGACACCTATCCGTTTTTTTTCTGGACTTTCCGGAAATCAAAAGAAAACACTGCACAAACTTCATGATTCTGTTTCAAAAACAAGAAACAGACTATCGGAGTTTGTTAAATCTGCAGATTTACTAGCCTAATCACAAATGGAAAAAGAGGGAGTCCTGCTTCTCTGACTTGATGGTGACATTATGGAGTGGGTGAGAAATGGGTGGGGCATGGACTGGGTTATGGGAGGATCAAGGGGTGTGGCCTAAGTCTGGTTTTAGCCACAACGAAAGGTGGCAGCCCTAGCTGGAGTTCAAACTGCAGCTTCTTCACAAATTTCTTCCTGTGAGTTGGACTTGCAGACAACACAGATGATGGGTGATTTGACTTTACTCATCCAACAACTTTCACAGAAGGTGGATAATTTTGCAGCAGCTCGTTTCAGTGCAGTTATAGTACCGCCAACGCAGAATGAATTTTCTGGTGCCTCCAGGGCCTTGGATTTGAATTCTGTTTACTTTTCTTCATCTTCTAACAGTACAGGATTACAAAATAGAGGTAAAAATTCAAATATATTATCTTCAAACATTATTAATGAATCGTCCAGTTCTTTAAACCATAGGGGACAGGTTTTGTCTCAGTCCCCTTTACTGGGTGAATGGTTACGTTCTGAAGTGTTGTTTATAGAAACTCAGGTGGGGGAGGAATGTCAGTTTTGAAGAAAAACTGGCTGAGTTAGACTATAAACTATTGAAAGTAAAGAAATTACAGCTGGATAATGCATATTTCAAAGAATGTATTAAGGCGCATGTGGTACCAAAAGGCCTGGTATGTGGCGCTTCCCGACTGGTCTCATTCCTAGGCCTTAAACACTTGTACTGTATGGACAGACTCAAAAAACTCACAGCTATTCTCTGTCTCATATCGCCTTCTTAGAGGGGATCTCTGCTTGACTTACAAAGCAATGTTTGACCCAGCTCTGTTAGAAATGCTACATCTAAAGAAATCCCAATCCCTCCGCACCACACACTGCAGAGATCTCAACCTCATTACCGCAATCAACAGAACTTGCTGGAGGGACAGGTTCATAACACAGAGACTGCCCATGCTATGGAATAGACTTCCTATACATGTCAAACAGAGCACCTCACCGGCTCTCTTCAAGAGAAACCTTGATGAGTGGATGGGAAATAGAAAATTCACCTTGTCGATCACTCCAGTGGCTCTACTCGACAGAGGCACTGGGAACTGATGTCGGATGGCACAATGCCAGGGTAATCCTATGGGCTAGGCTTATAAAGGGTCCAGGCTATTGGCCTAGTACACATTATGAACCTATGAACCATTAAGGATATCCAGCACTTATAATCCCCCAGTTCACCCTGTGATTAACTTTTTTAAAAAATCTGTGAATTGGATATTTGTTATTTGGCATATTTAGACTGAAAGGTGAGAAAACATACTTTTAAATACAATCTTTCTAGGGAAGAAACAGTGAGATTAAATGATTTATGAAGCAACAAAGAAATCAGGACCATGCAGTCTGATAAAGGGGGTGGGTTGGTTGTGATGAATGAGTGTGACTATAATATGAAAATGAGGTCCATTTTTGCATCTGACACCTATAAGGTGGTATTTGCGAATGAGTGCAATATTGCGTACAACAGGATAAAGGGAAGTCTAAATGACTTGTTCATTGACCAACACATTTGATTTCATTATAACTATCTAAATGTGATGCATCTTAAGATCCCCCACATGTTTGGTTTGCCTAAGATGCATAAAAATAAAGAACAACCACCAGTGTGACCAATTGTTGATGGCCATGGTTCTATCATCCATCCCTTGGCCAAATTCTTGGACACTAGATTAAAATGTTTGGTTACCCAGGAGCCACATGTTTGCCATGATTCATGGGAATTTATACAAAAAATGAATGACCTTCCCTTTAAAGACACATATGCTTGTTTCACTGTGGATGTCAAGGACTTTCGGTCATTTCTCATGACTTAGAACTGGAATGGTTTTCTGAATTTTTGAAGGAGAAAAATATTCCAGAAGACCAAATTAATGTTTATGGCAATTTATTGAAGATTGTACTGAATAATAATTTTGTTAAATTTGGAGATGACTTGTTCTTACAAGCAGGGGTAGCCATGGGTGTATTGTGTGAAGGTCTTTTTGCCAATGTTCTGATACAATGGGAGAAAATGTTTTTTATTTAACTCCCTTTTTTTGTATCATGTAGATTCTACACACGCTTTTTGGATGATATTTTCATCATGGGGATGGTGAGGCTGACAACATCCCTCATTTTTTGTCATGTATTAATCAAACAACAGAGTTTCTTGCATTCGCCCATGAGAGTAATGATGTGGACATAGCTTACCTGGATATATGTTTGGCCAAGGACAACACAAAATTTATAGGAAGCCCACACATTCAAACATTTTTTTTCCATTTTGATAGTTTGCACCATGTAACACAGAAAAGGGCAGTGTTCAAGGGCCAGTTTGTGAGGACAGCTCAAATGATGATGAAAGATACTGCCTTTTGGGATGAGTGCATATTGATAAAAAACATGTTTTTAAAATGTCGCTACCCTACAACATTTATAGATAACTTGATGCTGGAGGTGATCAATAAATGTCTCTTCATTTTGTGCCAGTTTTAGGAGGCCCTTGTATGACCAGCAACAGAAGTGATGAAGTCCTAGATGGTGAGGATGCTGCATAAATGCCACCCATGGCTGAGACCATGAACACAAACGCAAAGACCTTCAGGAATTCTTTTATTACAACCTATTCTGCTGAAGCTCTCTCCATGAAATCAGTTCTGGAAAAGAATTGGTGTCTTCTCTTACAAGAGAATACCATTCATGATTATGTGGGGGATAGGTCCACAAGTGATGTTCAGAAGGGGCAGGAATTTGAAAATAATATTACAACACAGTTGGTTCAAACACCAATGTTTAGCAAAATGTTGAATTTATGTGGATGAAAAAGACTGGTTGTTGCCCCTACAGCCCCAATATTTTGGTGTGCCATGAAATTGCTTTGAACTACTAGGTGGTCGCTATAGGAAACAGATTCAGTTGTTGTACAGCAGAAGTGGTATATATTTGCACCATGTATGTTCTGCCCCTGTTTTTACATACGAAAAACAGAGAGGCGACTGAGGGACAGAATATGCAAACATTTATATGAAATCAGAATGAGAAAAGACACTAATGTCCTCTACAAAGGAGAGGAGTGTCCATATTCACCAAGGATGTTCACACTCCAGGCTAGTTGCCCAACACAATGCATCTGAAATTCTCCAGGTGCAACTAACACTAGGTAAGACTGCAATCCAAATTGTAGCTTGCTACAGATCCCCAACCATGCCCCAAGATTCTCACTACACCTTTCTAAACATACTGGAAAATATTAAGATACAACCAAACACCCTAATACTGGGTGATTTCAACTACCCTGCCATTAATTGGGAAAACTACTCAGGTACCAACTCCTTTTCCCAACGGTTCTTGGAATTCATAAATTCCAACGCCCTGGATCAACTAATCCATTGTCCCACCACAGGCTCCAATATCTTAGACCTGGTCATTACCAACATGGGAGATAGATGCTCCACACCAGTGGTCACCCCCTCGTTGGTCAGGTCTGACCATAAGCAAATCACCCTTGACATCCACATCCCACCCCCACCCCCCAGTAAGGAAACCTCCTTAAAAAACTTCTCCAAAGCCAACTTCAGGCTACTGAAGTCAGAAGTGACAAACTTCACAACACCCACGCAGATGGGATCTGGAAGTTCGACTGCAGAATCCTACACTAAGGCACTGTACGAGCACATCCACTTGTGCATGAATCGTGCCATCCCAAATAGAACCAAGATGCTCTTCTCCAAAAAAAGGAAGCCAATCTGGTGGTCCCCTGCTATAAATAAACTGTACAACAGAAGGAAGAAACTGTTGCAAAAAAGAGGAAAATCCCAGGATGCAAAAAACTCCCTCACCAGCCTCAGTAAGAAGCTGAGATCCCTCATAAAATTCTCAAAAACTAGTTACGAAAATAAAATTGCCAAAGATTCCAAAGACAACCACAAGGCATTCTATAGTTATGTCAAGAATCTAAATGGCAATGCTCAGATCTGCTCTGAATTACAACAGAATAGCATTAAATATACTGATCCCAAGGATATTGCCAGTATCCTGAAAGATCGATTTAGTGCCAACTTCACCCCACTCTCACCCCCTAAAGGGCCCATCTCAATACCAAAAGATTGCCAAATTCCGATAATCATGGCCACACAGGTAGAAACCGCACTATCCAAAGCTAAGAATACAGCATCCATGGGACCTGTACTACATGAACTACAAAATGAACTGGCACCTCACCTAAGTGTCATGTTTAATCATAGCCTCACCTCAGGCTTCGTGCCCACTGAGTGGCGCACAGCTACAGTTATCCCGCTCCACAAGGGAGGATCCAACTTAGATCCCGGGAACTACCGTCCCATCAGTCTGACATGCCTGATTTGCAAGGGCATGGAACGCAGTATCATGGAACTTATAAACAAAGACATTAGCAACCTTCAAACACTGGACCCCACCCAGTTTGGGTTTGTGAAGGTCCGATCTTGTCTCCTGAATCTGATTGACTTCTTCGAATCAGTCTCCAGAGCTGTGGATGAGGGTAAGGCAGTCCACACAGCCTATCTGGACCTTGCCAAGGCCTTTAACACCATCCCCCACTCTGGAATCATAGATAAACTTACTAAGCTGGGCATAAATCCCTACGTCACTCGATGGGTTGCTAACTGGCTTACTGACAGAACCCAGACAGTAAAAGTAGCCGACTCCAAATCCAGCTCCAGACAAGTGACAAGTGGAGTACCTCAGGGTTCAGTTCTGGGACCACTCTTGTTTGGCATCTACTTCCCTGAAGTACAGGCCAACACTAAGTGACTCTGGCTAACAAAGTTTGCAGATGACTGCAAACTGGGAGCCATTATTGAATCCCCAAATGATGTGGATATTCTACAAAAGGGCCTTACAGAAACAGATGCCTGGTGCCAGAGCCCCATGGGCTCAAGCTTAATGCCAAGAAATGTATAGATGTTCTTCGTGTTTCACTGTTGCAGTCAAAACTGTAGGGTGATCCTGCCGGCAGGCAGCCCGAGGTCAGCCAGAATCCCAAAGTCTGGGTCCGGCGTCGGCTGTACCAGCAAGTACCCTGACGTCAGAACGCAGAGGTATAAAGCTGACAGCCGACGCCATCTTCTCCAGTCTTTCTTGCCGTGCTGTGGAAAGCAGCTCGCAAGTCATTGGTTGGTGTTTTCAGACAACGTGCTTTGATTGTCGTCGGTCCGAAGTTTTCTACTTCTCTTCTCAAGCTAAGTACCCCGTTGGGGAAACTTTTTTCTTGCTCCTCCGATGTCAGAAAAAGTTAATAATTGTATATTCTGTGGAACACAAATACCTCATAAAGATTTCCACTCTTACTGTCTACCTTGCTTAGGCCCTGACCACGACGTTTCTTGCTGTCTGTTCTGTGCCAGGTTTAATTCTCGCACTATCAAGCGTAGGTACGATTGGGCCTTGAATTATTTCGGTAGACGATTCAATTATAGGATGTCGTCGGATACTTTACCGACAACCGGAATTCAAAAGAAACACAAAGACAAGGATAGGCCTCCGAGGTCCAAACATGATATTTTGCAGCCGGAGCCAGCTTCGGGTTCGGCGGTCGTCAGTGAGGCGCTTTTGCAGCCCCTGTCGTCCGCCACTTCGGAACCGATGGCCAACATGGATTCCCATGGGCAGCCTTCTAGGCCTAGTATTTTATCTGCTGCAGGACCTTCGGACGTCGCTCCTTCAGATGGGTCCGGAACCGCTGTGCAGGTACTGGCTTCTGAGGGGGTTTTCAGGCCTTCTAATATCACTATTTCTACAAAGACAAAGGCAAAGTCAAAGACTCCTGTTAAACCAAGGGTTTCTTCACAAGCTTCCTCGGATACAGCTCCCAAGTCCCAGAAGCAATTACTTCGGATGGCTGAAGATTTACTTACAATGATTAGGGGTTCTCACCCTCTACCAGAAAATAGGCCTAGACAGGATATTCCTTATGATTCATCTGATCAGGCTTCTGTGTCTTCTGTCTCTTCCTCTGACCAGGATTATTCTTTTCCTCCTTATGAGGATTTTGATGCAGAGGACTCTATTCCCTCTGCTTTTCCCCCTGAAGATTTCTCTTTTGGGGAAACCTTACATGAGATGAGGGAGCATTTTTATTGGGAAGGTCAGGATTATTCTGCTTCCAAGAAGAGACTTAGGGAATTTCTCCTACTCCCTCAACACAGACCTTTGGCTATTCCTCCTGTACTTGATATTGTGGATGATGCTTTTTCTGAAGCTAACCTAAATCCTGACTCCTTGCCGCCTGCTCCTTCTAAGCCTGATAAATTTTACAGAGTCCCTGGCTCCCACCAATTCTTATTTAAGAACCCTTCTGCTGATCCTGAAACCATTTCTCAGGGTTCTAGGGCTGCTAAGGCCGCTTCATATAAAAATCCTATTCCCTCTGAAAAGGATTCTCGTGCCTTGGACAGGTGGGGCAAAAAGGTTTACACTTCTGCTACCCTTTCTATTAGAGCTTTAAATTGCCAGTTTCACATGTTCAAGTATCAGCAATTTCTTTTGTCTGTTCTAAAGCAAAGGCTCTCTACCTTTCCTGCATGTGCAGAGGACAAGGAATTACAGGATGTATTGCATGCAACTGAACAAGTTAGCAAACATAGTTTACATTGTGGTTTTGATGCCTTGGAAGCTTCTTGCAGGGCCGCAGCCTCTGGTACTGTTATCAGGAGACATGCTTGGCCGTAAGCAGAATTTACCTGAACAGGTTAAGGCTAAACTGTTAGATGCCCCTGTTCAGCATGATGTTTTATTTGGATCCAAGGCTGAGGAGGTTATTAAAAAGATGGAAGAAAAAGCAAAATCTATGCAGACTGTTAAAGATTTTTTTACAAGTTCAGCCTCCTAGATTTTCTAGAAATTGGCCCTCCAAGAATTGGTCCTTTCCCACGTCTGACAGGCCTCAAAGGGGAAGATATAGACGCTCCAGAGGTCGGGGGCAGGCTCAGGCCTCTTACAGGTCCAGACAATGGACTGCTTCTTCACCTAGAAGGGGAGAAGACAGACCTCAATCACAAAAGAAGCAGACCCAATGACTCTCTCCATTGGGCTACAGGTCCTCCTTGCCTGGAAGCCCCTCTCGGAGGAAAACTTTCTCTTTTCTACCAAAATTGGACTTATATTACCCAGGACAAATGGGTTTTAGATGTGATTTTAAGAGGCTACAAATTCCACTTTCATACTCTGCCAAGGTCTTCGGGTTGGCCGGATCTGCCAAAACATCAATGGTCAGAGGCCTTAAATCAAGTGGACGCCTTATTGGCCATGAGAGCCATAGAACCCGTTCCACTTCCAGAGATGGGAAAAGGTTTTTACTCCAGACTATTTCTGGTCCCAGGGAAACAAAACTCATGGAGACCTATTCTGGACCTTTCAGTGTTAAATACCTTTCTGGAGATTCCAAAATTCAAGATGATTACTCTGCAACAACTTCTTCCCATGCTCTCCCAGGATGCTTGGATGGTGACATTGGACTTGAAGGAAGCCTATTTACACATTCCCATCAGACAGGAACGCATAAAATACCTCAGATTCAAGGCAGGTTCGAGACACTTTCAATTCTCTGTACTGGCTTATCTACTGCGCTCAGAGTCTTTACCAAGTGTCTGGCTCCAGTAGTAGCTTATTGCAGACTCCAAGGAATTCAGATTTACCCCTACCTGGATGACTGCCTTATTCAGGCGGACAGCAAGGATCTTTTACTTCAACATCTGCAGTTTGTTCAGCGTCTTCTCCTACTACTGGGATTTTCAGTGAACACAAAAAAGTCACATTTGAACCCCTCTCAACAAGTGATCTTTTTGGGAGCTCTTCTAAACACAAGCTTACAAAGGGCCTTCCTTACTCCAGAAAAACAAGTACAGCTGGCATCAATTTTCAAGACCTTGGCTACTTTAACTCAGCTCACTGCAAGGAAATTCCTGCAGGCTTTGGGCTACATGGCTTCTTGCATCCTGTTGATTCCAAATGCAAGGCTTCATATGAGAAAACTTCAATGGTACCTAAAGAGTGTATGGTCTCAGCATTACCACAGCCTGGAAACAATGATACCTCTGATTCCCTGCCTCCAAAAGGAGTTCCTTTGGTGGTCCAGGGCTTGTGCTTTAAACAAGGGAATCCTTTCGCCTACCTCGTCCTGCTCAGATCATAACCACAGACGCCTCGGATTATGCTTGGGGAGCTCATTACCTAAACAATTGCCAGCAGGGTTATTGGACAAAGAAGCATCTCCCCTGGCACATCAACTTGAAGGAAATGTTGGCAGTCCAAAATGCTCTTCTAGCCTTCCAGAATCTTTTGCAACCAGGACATCTTCTGATTCGTACAGACAATACCACAGTCATGTGGTACATAAACAAGCAGGGAGGCTCTCACTCATACCCCCTTTGCAGACTAGCCATGAGTTTATGGGACACAGCTCTAAATCTGAATCTGCATCTTCAAGCTCAATTCATTCCAGGAAAACAGAATCTCTTAGCAGACAGCCTAAGCAGAAATCTTTTGGATCCTCACGAATGGATGCTAGACCCCAACTTATTCAGCAGGATTACGACAGTTTGGGGTTGCCCTCGGATAGATCTGTTTGCATCCCATCTCAATCATCAGCTGCCTCTCTTTAGCACCAGGTCCTTTCACAAAACAGCTTGGAAAGTGGATGCCCTGTCTTTCAGCTGGAGGAATCTTTCGGGATACGCCTTCCCTCCTCTTCCTCTTCTGCCTCGGGTGTTACTGAAAATAAAACAGGACAAACCCAAGATTATAATTTTGATAGCTCCAAGTTGGCCTCGGCAGTTTTGGTATCCAACTTTAAGACACCTGTTCTTGGAACCTCCATGGATTCTGCCTCTGTTTCCTTCTCTTCTGTCCCAGCATCAGGGTCAATTGCTACACTCTCAAATCAAGACTCTTTGCCTGGCAGCTTGGCTCTACAAGGGCCTTTGATTCCTTCTGCTTTTCCAAACAAGTTTTGGATGTTCTCTTAGAAGCTAGGCGCCCTAGCACTAGAAAATCTTATGCTTCTAAATGGAAAAGATTTTGTATTTGGATGCGGGATCGAGGTTCTGATCCTCTTTTACCTGACATTTCTTCCATTTTACTTTACCTCTCTGACCTTTTGCTTAAAGGCCTCTTCTTTTCTTCCATTAAAATCCATGCTTCTGCAATCTCGGCTCATTACAACACTGATCCCCCCATCTTCTCTCACCAGCTGGTGAGACAATTCTTGAGAGGGGCTAAGAGTTTAAGACCTCCCAGAACTCCTCCTGTTCCTGCTTGGGATCTTAATTATGTTTTGGAAAAACTTACTTTACCTCCCTTTGAGCCTGCTGCTGCTTCGGATATCAAGTTCTTATCCTGGAAGACAGCTATTTTATTAGCTTTGACTTCTGCCAGTAGGGTGTCAGAGTTACAAGCTCTCATGGCTGTGGAACCATACCTTATTTTCCATCAAGACAGAGTTGCCTTGAGGACCAATCCTACATTTATGCCTAAGGTGATTTCTAAAGTTGCTTTAAATCAGACTATTCACCTTCCTACTTTCTTTCCAAATCCTCAAAACAAAGGGGAAAAGATTTTGCATTAATTGGACGTACACAGACAACTACGGTTTTACCTGGACAGAACTAAAGATTTCAGAAAATCTGATCAGTTGCTTATCTCTTATGCCTCCAGTTCTCTAGGCAAGGCTATCTCTAAACAAACTGTTTCCAAATGGATTGCCCATGGGATAAGGTTTTGTTACTCTCACTTTGGGAAGCAGATTCCAGGTACTGTTAGAAGTCATTCTACTAGAGCAGCTGCCACTTCAGCAGCTTTTCTCAGAGGAGTTCCTACCAAGGACATTTTGGAAGCTGCCACTTGGAGTTCAGTGCATACTTTTTCTAAGCACTATAATCTCCCTTTGTATTCTAAGTCTAGGGCAGGTTTTGCCTCTGCTGTCTTGCAGGGCCTTGTGGCTGCCCCTTCTTCTGCATAACCTCCTCCCTCATCACAGCTTTGGGATTCCACCCTACAGTTATGACTGCAACAGTGAAACAAGAAGAACATAGTACAGTTGTGTACACCTACCATAAATGTAGATGTTCGAGTGTCTTCACTGTTGCAGTCGGTGTTTCCCTCCCACCAATCCCCTCTTATTTTCCTCTTCTTTTGTGGTGTATTTGTGTTTCCTTTTTGGACACCTTTTGGTTATTTTGGGGGACTTTTGACATCTGGGGCAAGAAAGACTGGAGAAGATGGCATCGGCTGTCAGCTTTATACCTCTGCGTTCTGACGTCAGGGTACTTGCTGGTACAGCCGACGCCGGACCCAGGATCACCCTACAGTTATGACTGCAGCAGTGAAGACACTCGAACATCTACATTTATGGTAGGTGTACACAACTGTACTTTATCCCCTTTGGAAAAAAACATGTACCCATGAATTACCACATAGGTGGCAGGACACTAAACATCGAAAGTGTGATGAGATATTTAGGGACACAGGTGGACAGTGGTCTCACTTTCGATAACCACATTGCCACAACAGTCAGGAAATCCTTCTATGTGGCACACCTCATCACTAAGGGCTTTTCATCCAGAAAGAAGGAGGTCATTGTCGCACTGTACTCATCCCTCATTAGACCCATTATAGAGTATAATGCTCCATTTGGTATGTACCTCACAAGACATCTGCAACAGCTGGAAAGGCCACAGAAATACCTCACTAAAAGAATCAAAGGCCTAAAGCAGATGCCATATATTGACCGTCTAAAAGAAACTCCAGCTATACTCTGTGGCATATCGTCTACTCAGAGGCTATCTCTGCTTAACATACAAGGACATGTCAAACCCTGAGCTGTTGGACATGCTCCACTTAAAGAAATCCCAATCCTTCAGAGACACACGCTCCAGGGATCTAAACCTTGTCATCACAATGAACAAAACATGCTGGAGGGATAGGTTCCTGACCCAGAGACTCCCCATACTCTGGAATAGACTGCCCATATATATCAAGCAGAGCGCCTTATTGGCCCTCTTCAAAAGGAACCTTGATGATTGGATGGGAGATAGGAAATTCACCCCGGGGATCATGTCAGTTGCCCTGCTATACAGGGGCCTGGAGAAGTAAATATTGTGGGAAGAAATATATCCTAGGCTTGCATAGGCCCTAGGGCCGATAGCGTAGTACCAACCTATGAACAAGCACATAAAATGTTATTCACATCACACATTCAAATTCTGTATTTTGGAAAAAAATGCCTTCTAACAATAATGAAACTCCATCAACCTTATTACTGGACAAAAGTGAATTATAGTGAGAATTGAGTTTGAATGCCAATAATTGGCCTGCACTGAATGAACATGTTTCAATAGCATGTTTGCTTAAGTTAAAAGCGCTGGAAAGATGAGCGCTAAGTACAGGGTTTATATTTTCCATACTTTTTTCTTCATTTTTCTGATTTTGTGGGGAATGCATGTTGTTTTATATGTATATATATATATATATATATATATATATATATATATATATTTTTTTTTTATTCCTTGTTTGCAAATTTTGTCAATAGAATTGACTCAGTGCTACACACGGAATTCATTGTAGTGGCTCCTTTAAGGTGGTGTTTTATTTCCTAGGGGCTTGGCGGTCATGTGATTGAACACAAAAGTTTTAAAATGTGTGTGTACTTCCATCAATGTTTATCTAATAAAGTTTACGCATTTTGTGAATGAAAGTGCTTATCTCTCATATTTTTAAACAAGTTTTTATTTCAAAAAGTTTCTGGATTAACATTCTGCTGGATTTTATCTGCAGCAGTTTGTGTCCTCGGACCTTGCATTTGAGTTTTAATGTCTATTTCTTCAGTTTGTTTGTTTTTTTGCCTGGTTTGTAAGCATGTAAGAAGTGTGCATGAATTAGTATAATATAGGGAATACGGTAGTAGGGACTGAGATAATGTTTTGATTGTGAGTACAGTTCTGTGTTAGTCCCCAATTGATTGAACTCCTGTGACTGGGCCAGCATGCAATCCAAAGTCCGTAGCATTCTACCTCCTTGCCATCTATAGCAGTGTACAGAATGCAAAGCAGAATGTTCTTTTTCGAATTAGATTCTTCAGCAGCTTGTCTCACCTGTCCATGGTCCTGTCCTCTTTACTAGATTAGGCACTGTCAAATTGTTCAATCCTCCTTTATCTGGGCTAAAGGAAGATGTGATGAGGAATTTGTTTCTGGTATTCACTGTGGACTACAGCATAGCTTGTTGTAATTTTCATTGTGCTGATACAGTGGCAAGGGTAGCAAGTGAATGAGCTCATACTGTCTGCCCCGTACATCCAGTCCTAGGGGATATGTCCTCTTTAGTTACACCTTGTTCTAGGGGATATGTCTCCTTTAGTTACACCTTGTCCTAGGGTATATGTGCTCTTTAGTTATACCTAGTCCTAGGGGATATGTTCCCTTTAGTTACACCTAGTCCTAGGGGATATGTCCCCTTTAGTTACACCTAGTCCTAGGGGATATGTTCTCTTTAGTTACACCTAGTCCTAGGGGATATATTTAGTTACACCTCGTCCTAGGGAATATGTCTCCATTAGTTACACCTAGTCCTAGGGGATATGTTCCCTTTAGTTACACTTTGTCCTAGGGGATATGTTCTCTTTAGTTATACCTAGTTCTAGGGGATATGTTCTCTTTAGTTACACCTAGTCCTAGGGGATATATTTAGTTACACCTCGTCCTAGGGAATATGTCTCCGTTAGTTACACCTAGTCCTAGGGGATATGTTCCCTTTAGTTACACTTTGTCCTAGGGGATATGTTCTCTTTAGTTATACCTAGTTCTAGGGGATATGTTCTCTTTAGTTACACCTAGTCCTAGGGGATATGTTCCCTTTAGTTGCACATAGTCCGAGGGGATATGCTCTCTCTAGTTACACCTAGTCCGGGGGGATATGTTCTTTCTAGTTACACCTAGTCCTAGGGGATATGTTCTCTCTAGTTACCTCTAGTCCTAGGGGATATGTTCTCTTTCGTTATGTTTTCTAAGTCTTGGTGCCTGAACCTCTGAAAAGGGAAGTAGGACTTTATATTTATTTATTTGACATTTGTTGACCAGGTATTTGTTGACCAGGTTAGTCCAACTGGGCAGCAGCCCTTTTTCAGCAGAGGGCCGAGGAGAAAAGCTCCAAAAAGTCGTGGTAACAAAAGTACTCGCATGACGTTATAACTAAAATTACAATGTGTATGAAATGCATGTTGAAACAGCATGCTAGAAAATGGTCGTTAAATTGAAAACATTATATAGTATGAAGTTTCATGGAATAGCAAGCAGAATGCAGAAAATATAAATAAGTTTGTAAAACAGAAAGCAACAAATTTATAAACAAGAGAAAAGCCCAGGGCAGGAGCCAGTTTTCAAGACTACAGCTGTGGAAGGTGTAGGAACTACTGACTATTAGTAGACTTTATTAGAAGCAGAGACGGGAGAAAAGGTTGTTCCAATAGTATTATAGGAAGGGAGGTGGATTAAGTTGTATTCATAGCATAAGCTTGTCCATGATATATGTAGAGTTTCCTTTAGTGTTGTTTTGAAAGAGTTGGGGTTAGAGATCTGTCTGACACTTAGTGGTAATTTATTTCAAGCATTTGCCACTGAGTAGCTGTAGAGGATTTTACCTGTGTTTTTGTTGGGTGCATAGACTTGCAAAAGATGCTGTTGGGAGTTATGGAAGGCGTGGATGGGAGTAAAGGGCTGGATGAGGGTAGAGAGAGAGGGGCAGGAGGAGGGATCATGTAAGATGGGGTAGTAGGATTTGATGAAATTTCAGCCACTGCAGGTTTTTCAAGGCTAGGAAGTGGTGAGAGCGGAATGGTTGCTTTACCCTGGTAGGAAGACTCTATGACCCCTCATTGCCCATCTGTGACACCCCTGCACTGTCCCAGTAATCAAGGAGCCTCAATCCTCATCACTGGCAACAGCTAGGGGATGTGCACATTGGGGGATGACAAGTACACACACAGAAAAATGCAGTTTCCCTTAAGATCACATAGACACCACAGTCCGTCTGGGGTTGATTTCTCCCTCTTTATCCAGATCCCCAGTAAGACTCTCCACTGGTACAGCTATAGAGTTGATACCTTAGCCAGGATTCCAAGCCAAGTCCTCTAACACTCTCTGTCCAACCAGTGCTTTGTGCCCATGCCCAAGTAGTTGACAGACACACACTTTGAGATTTGGTTTCTATGTAAACACATACACACCTGGGGAAGGCTGACACAGGCTTCTGCCCAGGTGTGTGTGTATGTGTTTTTGTATAGAAGCCAGATCTCAACGTGTGTGTGTCAGCTACTTGGGCAGGGACACGGAGCACTGATTGAACAGAGAGGGTGCTGAAGGTCTTGGCTTGGCCCCTCAGCTGAGATCTTAACCATATAGCTGTGCCAGTGAGGAGTCTTATTGGGGATCTGGAGAAAGAAAGAGGAAGAAACCATCCCCAGACTGACTGTGATCTCTGTGTGCAAGGGAAATTGCACTTTACCGTGTGTGTACTTGTCATCCTTCCAATGTGCATGTAACCTAGCTGTTGCCATTGGTGAGGATTGAATCTCCTTGATCACTGGGCCAGTGCAGGGTCATCACATATTAATTGGTTGGCAGTGGTGAGATATCCTCATCACATATTAATTGGCTTGTGGTTTGGATATTGAATTCCTGTAACCTGTTTACAGTAGTCACTGCAGGTGTTTGTATCAGCCACACAGTGAACATTCAGAGTTCATATCACAATTGTTTTATTTTTTTGTTAGCTTAGTTAGTCAGGGAGAGCAGGCAAGCATCTCAGCAGAGGAGTATGGCAAGCTGACAAGGAGCCAGTTAGCTGAGATATGCCAGGCTAAAGGACTGGTGCATGCCACCCTGACTAAAGCAGACATGATTGCGGCTTTAGTCACAGCTGCATCACAGAATAGCAACCAGGAAAACAATCAGGCTGGCCTTGGAGAGGTACTACTCACAGAAAATGGACAGCTCAACTTTTCCACAGAGGACTTAAACATCCATCTGGAGTTAGAGACTTGAGCTGGAGGCTGGAGGAAATAGAAGCAGCAGAGAAACTGAGACGTCTAGAGACTGAGGAAAGTGAGAAACTGCAATGTCTAAAGGCTGAGGAAAATGAGAAACCACGATGCCTGGTAGCTGAGGAGAGGCAGAGCCAACATGAAAAGGGAGATTCTGACTCTTCACCAGAGTCATGGAGGTAATGGGGAAGGGAGTAACCGAACTCGAAGCAACAAAAGTCAGTAAATTTCTTCCACAATTTACAGAGGGGCATAATTTGTGTCTATATTAGAAAACCGAAAAGACTTTAGCGTGAACGCTCACATGAGCGAAAATGCCGGTAATCAAACTTGCTATTGTGCCCCCCCCCCCCGCTAAATATATATTCTAACTCCAAGGTCGCATTACAGTGAGGAAAGGGCAAATGTCCCACTCCTCAGTGTAACACGATCCCCCAATCACAGTTTCGATTCCCAGCATTTTTCGCTCATGTGAGCGTTTGCGCTAAAGTCTTTTCGGTTTTCTAATGTAGACCCCATAATTTTGATTCATATGTTTGAGAAAGTATGTAAACAGTTTAATGTTGACCAAGGGCTCTGGTATGGTTCCTGACCCCTTTCCTCCATGGTAAAGCTGTAACTGTTATTTCTAAACTGATACTGATTGTTTAAATTATAATATTGTAAAACACTGTTTGCTAGAATACACAATCCCTGTTTTAAGAATGTTTTAAGTTAACACCTGAAGCTTATAGGAAAAAAGTTTCGTGAGCATAGACTTAAGTCCGATGAAAGTGTGAATGAATATATTGCTGAACTAAGCTTATTTTCATAGGTAGATTAGTGGATGTCAGATCACCACTTTTGAAGGGCGGCAGACCTTTTGGTGAGGGAACAAGCTCTTAGCACTTTGCCTGAGGACATGAGAATCTGGTTAGCTGATAGACAATGCAATACTCCATATGAGTTGGAGAAGGGAGACCTATACCTAGTAAGCAGGGCATCACTGCACAGGAAAGGGGCACCCAGGGCTCCTCATGGGTGTAAGGGAGCCCATGGTGGGCAGCCCAGACTGCCCCAACAGAGTCCGCCAGTAGAAGAGGAGGCCACAGTCCAGGTATACTTCCAGGACCAAGGGCTAAATGTTTTAAATGCAACCAGTGGGTCCATGTAGCATATAGATGTCCATGGAGGCAAGGTGGGGAACAAAAGGTGGGAGAGCCAGTAAGTGGGAATGACAGAATGCCAAAGTAAGTTGTCTCGAGACAACAAGGGTACCAAACTACCACAAGAGGTTATATCCTATTTTTAGTAAATGGGAGAGAGGCCTTTGCTAAGAGAGACACAGCCTCTGATCTAACCATTGTGAATCCTACAATGGTTAAAGAGGAGCACTACTTGCTTTGGCAGTCTACTCCAGTCAGAGCTTTAGGAGGGACCCCATTCCCAATACCTTTGGCTAGGGTTCCCCTTGACTGGGAGGGTGAATAAGGAAGCCAGCAAGTAGGTGTGTTTGAGGATATCCCTGCAGCTGTCCTGACAGGGAATGATTTTGATAATGCAGTACCATGTGTGCATGCAGTTACATGCAGTTGGGCTTAGAGACAAGCATGTGGGTCTGGTAGCCTGGGAGAGACCCAGACAGACCGCATACTTGCAGCCAGGACTGGTGTAGTGGTTACTTCAGGGAGGGAGCTACCCTGTAGCAGTGAGACTGAAGGTGAGCCACAGCTGCTTGTGGGTACTGATGTTCCCTTGGACAGAGTGACTGCAAGGGCAGAGGTGAGTAGTAGTACCCAGGCTGACAATGAGGCACCTCTGTCAGAGGATGCCAGACTTTCTGTGGAAGGGGAGCTGGGAAGGGTTACAAAGAGAGAGTTGAGACAGGCCACGCTCTCGGACCCTACATTACAAGGCCAGAGGGAGGGAGGTAGTGAGGCACCTAATTCTTAAGGGAAGAGGGAATCTGTATACTGGGACAAAGGGTTACTGTATAGAGAGTGGACCCCTGAGGGGAGGGCTATTGGGTGAGAGAATACAGCAGTTGGTAGTGCCCAGAGCCTGCAGCGTGGCACTTTCAGCCATAGCCCATGATATTCCCGTTGCAGGTCATATGGGCATAAAACAATCCAAGACATATTATGCAGAACTTTTACTGGCCTGGGATTTCCAGAGATTTAACAGGATACTTCAGGACCTGTGAGCAGTGCCAAAAGGTAGGCAAGGCTGGTGACAAGGTGAAAGCTCCTTGGATGCCTTTGCCTGTGATTGAGGAGGCATTCCAGTTGGTAGCTATGAATATTGTGGGGCCTCTGATTACCCCAATTTCCACAAGAAAAAGTATATCGTAGTGGTAGTAGATTATGCTACCAGATACCCTGAGGCGGTGGCTCTGTCCTCCATTGAGGCAGAAAAGGTGGCAAATGCTTTGTTAGAAATTTTCAGCAGAGTAGGTTTTCCAAAAGAAATACTGACTGACAGAGGTGTCGGCTTCATATCAGACCTGCGCGCTTGTCTGTTGAAGTACTGTGGGGTGAATCACTTAAAGACCACCCCCAGACTAATGGTCTTATTGAGAGGTTAAACTCTACACTCAAGTCCATGCTACGGGCATTTGCAGACCATTTCAAGAGGAAGTGGGACAAATATTTGCCCCGTCTGTTGTTTGCTTACAGAGAGGTACCACAGGAATCCACAGATTTTTCATCCTTTGAGTTGCTGTATGGGCATAGGGTGAGTGGACCTCTAGATTTGATTTGAGATGAGTGGGAGGGTGAGTGTGAATCCCATAAGGAGTCTATTGTGGCACGTATCCTAAACCTCAGGACAAGGCTCAGGGAACTCATGGATTTGGCCCAGGAGAACCTTGCAGAAGCCCAACAGCAGAAAAAGGTCTGGTATGACAGGAATGCTCGAGCTAGAGCGTATGCTGTAGGGCAGCAGGTAATGGTTCTCATTCCTGTCAGACACAATAAGCTGCAGGCAGCCTTGGAGGGACCCTACAAGGTGGTAAGGAAGGTCAGTGATGTTAACTACATGGTAGAACTGTTAGGCAGGAGGCAGGGGCACATATTGTACCATGCTAACATGATGAAACCTTACCACGATAGGGAGGCCCTTGTACTGAGTATTCGCAGTGGATGGCAGGAGGAGTCTGAGAGGGATCTGGTGACTCATCTCCTCAGTGAGACTCGAACTGTCACCTCAGTGGAAGGGGTAGCAAAGTTCCAGCAGCTATCTCCTACCCAGGTTCAAGAAATCCGAGCAGTGTTACAGGAGTTTGTGGACATGCTCAGTGGCAAATTAGGGTGCACCCACCTGGTGCAGCACCATGTGGATACAGGACCCCAAAGGCCTATTAAACAGGCCCCTTATAGCATGCCTGAGACAGTCAAACAGACTCTGAGGGAGGAGATACAGGATATGTGGAACTAGGGGTAATTCAGGAGTCCAGCAGTCCCTGGGCCTCCCCAGTGGTGCTGGTACTGAAGAAGGATGGCAGCACTAGGTTCTGTGTGGACTACAGGAAATTAAATAGTCACACAGAGTCAGATGTTTATCCCATGCCTAGGACAGATGAAGCCCTAGAGCAGCTGGCTGGACTAAGTATCTTACCACCATTGATCTTACCAAGGGTTACTGGCAGGTGCCCTTGACTCCCAGTGCTAGAGAGAGGTCAGCCTTTGTGACTCCTTTTGGCTTGTATGAGTTCATGAAGATGCCCTTTGAGATGAAAAATGCCCCAGTGACTTTTCAGAGGTTGGTAGATCTTATCTTAGCAGGAGCAGGAGATTATGCCCTTGCTTACCTTGATGATATTGTCATCTACTGCCATTCCTGGCAAGAGCACCTTCAGTATGTCAGGGAGGTGCTGGGCAGATTTACATAGGGCCGGGTTGACCATTAATCCCAGCAAATGTCAGGTGGGAATGGCAGAGGTCTCCTATCCAGGACATAGAGTGAGGTGTGGTAAGATCAGGCCAGAACCTGCCAAAGTGGAAGCTATTCAGGCGTGGCCTACCCCTGTTACCAAAAAGCAGGTGAGGGCATTCTTAGGGACAGCAGGGTACTACAGAAAGTTTGTCCCCAATTATAGTGCCATAGCTGCTCCCCTCACAGACCTGACAAGGAAAAACAGGCCAGATAAGGTAGCGTGGGCCCCAGGATATGAGTAGGCATTCCAGAAGCTTAAAGGAACCTTGGGAGGACCCCCTGTGTTAGCCAGTCCAGATTACAGCAAATAATTTGTTGTACAGGTGGGTGCTTCAAACCATGGGGTGGGGACTGTCGTTAGCCAGATCTCGCAGAGGGAGAAGAGCGCCCAGTGGTTTATCTCAGTCGTAAGCTCCAACCCAGGGAGGAATGCTGTGCAGCTGTAGAAAAGGAATGCCTTGCCATACTGTGGGCACTGCAGAAACTTCAGCCTTATCTGTATGGAAGGAAATTCACTGTAGATACAGACCACAATCCCTTAACATGGCTATATCGAGCCAGCCAGCAAAATGCCAACTTACTAACTAAGGTGGATCCTAGGGTTGCAAACATATGATATGACAGTGCAGCACTGCAGTGGGGTTAGCAGAGCCGGTGCAGATGGGCTGTGAAGACAGGGAATGGGCTAAGGTATTACCAGATAGGCTCAACCCTCTCAAGCAACATTTCTCAAGGGTCACTTGAAAAACTAGCTTGAGTTTTCAGGGCGGGGGATTGTAACATTGCCAGCCCATCTGTCTGGAATTTTGTAAATAATTCTATGTCATTTGTGAATATTGATATGATTTATACAGAACTGTACTATGTCATTTGTGAATATTGATATGATTTATACAGAACTGTATGTTATGTACTGATATTCAAGAATGTAACCACAGCATACTCTGCTGGAACATAGAAGTTAAACTTACAGAACTTCAAGAAAATAAGTAGAAATTAAATGCTTTAAGATGTGCTATAAAAGCTAATGCAGCAAGATGACAGGATGTCTAGAGCTAGAGTTTTTTCTGTTGTCTTGGACAAAAGTAATTAGTAAGTTTAAAATGTAAAGTGTTGTATTGCTTTATGACTTTCTAGCAGTTGTACGTCTGAGAGATACGTGTTTTTAACACAGAGATGTTAGGTTTCTGTTTAGCCTGGGAAGTGAAGTCAGGTGACAGAAAGTGATGTCATCTAGGCTAACCCAGCAGTAAAATGTGTGATATTAATTTAAGAACTCTCTCAGAGAGACTGACTGTGATCTCTGTGTGCTCTTAAGGAAAAATGTACTTTACTGTGTGTGTGCTTGTCATCCTCCCAGTGTGTATGTCCCTCACTGTTGCCAGTGGTGAGGATGGAGGCTCCTTAATTACTGGGCCACTGCAGGGGCATCACACCATCCTTTTTTTTTCTAGGCTTAGCCAGTCTTCCAAGAAGAAAAATTCCCTTTGTAGACTGAGAATGGCCCTTAAGCATCTGGCATCCTTACTACCATTGGGATGTCGACACATTATCAAAAGCAATTACATAGAATGCAGTTTGATAAAATATAAATTGCCAAAAATACTTTTGGTGATCCTTGATGTTCATCGTGTTACACTGCTGCAGTCATCACACTTGGGTTATCCTGCTGTCAGGTGGTCCTGCAGTCGGCCAGAGTTCCAAAGTCTTGGTCTGGCGTCGGTTGCTGTCGCTTCTTCCCTGACGTCAGTGTGCCAGGGATATATAGTATACATCCAACGCCATTTTCTTCTGTCTTTCTTGCCGTGCGGTGCCCGAAGCAGAAGCAGTTTGCAAGTGCCGGTCGGCCGACTCCTGAGATTTTCGAAGTCGAATTTCAGATCCGAAGTCTTCAATAAAGCTAAGTACCCCATTGGGGAAACCTTTTTCTTGCCTCAGACCAATGTCAGAAAAAGTTAATAATTGTATTTCTTGTGGGAAGCAAATACCTCATAAGGACTTCCACTCTTACTGTATTCCATGCCTAGGCCCTGATCACGACGTCACTAGCTGTCGGTTTTGTGCTAGATTTAACAAACGCACTATAAAAAGACGTTTTGATTTTGCTTTACACTACTTTGGCCGAAGGTTCAATTATACTATGCCATCGGATCAGCCGACGACCTCAGTACCGAAAAAACGCAAAGACAAGGATAAAGACAGGCATCCGAGGTCCAAAACCGACGACGAAACCTCTTCTAGGTCAGTCACCGGTTCGCCGGTGCTCAGTGAGGCGCTTTCGCAGCCCCTGACACCCGCTACCTCAGAGCCACAGGCCGCTTCTGACTCCCACGTGGAGACATCTAGGCCTCTGGAAACTCAAGGTATTAGGCCTACGGAAACTAATCCCTCAGATGGGTTCGGAGCCGCTGAGTAAGCATCGGCTTCTGAGGGTATTTTGAGACTTCACAACTTACCATAAAATCAACAGCCAAGAGAAAGGTACCATTAAAGACAAAGAAACAAGTACAGCATTCTCCTGGACAGTTCTCCATGCCTAAGAAACAGATGCTTAAAATGGCCGAAGACCTCATTACTCTAATCAGGGGTTCCCATCCCCCTCCTGAGAAAAGGCCTAGGCTGGATACAGACTATGACTCCTCTGATCAGGTTTCCATTTCCTCTGATTCCTCTTCAGACCAGGGATACTTTCTACCCCCCTATGAGGACTCTGATGCTGAAGAATCTATCCCTTCAGCCTCTCCTCCTGAGGATTATTCTTTTGGGGAAACTTTACATACCATGAGGGAACATTTCCATTGGGAAAGTCAGGATTATTCTGAATCCAAGAAAAGGCTCAGGGATTTCCTCTTATTGCCTCAGTACAGGCCCCTGGCTATTCCTGTGATAGATATTGTGGATGATGTGTTCTCTGAATCCAGTTTATCTCCGGACTCTCCAGCCAAGCCAGATAGGTATTATAGAGTCCCTGACTCTCACACGTTTCTTTACAAAAACCCTTCTGCTGATCCAGAAACTATTTCCCAGGGTCCAGAAGGGGTTAAGGCTTCCATTGCGAAAAATCAAGTACCCTCTGATAGAGATTCCAGAGCTTTGGATAGATGGGGAAGAAAGTATACACGTCAGCAACTTTAGCAGTAAGAGCTTTAAATTGCCAGTTTCACATGCTTAAGTACCAACAATATTTAATGGCTCAGTTAAAACAGAAAATGTTTGCAAGCTCAGACGCTCCTGATTGTAAAGAAATGCAGGATTTATTGCGTGCAGTTGAACAGGTGGGAAAACATACTCTGCAATGTGGTTTTGATTATTTAGAGGCGTCTTGTAGAGCCGCAGTTACAGGTTCTGTTATTCGAAGACATGCTTGGTTAAAAGAACAGAGTTTACCTGATCATGTTAAGTCAAAATTATTGGATGCTCCTTTACAGCATGATACCTTGTTTGGTGTTAAGGCAGAAGAGGTGTTAAAGAAAATGGAGGATAAAGCTAAATCTATGCAAACAGTCACCTCTGTTTAGTAGAAATTGGCCAACAAAGAATTGGTCATTTCCAGTGACAGACAGGCCACAGAGAGGCAGATACAGACGCCCAAGAGGCAGATCTCAACCCCAAGGCTCAAACAGACAACGACAGTGGGGCACCTCAACCCCAAAAGGAGGTGAGGACAAGTCTCAACCTTACAGGAAACAGTCACAATGACTTTCCTCTTCGGATGCCAAGCACGTCCCTTTTGGATGCCCCTTAGGGGGAAAACTAGCACTTTTCTCTCAAAACTGGCAAACAATCACCCAAGACAAATGGGTTCTGAATATTGTGTCTCAAGGTTACAGATTCCACTTTCATACTTTACCAAAGCTAAAAGAAATGCCAGACCTGCCACAAAATTAATGGGCAGAGGCACAAAAACAAATTCCAGCTCTCATGGACATGAGAGCTATTCAAAAAGTACCACAACAGGAACAAGGACAAGGATTTTACTCAAGACTCTTCCTGGTCCCCAGACAGGACAAGTATGGAGGTCCATACTAGACCTTTCAATTCTGAATACTTACCTGGATATTCCGAAATTCAAAATGTTGACATTACACCAGCTTCTGCCCATGCTGGGCAAGAAGGCTTGGCTTGTTACTCTGGACCTCAAAGAGGCATACCTGCATGTCCCTATCAGACAAAATTGCAAAAGATACCTCAGATTCAAAGCTGGTACAATGCACTACCAATTCTCTGCACTGTCCTTTGGCTTATCTACTGTGCCCAGAGTCTTCACAAAGTGCCTGGCACCAGTAATTGCATTTTGCAGACAAAAAGGAATTCAAATATATCCATACCTGGATGACTGCCTCATTCAAGCAGAGACAAAGGACATTCTTCTACAGCATCTGGCATTTGTGAAAAAGTTGTTAATTTCTCTAGGGTACACAGTAAACGAAAAGAAGTCAAAACTAGTACCCTCACAACAGATTACATTCTTGGGTGCCAGCTTAAATACAACGGCCCAGATGGCTTACCTCACGCCAGACAAACAAGTTCAACTAACTCAATATTTTCAATTACTAGCAAAAAGGTCCCATCTCCCTGCAAGAAAAATTCTGCAGGCCCTGGTATTCATGGCATCCTGCATACTACTAATACCATATGCCAGAATGCATTATGAGGAAATTACGGTGGTACCTAAAAAGTGTTTGGACTCAACACTCACAGTTTAGAAGCAGTAATACCAATGATTCCCTGCCTACAACAGGAGTTTCGATGATGGGCACAGGCATGTCACCTAAACAAGGGTCAGCCTTTTACCCAACCCACAGCCAGGCAAACTCTAACAACAGATGCTTCGGATTACGCCTGGGGAGCACACATGGCAGGAAAATGCATTCAGGGCAAGTGGACCACAGACCAGATGCATCTTCACATCAATCAAAAAGAGATGTTGGCTGTTCAAAATGCCCTAACAGCTTTCAAGGACCTTCTACATCCAGGACAACTATTACTAAAGACAGACAACACCACAGTAATGTAGTACATAAACAAGCAAGGGGGCACTCATTCTTATCCCCTATGCAGGCAAGCCATGACCTTGTGGAACACAGCTCTAACGTACCAAGTTCAGCTGCAAGCACAGTTCCTGCCAGGAAAGAAAAATACTCTGGCAGAAGACCTAAGCAGAAATATCATGGACCCTCACGAATGGAAATTGAATGCACAAATCTTCAGCATGATAACGCAAACATGGGGATGCCCAGACATAGATCTTTTTGCCTCCCCACTGAATTGCCAATTACAGAAATTCTGCACAAGGACTTATCACAAACAAGCATGGAAAGTGGATGCTCTTCAGTTCAGCTGGAAAAACCTAAAAGTGTATGCCTTCCCACCACTGCCTCTCCTTTCAAAGGTACTCCTAAAAGCCAGACAAGAAAAACCACAGATGATCCTGATTGCTCCAGACTGGCCACGCCAGCACTGGTACCCTATCTTAAGGAACTTGGCTGAGGGCCCACCATGGATTTTGCCCCAAATTCCACACTTTCTGACTCAACAAAACAATCAGATCCTGCGCGGTCAGCTCAAAACCCTAAACCTGGCTGCATGGCAGATACTTTAGCCAAACAGGCAACACCTCTCTCTAAAGCTGTTATGGATGTCATTTTGGAGGCCAGGAGGCCTAGCACCAGGAAAGCTTACTCAGAAAAATGGAAGAGATTCTGCACCTGGAACCAGGCTCAAAGCCTTGACCCTCTTGTTTCAAACATTCCTCAGATTTTACAATACTTAACTGAGATGCTGGACAGAGGCCTCTCCTTTTCATCAGTTAAGATCCACGCCTCTGCCATTTCAGCACATTACAACACAGATCCTCCTTTATTCTCTCATCCCTTGCTAAAGCAGTACCTCAGAGGGGCTAAAAACATAAGACCGCCCCGGAGAGCACCAACACCAACTTGGGACCTCAATTTTGTTTTGGAAAAACTGACCCTACCACCTTTTGAGCCAGCCAATACAGCTGATCTAAAATTTTTATCATGGAAAACAGCTCTGCTCATGGCAGTAACTTCAGCACGAAGAGTCTCAGAGCTACAAGCAATAATGGCAATGGGACCTTTTATAATTTTTCATCAGGACAGGGTATCTTTAAGGACAAACCCTACCTTTATGCCAAAGGTGGTATCTAGTGTGGCTCTTAACCAAACCATCCATTTGCCAGCTTTTTATCCAAACCCCCAGAATAAAGGGGAGAGACTTCTGCATTCTTTGGACATACACAGGCAGCTACGCTTCTACTTGGACAAAACAAAAGGTTTCAGGAAAACTGAACAACTGTTTGTAGCATATGCTGCAGGATCACAGGGCAAGGCTATTTCAAAACGGACTATATCCAAATGGATAGGACACTGTATTCGGTACTGCTACACACAGCATGGAAAATCAGTCCCTAATAACATTAGGCTGCATTCCACCAGGGCAACAGCCACTTCAACAGCCTTTCTCAGAGGAGTACCTACCAAGGAAATTTTGGAGGCTGCAACTTGGAGTTCAGTGCACATCTTTACCAAGCATTACCACCTGCCTCTTTACTCTAAATCCAGAGCAGGATTTGCCACTGCAGTTCTGCAGGGCCTCATAGCCAAAACTAATTCTTTATAGACCAGCCACTCAACCTTAGCTTTGGGATTCTACCCAAGTGTGATGACTGCAGCAGTGTAACACGATGAACATAGTACAGTTTTGTACCTACCATAAATGTAGATGTTTGAGTGTTCACACTGCTGCAGTCCAGGTTACCCTCCCTCCATCCTCTCTGAACCAGCTGGACTTTATCTATACCTTTCTATCCTATACAACCTTTGGGGTGTATTTGCTGGTAACGGAAGGTATTGTTTTTATTTTATATGTATATTTTTTATTAGCAATATTTATTGCCTACCTACTTGGGGGCACCTAACATCTGGGGCAAGAAAATCTGAAGAAAATGGCGTTGTATGTATACTATATACCCCTGGCGCACTGACGTCAGGGAAGAAGTGACAGCAACTGACGCCGGACCAAGACTTTGGAACTCTGGCCAACTGCGGGACCGCCTGACGGCAGGATAACCCAAGTGTGATGACTGCAGCAGTGTGAACACTCAAACATCTACATTTATGGTAGGTACAAAACTGTACTTTGTGCAAGATTAGAGTTGCTGTATATAATATGGTGGTCTTCCCCCACACACGTGGTGTGCTAGAGGGCTTGCCCCTGCAAAATAAACCTTTTTTTAAATTGCTGAAAGTGTTTTTTGGTAATTTGTTTTTGAATGAATGGCATTCAGTGTATGACCTGGTGACATGAATTCTTGCCTTCTCCTGGTACTGCCATCGTAGTTGTCCAAGAAGACAAGCTGACCATCAGAACAGCTACAATGCTGTTATCTAGGGCTGTCTATAGTGGGTCAAGTTCTCTAGGTCTAAACTGGTTTAGAGTTTCATTATGAAAGACCAGTAAGCTTTTGATGTGGTCATTGACAACTGTGTCTTAGAGCTGTTAAGTACTCCACAGAAAGCGTTATGTTCAGAAAGTAAGCCAGCTCCACCAGCTCTTGAAACAGGTACAGTATATTTTCCTGAAGGGGGTTTTGTATGCTCAGCTTGCATCAGACTGAAGGCAAATGTTCTACTCCTGCCTCTTCTTACTTCTGAAGGAGATGGGGGAGTATGTCCCATTCTGAACCTCAGAAACTTCAAATAGCACTTCCAGTAGTTTATGTTATACATGGAGACTGTACAGAGGAGTCATGTACTTGCTGCCAGAGGGACCTGAACAGTTTTGATGGGTATGGTGGGCACATTCTGGCATATCACTCCCTGGGATGTGCAAAGAAAGGCCCCTTCAAGTCATTCTTTGTGAGGAGTGTCTTTAGAGTGAAGCATCACCATTTGATTTTTTTCTGCTCCTACAGTGTTTACTGATGTGCTAGTTGTGGTGGTGGAAAGGTCTTTACACTAGATGGAGCACCATGTGGTCCCCTCCCTGAATTGCTGTCCTATCTGGCAGCTGGCATAGGGGGTTAAGACTGTGAGCTGTTGTTCCTGTGGTATAGGGTTTGATTCCCTCAGCCCTTATTTATATACTGTATAATGTTCAGCAAATCACTTAACCAGACACTGTTTGTGTTCTGTGGGTCTAACAGAACACATAGTTACATGGTTAACAAACGGGTATTGTTATTATTACTATTATTATCGTTACTGCTATCATTACTATTATTATTATTATTATTATTACCATTATTACTTCCATCAGGAGACTGTTTTTTGCATCTGTAGCAGTGTTGACTACCATAGGTGCAGCATGTGGGGCAGACTTTAAAATATGTGAAGTCCTCTATGATATCTTTTTGATAATTGTCTTCTTTGTTGCAGAGCTGAGCATTCTCCAGTGTCTGTTGTTCCTGCCCAAGAACAAGGTCCAGGAAGATATGATCCTGGAAGCTGGGGTTAGGATACTGCAGGAAATCCAGGATGATACTCTAATGAATTTTCTGTCCCTGATGACGGCCATGATAATCAGGTCTTTAGCATGCTTGATGGTGCAGGTTTAGAAGTATAGTGTTAAATGACAGTGTCAGCAAGCCCTCTTGGAACTTCTGTTGGTCTCGTCTCACTGCACCCAGCTGTTGCTCTGGTAGACAATTCATAGCTGTCCAGAGGTGGGTCACACTTTCTTGCAGCTGAAACCAGAAGTCATATGGCATATGCCTTGCTAATATGGTGGGTAGCCCATCTTGGCTCCTCTGCCGTTCAGTGGAAATGATCCCTTTTAGAGAAGGTACTTCACACTCACCTGCTGGAGCTTTATGCTGTCCCTTTAGCCTTGAAGACTCATGAGGGAAAACTGCTACCAGGGTTTCTCCTTATCTGGTTTTACAACTGGCCCATCATATGGTATCTAAACAAGCAATGGGGCATGGAGTTATTCCCTGTGTGCAGGGATGAAATGTGAGTCTGTCTCTAGATCCTGGACAGCAGAATCACTTTGTTAGAGGCTTACTTATGAGCATGTTGGCAGATTCCTGAATCCTCTCTTCCATCCCTCATTTGAAGCTGAGGATTCGGGAGTCATGTCTGGTTAGGATGTTTTGGCATGGGTGCTCCTGTTTGCCATTCATCAGAATTAGGTTATTTCCTCTTCTCTTAATGCATTAAGTCAAGAGTGAGGTATCGCTGGGTGTTTTCTGTATTCTCTGCAGGGGCGATTACTTATGCTTTCCCGTCATTCTGCTTGATTTCACTTCTTGTAACAAAATTCAGGGAAGAAAGACTAAAACTAACAACTCTTGCTGGACAAAAAGGGTGTTTTTAGGCTGTTGTATCTCTGGCAGTACAGGAAATCCACCGGATTGAAGCCAAAAAAAAGATGCACATGGGTGGGACTGACAACTTACTCTGTTATAGGGTCTGACTGCTTTCTCTGTTATAAGGCCTGATTGCTTACTCAGTTGTAGGGCCTGACTGCTTACTCGGTTTTAGGGCCTGACTGCTTACTCGGTTTTAGGGCCTGACTGCTTATTCGGTGTTAGAGCCTGTCAGCTTTCTCGGTTTTAGGAACTGACAAGTTGTAGGGCCTGAGTCTTGCTGTAAGACCCCCCCCTGATCCCGCTAGACGTCCCTTCTAGAGCCCCAAGCTTAGGGTAAGCCTTCTACCTGAGAGACATACTTGGAGAAGGTCCTAAATTTGGGTGGAGTGGTAACTAGTGTCTCACAGACAGGATGTATGAGTTTCTGACTTACATCAGACACCTGTATGGTTTTGTTGCCATTTATTTTATTGCCAGAGTGCATGTGTCAGCTTTTATTGCTCAACATGATCCTGTGAAGGCAGGACTGTGATATAACATTGAGTAAATAACTAGTTCATAAGAGGATGTTTGTATTTTATGCCCTTTTTTGAAGAACGCCTGTGTTCATTCGTTCTTGAATTTCATGACTGACAAGCTTGAACATCTTCACTTTGAACCCGCAGGTTGAGTGACTATGAAGTTCATCACTTAGCGAAAGCTTTTCATTGTAAACATCATCACTGATGTTCATCGTGCATATAGCTGCAGTCATAACAGATGGGTTTTCCTGCCGTCAGGCGGGTCCTCGGTCGGCCGAATTCCAAAGTCTAGGTCCGGCGTCGGTTGTCGTCGCCTCCTCCCTGACGTCAGTGCGACAGGGATATAAAAGATCCATCCGACGCCATTTTCTTCAGTCTTTCTTGCCACGCGGTGCCCGAAGCAGAAGCAGTTCGCAAGTGCCAGTCGGCCAGCTCCTGAGATTACGAATATTTTTCAACCGAAGTCTTCTTGAAAGCTAAGTACCCCGTTGGGGAAACTTTTCTTGCCTCAGACCGATGTCAGACAAAGTTAATAATTGCATTTCTTGTGGGAAGCAAATACCGCATAAGGATTTTCATTCCCTCTGCATTCCTTGCCTAGGCCCAGATCACGGCGTCTCGGCCTGTCGTTTTTGTGCTACATTCAACAGACGCACTATTAAGCGTCGGGCGGAGTTTGCCCAACACTATTTTGGCAAAAGGTTTAATTACATTATGTCGTCGGATACTCCGACTCCAGTTATAAGTAAAAGGCGCAAAGATAAGGACCGACATACGAGGTCCGCAACTTCTACCGACACCATGCCAAAACCGACTACAGGTGCTCCGGTTCTCAGTGAGGCGCCTACGCAGCCCCTGACTACTGACGACACTTCATTGGCGGTGTCTTCTGTGCTCGAGGTCGCAGGCGCTTCGGCCCACACCCTGACTACCGATACCGAAGCCACTATTGGTGGTGAAACTCAGAGTTTAGATAGACCTGCCACCTCTCAAGGTGTCTACAGGCCTTCCTCTTCTTTTTCCATCAAGGCTTTCACTAAGTCTAAATCAGCCATGCATACTAAAAAACAAGCTCCACAGGGCCCTTCTCAAGACCCCATGCCTAAAAAGCAGATGCTCAAAATGGCTGAGGATTTGATTACTCTTATTAGGGGTTCTCAACCCCCCCCCCCCAGACAAAAGACCCAGAGTGGAGGAAGAATCCCCCTCCTCGGACCAAGCCTCCATTATTACAGAACATTCTTAAGACCAGGAACATTCTTACTCCCCTTTTGAAGATTCTGATGCAGAGGAGTCCATTCCCTCTGTCTCCCCCCCTGAGGATTACTCTTCTGGGGAAACCTTACATACCTTGAGGGAACACTTCCACTGGGAAGGCCAAGAGTACTCAGACTCCAAGAAAAGGCTTAGGGATTTCCTCTTGCTCCCTCAGCACAGGCCTCTGGCTATACCTCCTGTCTTAGACATTCTAGATGACGTGTATTCAGAGGCCTGCCTTAACCCAGATTCTTTACCTCCAGCTCCAGTCAAACCTGACAGGTATTACCGGGTTCCTGACTCACACCAATTCTTATACAAAAGCCATGCGGCTGACCCAGAAACTATATCACAGGGTCCCAAGGGAATTAAGGCCTCCACTGCTAAAAATCCATTACCTTCAGAGAGAGATTCTAGAGTTTTAGAGAGGTGGGGGAAAAAGATTTACACCTCGGCCACCTTAACCATGAGGGCATTAAACTGTCAGTTCCATATGTTAAAGTACCAACAATTTCTGTTATCACAGTTGAGAAACAAAATGTCACAACCTGAACAGCCAGACTTGAAGGAGTTGCAGGATTTGATACATAGTGCAGAACAAGTGGGTAAACATACCTTGCAATGTGGTTTTGATAATTTAGAGGCCTCATGTAGCGCTGCTGTTACAGGATCAGTCATACGTAGGCATGCCTGGCTCAAAGAGCAAACCTTACCAGATCATGTCAAAGCTAAATTGCTAGATGCCCCTCTGCAAAAAGATGTATTGTTTGGTGTTAAAGCTGAGGAGGTATTAAAGAAAATGGAGGAGAAGGCAAAATCAATGCAAACAGTAAAAGATTTCCTACAGGTACAACCTCCAAGTTTCAGTAGAAATTAGCCTTCTAAAAATTGGTCCTTTCCAGCCACGGACAGACCCCAAAGAGGTAGATACAGGCACCCGAGGGGCAGAGGGCAATCTCAAGGATCATTTAGAGACAGACAATGGCAAGCACCCACACAAAGAGGTGGTGAGGATAGTTCACAGCCATTCAGAAAGCAGAACCAATGACTTTCCCCTTTGCATGCCAAGCAAGGCTCAAATGGCAGCACCTTTAGGTGGAAAACTGGCATTATTTTCGAAAAATTGGCATATTGTCACAAAAGACAAATGGATCCTGGACATTATAGACAGAGGCTACAGATTTCACTTTCACACCCTTCCAAAAATGAGAAGCATGCCAAACCTGCCACACAATCAAAGGGCAGAGGCACAGAAACAAATTTCAGATCTCATGGACATGAAAGCTATTCAAGAGGTGCCTGTGCAAGAACAGGGTCAAGGTTTTTATTCCAGACTATTCCTGGTACCAAGGAAGGGAAAAGACTGGAGACCTATTTTGGACCTATCTATCCTAAACACTTTTTTTTACTCGTGCCAAAATTCAAGATGCTCACATTACAGCAGCTTCTTCCCATGCTGGGCAAGAAGTCTTGGCTGGTAACATTGGACCTCAAGGAGGCATACCTGTATGTCCCAATCAGACAAGATTGCAGAAGATACCTCAGATTTCTTGCAGGTTCAACCCATTATCAATTCTCTGCATTGCCCTTTGGCTTATCTACTGTGCGCAGAGTGTTCACGAAATGCCTGGCATCAGTAATCGCCTACTGCAGACTTCAAGGGATACAAATATACCCTTATCTGGACGACTGCCTGATCCAAGCGGACAGCAAGCACATACTTATGAAACATCTGGGGTTTGTAATAACGTTGTTGAATTCTCTGGGATACACAGTCAGCAAAAAGAAATCAAGGCTAATACCCTCTCAAACAATAATTTTCCTGGGTGCCAGCTTGGATACAAACACCCGGATGGCCTACCTCACGCCAGAAAAACAAGGGCAACTAACTCAATACTTCAGAAAACTGGCAACTTTCACCAGGCTGACTGCAAAGAAAATCCTGCAGGCTCTGGGATTCATGGCATCTTGCATCCTACTAATCCCATGTGCAAAGCTGCATATGAGGAAACTTCAATGGTACCTAAAAAACCTATGGTCTCAACACAGCCACAGTTTGGAAACAATAATACCACTAATTCCATGTCTTCAAAAGGAATTTCTATGGTGGGCTCAAGCATGCCAAATAAACACAGTTCTCCCCTTCTGCAAGCCTCAAGCAAATCAAATCATCACAACAGACGCCTCGGACTATGCCTGGGGGGCGCACATGACAGATCGGTGCATTCAGGACAAATGGTCCCAAAAAGAAAAGCACCTACACATCAATCAGAAGGAAATGCTAGCAGTAATAAATGCTATTATAGCTTTCAAGGACCTACTGCATCCAGGCCAGCTATTGATAAGAACGGACAACACCACAGTAATGTGGTACATAAACAAACAGGGAGGTACCCATTCATACCCCCTATGCAGGCAAGCCATGTCTCTTTGGAACATGGCTCTGGAATTACAAATCGAGCGTCAAGCACAGTACCTGCCAGGCAAGGAAAACACGCTGGCAGACAACCTAAGCAGAAATATGACAGATCCACACAAATGGAAGTTGCATCCTCAAGTTTTCACAAGGATAACTCAAGCATGAGGAAGGCCAGACATAGATCTCTTTGCCTCCCACAGAAATCACCAATTAACAAAATTCTGCTCAAGGACCTTTCATCCACAAGCATGGAAGGTGGACGCACTCTCCTTCAGTTGGGCAACAATGACAGTTTATGCCTTTCCACCTCTCCCTCTGCTGCCCAAAGTTCTATTAAAAACCAGAGCAGACAGACCAAAGATGATTCTCATTGCTCCAGACTGGCCAAGACAACACTGATACCCACTCCTGAAAAGCTTGACGCATTCCCCACCATGGATCCTGCCTCTAATGCCTCTTCTACTGACTCAGCACAACTTCAAAACTCTACATAGTCAGCTGAAAACACTCAAGCTAGCCGCATGGAAGATTCCTTAAATTCACAACAGGCCCTACTCTCCAAGGAGGTGCAGGATGTCATTTTGGAGGCCAGAAGACCTTCTACAAGAAAAGCCTACTCTGCAAAATGGAAACGGTTTTGTGCCTGGAATGAGAAAAAGGGTCAGAATCCAGGAATACTAAATTTACCCCAAATATTACAGTACCTAGCTGAGATGCTAAGCAATGGACTTTCATTCTCCTCCATCAAAATCCATGCCTCTGCCATTTCTGCAAAATACAACACTGGTCCTCCTTTATTCTCTCACCCCCTCTTAAGACAGTTGCTCAGAGGGGCTAAGAATATAAACCCCCCAAGGAAACAACCAGTACCTGCTTGGGACCTCAATTTCATACTAGAAAAACTGACCTTGCCTCCTTTTGAGCCAGCTGCTTCAACAGAACTACAATACTTGTCTTGGAAAACAGCCTTCCTCCTGGCAATCACTTCAGCTTGCAGGGTTTCGGAACTACAAGCCCTCATGGCTGTGCAGCCTTTCATCATTTTCCATCAGGACAGAGTTACCTTACGAACCAATCTGTCCTTTATGCCAAAGGTAGTATCCAGGGTAGCCTTGAATCAGGCTATCCACTTACCTACCTTCTACCCTAATCCTCAAAACAAAGGGGAAAGATTGCTACATTCCTTGGACATTCACAGACAGCTGCGTTATTATTTGGACAGAACAAAGCCTTTCAGAAAATCAGAGCAACTCTTTGTGTCCTATGCTGCAGGAGCTCAAGAGAAGCCTATTTCCAAACAGACAATCTTAAAGTGGATAGCCCACTGCATACGCTTTTGTTACTCTTTTCATGGTAAATCTGTACCTGCAAGCATCAGATCTCACTCCACAAGGGCCACAGCTACCTCTGCAGCTTTCCTCAGGAGGGTTCCTACCAAAGATATTTTGGAAGCAGCCACTTGGAGTTCTGTACATACCTTCTCCAAGCACTGTCACCTACCATTATACTCCAAATCTAGAGCAGGCTTTGCCACTGCAGTCTTGCAGGGCATCCTGGCTCCTCCTAGTTTTACCTAGCGCCTACCACCCCTTTTTTAGCTTTGGGATTCTACCCATCTGTTATGACTGCAGCTGTATGCACGATGAACATAGTACAGTTTTGTACCTACCATAAATGTAGATGTTCGAGTGCTAATACAGCTGCAGTCCAGGTTTCCCTCCCTCCTTCCCCTCTAGGGGTATTCTTTTATGGTGTATTTGCGTGCAACTACTGTTTTTTGATTATATTGCATTGCATTATTACATAATTTTATGTATTGCCTTCCTTCTGGGGGCACCTGACATCTGGGGCAAGAAAAACTGAAGAAAATGGCGTCAGCTGGATCTTTTATACCCCTGTCGCACTGACATCAGGGAGGAGGCGACGACAACCGACGCCGGACCTAGACTTTGGAATTCGGCTGACCGAGGACCCGCCTGACGGCAGGAAAACCCATCTGTTATGACTGCAGCTGTATTAGCACTCGAACATCTACATTTATGGTAGGTACAAAACTGTACTTTCACAAGAGCTTAGCTTCAGGCCCTTATTTGTAGGGAATCATATTTGGTCTTTTACAAGGATCGGGTGCCTTTTATGACCATGTGTCTTCCTGAAAATAGTGTCAGAAGTGTCTGAAAATCAGTATCTTTATCTCCATGTTTTCTTTGATGTTACAGCCATGGGAACAAATGTCCCCCATGTTCTGGCTTTGCACTGCGTGTGCAGATTCTTACTGAAACAAAAGCATGTGTGTCTTTAGGGAGAGAGAACAGCTGTTCATCTTCTTCACTTTAGTGGTTGAACAGATTAGTGGTTGAACAGATGGCATCTGCCAAGCTAACCTGTATGAAATTGATAGCATTGCTTTTCTTCCACTAGAGAGTTAATCTTTCCATAGGAAATGTTGCTGTCAAAGGTTCCTCCTACTAGAAATATATCTACCTCTAATTTATTTTTCACAAATGTCTCCATTGCAGACATTTAGGTCACCTGTTCCTTGGTACTACATGCTTTTTGGCTGTTCTGTAGCACCTGTCACCTTGGGACTTTTTACTGCTTGGGATTCTTCCTAATTATAAACCTACTGAGGGGGATCCCCATTGCTGAATATACAGGATACATTGTTAGCATATTTGCTTATCTAGTATTAATACACCTTGGCGATTCATAGTTAATCTCCCACCAGTTAACCTGCTACTGCCATTTTCTACTATTACAGCTCCCACAGCCAGCAGCTGCTGGTGGAGTTTGCTGTAAGTCAGGAAAATATATATTTTTATACCCTTGCAACTGTGTAGGTGCTGTACCTTTGCTGTCCCTCTTGATTTGTAGGAAGAGTGCTCACAGTCAAGATGAATGCATACTGTTAGCCTAAGGTCTATATTTTGGCTTCTGGTGCTTCTTTGTGTAGAGGTATAGTGTATGACCATGGATGCAGGAGTTTCAGAGTAAAGTATGCCAGAATGAAGCAGAAGAAAGGGCAATCCCAATCACAGAGTCACTGAGAGGAGCCCTGTATATGAACTAAGATTATAAAGACATATTTTGATATTTTTTCAGCCTTTTCTCCCTTTGAAAAAAAAGAATTGAAAGCACTCTTCTTGTTTTTTCTTGGCTTACTAAACCTCTTCCTTCCTTTTTTTTTTTTTTTTAGGGTTATGAAGGTCTGGTGGAAGGAGGAGAGAATATTAAGAAGGCCAACTGGTTGAGCGTCTCTAACATAATTCAGCTGGTGAGATTGCTTAATTTATTTATTTTTAAATGGCTTTTGTGTACTAGGCAGGTATCCCTTTGACCATTTACTGTAAAATAAAATACTTGCATTGTTTTTATGGAAAAGTAGTGTTACTTCATTTAGAAATTGTTTTAGGAGCGTTTTGTTTTGAACTTATATGCGCATGTGTGTTTGTTTATGTGTATATGTACCCATCCTAGGGCTTATTTTTGACACAACAAATGAAAGAAAAAACTGGAAAACTAACAACTTTCCAGTGGTTGTATCCTGAGACATTTCCTGACAAATCAAAGTGTTTATAATAAACATTATTGCTACAGTACAATTCCTTATCCATATGAAATAAACACAGGCAGGTGCCTGTCCATCTGTTTTGATTTACAGAGCTTTTGTATATCTCAGTGTTGAGCTGATCTCCTCCTTATGCTAAGGACATCATTTTTTTTGTGATTTTGCTGTATTGTTCTTGTTGTATTTAAAAGTTAGTCCGAATTTAGAAGAAGTTGTTTTTTTCCGCAAATTCCATGATACCCCCAGAAAAAAATCTCTAAGTATGTCTGCAGAAGGCAACTTAAACCTGAAGGCTTCCATCTTTTGTGCCTTTTCTGTTTCGGTGAAAACCAAAAGGTTTCCTGCTATGACTGTGCATTGCTTTTGGTAAGGTGACATTACTCGGTTGCACCCATAATTATCATGTCTTCTTGAAGTTCAAGAAACTTTGGTACTAGGATGAAGGGTGTGTTTCTCTCTGCCAACAGCAGAATCATCATCTAGTTGCCTTAGGGATTGCAGGCTGTGTAATGGAAGTGTACACACAGGAAGATGGAAAAAGCTAAAAGTCAAGAAGCAAATGGGCAGTGATTGTGAGGCAGCAGTGACCTCTCCAGTGCCTCTGGGGCCTTGAGAGTGTTGGCGCTAGAAAAGTAAAATCTAGTCAGCCCCCAGGCCCTGCAACTCCATTTATTGTATCCCTGCCTATAGTAACTCCACCAGAGGCGACATTGGAATTGCTTATACCCTGCCCTGAAAGACCTCGGCTACTGTTTTTTGACACCCAGGCTGTCATGGATACCAGAGAAATTCTGTTATCTACTGCATGAGAGGGGCAGTTCTATCACTAGGAATTCCCTTTAGCTTTGACTTTGTTTTGATTTGAGAAACCCTCTGGTAAGGCATTGACCATTATAAATTTTATGGGAGGCACGGAGGAACAATCTGAGTATCCACCCTATTTGTCTATCCAAAGACAGAAGTCCTAGCAAAATACACCTGCTTGCCCCTTAGCAAGTACCAGTTTCGACTGCAAAAAGTATGATAAAGAATAGACCCTGTGTCTCAGTCACTTATCGTTCTATCTATGGAGTGGCCTGCCAGCTAGAAGAAAGGGGTTCCTCCTACTCCCAGAGACATTGTTTTTGAATTTAGAAGAGAAGGAGGTCTTGGATTACTCAGGCCAGTTGTATTTCCCTCTGGGTATGACACTTACAGTAAGGAGGAAATTGTATGCTCTGGCTCCAATCTAGATGTCTCATTCAGTGAAACTATGAACCTAATGAAGGAACACGTAAAATGGTTCTTTGAGGAACTGTCATATATTACACGAGTTCTTAAAGCTCTTGTGGATGGAAGAGTAAGTAACAACAATTACAGTACTCTTGTAACACAAATATTTTGGGTACACTCAAGATCAAGTCCCGTGAGCCTGATTCCTAGTCACCCATCCAGGATTGCCATACAGGGTATACAGGGTCCAAGAAAATTGAAGTTACCTTTAAAGAAATTGTAGTAGTCACATCTGTGATTTCTTTATACACAGCCCTGAGGTTGAAGTTTGTTCCAGGATTCAACACCCTTTCTAGTGACTGGAAAAGTTGATAGTTTTTGACATTTCTTTGCCGGAGTGACACTAGATCTGCATATTTTAAGTTCTTTAGAAACTACTCACTGTTCAAGGATCTTGTGAACAGTTCCATCAGAGGCTCTGTCATAACTCTGGCTAATTTCATACAGATGATCTTTAGTATCCCCCTCCTGTAGTCAGTCATTACCATTGTCCACGTCTCACCTTCTTCTTTACCACTCCCTTCCTAATCAATATTTCTAATGTCCGCTTCTCTTCGCTGAAGGCAGGTTCTAGTTATTCAGTCACAATTTCTGTTCTTCCTTCTCCTTAACTTCCTTATATCTTGCTCATTTCTGTTTCTACATTTTTGTTGGTGCCCCATGTATAGACGTTATCCCTTTTAGTCTTAACTTAGTCCTTTTTTTGATTTTTTTCCATCATTCCCTTGGTCCTTCTGACCTCACTAGTTGGCTTCTTTCCAGTGTTTTTGTCTTTATTTCTGGCTGTGTGTTATTGCCACTTGCACTTGGTACAGGCCTTTTCAGTTGTTCTCTTATTCCCAACTTTCTCTTGAAACACACTGGTCTTCTCTTTCTATTTATTTTTTTTTCTTCTGCCCAGTCTTTCCCCATTGCCTTTCCTAATCTTCTCATGAAGTCCATTTGCTGTCTTTGATGGTTTCCAATTTCCTGTGTCACTAGTCACTATCTGCTCAAACTTCATGCAGTAGTCTTGAATAGAAATCACACCCCATCATATTGACATCTGGTACTACTTTTCTAGTACTGATATAGGACACCCTATGACATGGTAGCTCTTCAGTAGTGCTACTATCTTCACCCCCGTCTACCTCTTCTTGTCAGCAGATTACCAGGTCAAGCATCCTGCTCCTTTCTGCTACTTTCTTGTAGTAGCTGTTTAAATTCTTTCTAGTTCATGATGTCCACTATCTCCTTCTTCCCCTTTGTCAGTTGCAGAAAAGTAGGAGCAGAAGTCAGGAATGGGATGGGCATTCTTAGGAAAGGCTTGAGAAAGTGATCACCTTGTGGCTGGAAAACTATATGGATTTTGCAAGATCCAAGTGTCTTTGTATAGTTTTCTTTGTAACCTTTTCATATTATATTGATGCACAAAGCATGTGTTAGTGTCATTAACTTTTATTTTATAGTAATCATGTTGCCGGTCTGTGTCTGACTTTTTGTGCGTAACTGAAATATTGAAGGACTGACTGTACTGATCAACGGGCATTGCATTGTACATTCTTACACAGTGAAAAACTGGAAGTGCATTTCATCATATTCATCGGCAGGGACCTGGAAAAGAGTAATTTAAATATCTGCTCTTTTACTGACTCACTGCACAGGTGTTACTGTATGAATGAAGGTAGCCCTCACTACATAAAACGGGGAATGCTTATAGATGTGTAGTTGGTAGTCTGTCTGGGTGGGGAACATTGTCTTCCTTGTATAGCTAAATGACCTTTCTTAAAAGAATGTAGTGAGTTTTACATTTTTGGCATATGCAGATGTTTTTCGTGTTTCACTGTTGCAGTCATTACATTTGGGTTATCCCTGCCAGGGTAGCCCTCAGCCAGTCCGATTACCAAAGACTTAGTATTTCTGCGTCGGTTGCTGTCGCTTCAGGACTGATGTCAGGTTGTCAGTAGTATAAAGTAAGGCAGCCAACGCCATTACATCAGTCTTTCTTGCCGTGGAGCCCGAAGCAGTTCACACGAGTGCCGGTCAGCTGCTACCTGAGTTTTGTCTACTGAATTGAAGTTGAAGACTTCTAAAGCGAAGTACCCCATTGGGGATCCTTTTTTCTTGCACTAACCGATGTCAGAAAAAGTTAATAATTGTCTCACCTGTGGAAAGCAAATACCACACCGAGACTTCCATTCTTACTGCGTCACATGTTTAGGCCCAGACCATGACGTCCCCCCCTTGTCGCTTCTGTGCTTTGTTCAACGCCAGAACTATCTGTCGTCGGGCCCTTATTGTAGCCAGATGTTTTCGCTTACAGTCCTCGAATTCCGATATGTCTTCGGTAAGCCTTCCGACAGCAGGTCTTCCGAAAAAACGTAAAGATAAAGACAGAGACAAATCGCACAGGTCCAAACCTACCGACAACACTTCCATTAAGTTAGTCGTCAGTTCTCCGGTCCTCAGTGAGGCACTGTCACAGCCCATGATGCCCACTTCTGTGGATTCGCAGGCCGCTACCGAGACCTTTTCGGAGTCCGGTATGCCGCAAAACTCTTCTTCAACTAAGGCTCCTGTGGTCGTCTCTACTTTGGATGGGTCCGGAGTCGCTGAGCAGGCACCGGCTTCTGAGGAAGTTCTTCACACTACCGAATCTTGACACAAACAGACGTCTTCTTTTGCGACTACCGTTCTTTCAAAAACTGATGAGTTTCTAATGCCCAGGGTACGAACCACACCCAAGAAACCGACGACCAACTGTCAGACATCTGCTTCCTTGCCTCAGTCTTAAGTGCTTAAAATGGCGGAAGACCTTATCATGCTGATCAGGGGAAATGCAAGCTGTCCAATCCAAAAGGAAAAGAGATCTGTCCCCTGTAGTTTTATCTGAACAAGAGTCAGATGAATCAGATGCATCTGAATATGAAGACATGCAACCCCTCTCTACTTATGAGGATTCTGATGCAGAGGATTCCATTCCTTCAGCCGCTCCACCAGAGGATTTTTCCTTTGGGGAAACCCTCCATACCTTAAGGGAGCATTTCCAGTGGGAGAGTCAAGACTACCCTCAGTCAAAAAAGAGACTCTGGGAATTCCTAGATCTTCCACAGCACAGACCCTTGACCACCCCCCCCCCCCAGTCCTGGATGTTGTGGAGGAAATTTTCATGGAATCCAGCTTGACTCCTGACACCCTCCTTCCTGCACCCAGAAAACCAGGCAGGTACTACAGAGCCCCTGACTCGCACAAATTTATTTTTAAAAATCCGACTGCTGACCCTGAGGTAGTTTCTCAGGGACCTAAAGGGATTAAGGCAACCTCTGCTAAGAATACCAACCCCTCAGATAGGGATTCCCGAGCACTGGACAGATGGGGTAAAAAAGTATACACCTCAGCTACTCTTGTTATCAGGGCACTACATTGTCCGTTCCATATGCTGAAATTTCAGCAACATACCCTGGAACTCCTTAAACAAAAGATGTCTTCCTTTCCTGCTTGGGCAGAATCTAAAGAATTACAAGAGTTAATGCATTCTGCAAGTCAAGTAACTTAACACACCTTGCACTGTGGTTTTGATGCCCTAGAAGCTTCTTGCAGGGCAGCAGTCACCAGATCTGTCATGAGAAGTCATACATAGCTTAATGAACAGCCCCTGCCAGACCATGTCAAGTCTAAATTGCTGGATGCCCCCTTGCACAAAGATAACGTATTTGGCACTAAGGCAGAAGAGGTCTTAAAAAAGATGGAAGAAAAAGCAAAATCTATGCAAACAGTTACGGATTTCTTGCAGGTACAGCCACCTAGGTTCAGCAGGCATTGTTCCACCAAACACTGGTCCTTTCCTGCTCCCATTAAGCCACTCCAGCTTAGGCCCTGGGGAATCAGACCCCCCCCCCCCCAGACAGCAGCCACAGGGAATGCAGAGATCTAAGCATTGGACTACCTCCACTTCAAAACCACTGAGTTCTAAGCCTCCCCATTATGGTAAAAACTCTCAATGACTCACCTCCCCCACCCCCTCCCTCTGCCCACCTTCACTTACCCCTAGGAGGAAAACTCTCCTTTCACACAAGCACCTGGGCCACCATTACCAACTACCACTGAGTTCTGACATAGTGTCCCAGGGATACAAATTTTCCTTCCACACCCTTCCAACCCCAAAAGGGTTCCCAGATCTACCACCAAACCAGTGGGCAGAGGCTCAAAAGCAAATCCTTTCCCTACTCTCTATGAGGGCAGTAGAGCACACTCCTGCAGAGCAGATAGGCCAAGGTTTCTACCCCAGACTATTTCTGGTACCCAGAAAAGAGGGCACCTGGCACTCCATTCTAGAGCTATCCATTCTAAACACCTTCCTGGTGATCCCAAAACTCAAAATGCTCACCCCCCCCAGCAGCTGCTACCCATGCTGTCCAAGGACACTTGGCTAGCCACCCTAGATATAAAAGAGGCCTACCTCCACATTTCTATCAGGGAATCATGCAGGAAATATCTCTGTTTCAGGGCAGGCTCTCAACACTTTCAGTTCTCTGCGCTTCCCTTTGGCTTATCTACTGCTCCTACAGTTTTCACAAAATATCAGGCTCCAGCCATTGCCTTTTGCAGACAAAGAAATATTCAGATTTACCCATACTTAGATGACTGCCTTATTCAGGCAGATGGCCAGGAAAAGCTGCTCAAGCACCTGGACTTTGTAAAGACCTTACTAACCTCTGTAGGGTACACAATCAACGAAAAGAAATCCGAACAGTGCTCACCCAAATGTTTATCTTCCTGGGAGCAAGCCTGGACACAGCATCCCAGATGGCATTCCTTACACCAGAGAAACAAATTTTCCTAACAGCCTACTTCTCTCAACCAGCCACCGGGCCCCAGCTATCTGCAAGGAAGATCCTGCAAGCTCTGAGGTTCATGGCATCTTGCATACTACTCATTCCATATGCCAGACTGCATATGAGGAAATTTCAGTGGTACCTAAAAAGCCTTTGGTGTCAACACTCTCAAGATCTGGAAACTCTTCTACCTATAATTCCTTGCCTTAAAGATTTTCTTTGGTGGGCAACAGCATGCTCCCACAACAAGGGACTGCCTTTCTCACCACCCCCCTCTGCTGAGACCCTCACCACAGATGCATCAGATTATGCTTGGCGTGCACACCTGGTGGCAGCTGCACACAGGGCCTATGGAGCCCGCAGCAAATCCCTCTGCACATCAGTCAAAAAGAGATGATGATGACTGTGCAGCATGCCTTGATAGCTCTCAAGCCCCTTCTATCTCCAGGGGCTCTCCTGATCAAAACAGACACCACTGTGATGTGGTATAACAACAAACAGGGAGGGACACACTCCTACCCTCTATGCAGGCTGGCCATGACCCTTTGGCACACAGCCTCTGCCATGCAACTATACCTGTTAGCACAATTCCTGGCAGGCACTCTAAACTCTCTGGCAGACAACATAAGCAGAAATCTTCTGGACTCGCACGAGTGGCAGCTAGACCAAAGAACCTTCACCCTTGTAATCCAGAAATGGGGCACCCTGACGGACGACCTCTGTGCTTCCCACTCCAACTATCAGCTCAGCAAATTCTGCACCGGGGAACCTGACAGCAAGGCTTGGAAAGTGGATGCTCTTTCCTTCCAGTGGGTCAACCTCTCGGTCTGTGCATTCCCTCCTCTCCCGCTCATTACAGGGGTACTGCTTAAAATAAGGGAGGAAAAACCAAGGACAATCCTGATTGCCCCAGACTGGCCACACCAGCACTGGTACCCTCTGCTGTGCAGCCTGTCACCACTGCCACTGTGGTATCTCCCTCAGATCCCAACACTCCTGACCCAGAGGAATGGAGAATTCATGCATCCCCAATTGCAGACCCTCAATCTGGCAGCTTCCCTGACCACTACACAAGCTGCCAATCTGAGCAAACAAGTTGTAGATGTTATACATGAGGCCAGACGCCCAGTCTGAGCAAACAAGTTCTAGATGTTATATGTGAGGCCAGACACCCTAGCACTAGAAAGTCTTATGCTGACAAGTGGAAATGGTTTTGCACCGGGATCCAGACAAAGGGAGCCAGAACTACATAGCCCTCCCTACCTCTCATCCATGATTACCTGGCTGACCTACTACACAGGGGTCTATCCTTCTCTTCCATTAAAATTCAGGCCTCTGCCGTCGCTGCTGTTTTCAGCACAGAGCCACCTCTTTTTCTCCCACCCTCTCATCAAACAGTTCCTAAGAGGGGCTAACAACTTGAGGCCACCCAGAAGAGCACCTACCCCAGCTTGGGACCTTAACTTTGTTTTGGAAAAACTCATCCTGCCCCACTTTGAACCAGTAGTGTCAGTAGAGTTAAAGTTCCTCTCTTGGAAGACAGCCTTGCATGTGGCCATCACTTCAGCTAGAAGAGTATCAGAGCTACACGCACTAATGGCTGTAGAGCCCTTCATCATTTTTCACGCTAAGAGGGTCTCCCTTAGGATTAACCCATCCTTCATACCAAAAGTGGTGTCCAGTGTGGCTCTCAACCAATCCATTAATTTGCCCACCTTTTTCCCTAATCCTCAAAACAAGGGGCGAAGGATTCTGCACTCTTTAGAGGTGCACAGACAGCTTAGATTCTACCTGGTCAGGACACATTCTACCAGAGCAACCTCCACCTCTGCAGCTTGGGGTCCCCACTAGGGACATCATGGAGGCTGCAACATGGACATCTGTTCATAACTTCACCAACCATTACCACCTGCCTATCTTCTCCAAGTGCAGGGCAGGCTTTGCCACAGCAGTCTTTCAGGGCATCCTAGCCAGCCCCCAGTCTTCTTGACTGCCTCCACCCTTTTCTTCAGCTTTGGGAATCAACCCAAATGTGATGACTGCAGCAGCGAAACATGAAGAACATACTACAGTTGTGTACACTTACCATAAATGTAGATGTTCGAGTGTATTCACTGTTACAGTCCTGGATGTTCATAGTGTTTCACTGTTGCAGTCAGTACACTAGGGTTATCCTGCTGGCAGGCGACCTGTAGTCGGCCCGAGTTCCATAGTCTTGGTCCGGCGTCGCAGTTACAACCGACGCCATTTTCTTCGGTCTTTCTTGCCGCGCGGTGCCCGAAGCATAAGCAGTTCGCAAGTGCCTGTCGGCCGACTCCTGAGATTTTCAAAATTGAATTTCAGAACCAAAGTCTTCAATAAAGCTAAGTACCCCATTGGGGAAACTTTTTCTTGCTCCAGACCGATGTCAGTAAAAGGTAATAACTGTATTTTTTGTGGGAAGCAAATACCTCATAAGGACTTTCACTCTTACTGCATTCCTTGCCTAGGCCCTGACCACGACATCACTAGTTGTCGGTTTTGTGCTAGATGTAATAAACGCACTATTAAACGTCGGTTTGAATTTGCTTTACATTATTTTGGATGAAGATTTAATTACATAATGCCATCAGAGCAACTGACGACCGTAATGTATAAAAAAACGCAAAGACAAAGAAAAAGATAGGCATCCGAGGTCCAAAACCGACGACGAAGCCTCTCCTAGGCCAGTCGCCGGTTCTCAGTGAGGTGTTTTTGCAGCCCCTGACACCCGCTACCTCAGAGCCATAGGCCGCAACTGACAGCCACGTGGAGACACCGAGGCCTGTGGAAACTCAAGGCATTGGACCTACAGAAAATATACCCTCAGATGGGTCCGGAGCCGCTGAGCAGGCACCGGCTTCTGAGAGTGTTTTCAGACCTTCACAGCTTACAATTAAAGCTACTACAGCAGCAAAGGCAACGTCAAAAACACCATTAAAGACAAAGAAACAAGTGCAGCATTCTCCAGAACAGTCATCCATGCCTAAGAAACAGATGCTTAAAATGGCCGAAGACCTTATTACTTTAATCAGGGGCTCCCATCCCTCTCCTGACAAAAGGCCTAGGCAAGACACTGATTATGATTTCTCTGATCAGGTTTCCATTTCTGATTCTTCATCTGACCAGGGCCATTCTCTCCCTCCCTATGAGGACTCTGATGCTGAAGAGTCCATTCCTTCAGCCTCACCGCCTGAGGATTACTCTTTTGGGGAAACCCTGCACACCATGAGGGAGCATTTCCACTGGGAGAGCCAGGATTACTCAGAATCCAAGAAAAGGCTCAGAGATTTCCTTCTGTTGCCTCAGCACTGGCCCTTGGATATCCCCCCTGTGCTTGATATTGTTTTTTCTGAATCCAGTCTGTCCCCAGATTCTTTACCCCCTGCACCAGTAAAGCAAGACAGGTACTTACAGGGTCCCTGAGTCTCATAAATTTCTTTACAAAAACCCCGCTGCGGACCCAGAAACTATTTCTCAGGGTCCAAAAGGGGTTAAAGCTTCCACTGCCAAAACTCCTGTCCCCTCAGATAGGGATTCCAGAGCTCTGGACAGATGGGGGAAAAAAGTTTACACTTCTGCTACTTTAGCTGTAAGAGCTTTAAACTGTCAGTTTCACATGCTTAAATATCACTATCTCATGTCATTGTTAAAGCAGAAAATGGTTACAAATATAGAAGGTCCTGACTGTAAAGAAATCCAGGATTTATTGCATGCACTTGAACAAGTGGGAAAGCATACTCTGCAATGTGGTTTTGATTCATTAGAGGCTTCTTGTAGAGCCGCAGTTACAGGCTCAGTTATTCGAAGACATGCTTGGTTGAAAGAACAAAGTTTACCTGACCATGTTAAAATGAAATTAGTGGATGCTCCACTACAGCATGATATCTTGTTTGGGATTAAGGCAGAAGAGGTTTTAAAGAAAATGGAGGATAAAGCAAAGTCAATGCAAACTGTGAAAGATTTCTTACAAGTTCAACCACCTAGATTTAGCAGGAACTGGCCTTCAAAAAAATTGGTCCTTTCCTGTGTCAGACAGGCCACAAAGAGGCAGATACAGACGCCCAAGAGGCAGATCTCAGCCCCAAGGCTCCTACAGACCTAAACAATGGGGTGGTTCAGCCCCCAAAGGAGGAGAAGACAAATCACAACCTTATAGGAAACAGTCACAATGACTTCCCTCTGCAAATACCAAGCTCTTAACCAGTTGACAGCACCCCTAGGGGGAAAGCTAGCACATTTCTCAAAAAATTGGCACATAATCACCCAAGACCAATGGGTGTTGAATATAGTTTCTCAAGGGTACAGGTTCCACTTCCACACGCTTCCAAAACCAAAAGGTATGCCAAACCTGCCACCAAACCAATGGGCAGAGGCACAAAAACAGACTGCAACTCTTATGGATATGGGAGCTATTCAAAATGTTCCACAAGAAGAACAGGGCCAAGGATTTTATAGGTTCATAGGTTCATACTAGGCTATCTGCCCTAGGGCATTTATAAGCCTAGCCAGAATGTTCTTTGGCTTTCGCCACCCATTTTAAATTTATTTTGCTATGCCCTTTTTCGAGGTTATTATACTGTGCCTCTGTCTAACAGTGACACAGAAGTGACACCCGGGGTAAACCTACGATCTCCCATCCACTCATCAAGATTCCTCTTGAAGAGAGTCAATGAGGGACTCTGCCTAACCTGGACTGGGATTTTATTCCAGAGTGAAGGGAGCCTCTGGGTTATGAATCTGTCCCTCCAGCATGTCCTATTTATTTCAGTGCTGAGGTTCAAGTCTCGAGCCAGAGTGGCTTCGATGGGATTTGGATTTTCTGAGGTGCAGCATGTCCATTAATTCCGGGTTGGACATGGCTTTATACGTCAGGCACAGATCGCCTCTGAGCAGGTGGTATGCCACTGAGTAGAGCTGGAGTTTCTTTAACCGGGCAGCATATGGCATCTGTTTGAGCCCTTTGATCCTCTTGGTGAGATACTTTTGGGGTCTTTCCAGTTGCTGCAGGTGTCTGGTAAGGTACATCCCAAAAGGGGCATTGTACTCAATTATGGGCCTGATGAGGGATGAGTAAAGAGGCACGATGACCTCCCCTGATCTAGATGTGAATCCCTTCATGATTAGGTGGGCTATATAAAATGTTTTTCTAACCACTTTGGCCACGTGGTTGTCAAATGAGAAATTGCTATCAACTTGGGTCCCCAGGCCCCTAATTACTTTTCTGTACTTAATGGATTACCACCTATGTGGTAATTTGTGGGCACTTTGTTTTTGCCAAAGGGGATGACTATACACTTTTTGGCATTTAGCTTGAGGCCATGGATCTGGCACCAGTTGTCTGTTTCTATGAGGCCCTTTTGGAGGATGCTTGTGTCGGCTGGAGAGTCGATTATGGCGCCCAGTTTGCAGTCATCTGCGAACTTGGTCAGCCACAGTCCTTCCGTGTTGGCCTGTACCTCCGAGAAATATATACCGAACAAGAGAGGTCCCAGGACTGAGCCTTGTGGGACACCACTTGTAACTGGTTTGGAGTCTGACATGGCTCCAGCAATTCTAACCATGTGGGTTCTGTCCTTGAGCCAGTTTGCAATCCATCTAGTGACATAGGGGTTTATATTTAAGCTGGTGAGCTTATCTATAATGCCCAAGTGGGGTATTGTATCGAAGGCTTTTGCGAGGTCCAGGTAGGCTGTGTGGGCCACCTTCCCCTCGTCAATTGCCTTGGTGACTGTTTCAAAGAATTCAACCAGGTTTAAGAGGCAGGATCTGCCCTTAACAAAGCCGGACTGGGTAGGATCCAGTGTCTGTAGTACTCAAGACTTTTCCTAGTACCCAGAAAGGACAAAGCATGGAGACCATTACTGGACCTGTCAATCCTAAATACTTTCCTGGATGTTCCAAAATTCAAAATGTTAACACTACAACAACTCTTGCCCATGCTGAGCAAAGAGGCTTGGCTAGTTACTTTGGATCTCAAGGAGGCATACCTGCACGTCCCAATCAGACAGTTGTGCAGAAGATACCTCAGATTTATAGCAGGCTCAATGCATTATCAATTCTCTGCACTGCCCTTTGGCTTGTCTACTGCGCCCAGGGTCTTCACAAAATGCATGGCACTAGTAATTGCATTTTGCAGACAAAAAGGAATTCAAATATATCCCTACTTGGACGACTGCCTTATTCAAGCAGAGAGCAAGGACATTCTTCTAAAGCACCTGCAGTTTGTAAAAATATTACTAATCTGCCTAGGGTACACAGTAAATGAAAAGAAATCAAAACTAGTGCCCTCTCAAGAGATAATATTCCTGGGTGCAAGCTTAAATACAACTACCCAAATGGCTTATCTCACGCTAGACAAACAAAGGCAACTGACTCATTACTTTCAAATGATGGCAACAAAGACCCATCTCCCTTCAAGAAAAATTCTGCAGGCCCTGGGTTTCATGGCATCTTGCATTCTACTAATTCCATATGCCAAATTGCATATGAGGAAACCACAATGGTATCTAAAAAGTGTTTGGACTCGGCATTGTCACAGCCTAGAGACAATCATAACCTTGATTCCCTTGCCTACAACAGGAGTTTCGATGGTGGTCCCAGGCCTGTCACCACAACAAGGGACAGCTTTTCACCTTACCTACAGCCAGGCAGACAATAACAACGGATTACGCCCTGGGGAGCACATATGGCAGGAAAATGTATTCAGGGCACATGGCCCAAGGAACAAATCCATCTTCACATCAATCAAAAAGAGATGCTAGCTGTACAGAATGCCCTGACAGCCTTCAAGGACCTAATACATCCAGGACAATTATTAATAAAGACGGACAATACCACAGTTATGTGGTACATAAACAAGCAAGGGGGCACACATTCCTACCCCCTATGCAGACAAGCCATGACTTTGTGGAACACAGCACTGACTTATCAGGTACATCTGCAAGCACAATTCCTGCCAGGAACAAAAAATACACTGACAGACGAACTAAGCAGAAATCTCGTGGACCCTCACGAATGGAAGCTAAATCCACAAGTGTTCAACATGATAACAAGGGAATGGGGATGCCCAGACATAGATCTATTTGCCTTCCCTCACAATTGCCAATTACAGAAATTTTGCACAAGGACTTATCACTCTCAAGCATGGAAAGTGGATGCTCTATCTTTCAACTGGAAAAGCCTGACAGTCTATGCCTTCCCTCCGATGCCTCTTCTCACCAAGGTGCTTCTAAAAGTCAGACAATAGAGGCCAAAAATGATCCTAATTGTACCAGACTGGTTTTGTCCCAAGGCCCGCCTTGGCCTCTACCTCAAATCCCTCATCTTCTGACACAGCAAAACAATCAGATTCTCCACAGTCAACTCAGAACCTTAAACCTGGCAGCATGGCAGTTAATGTAGCCACTCAGACTGCGCCTCTCTCTAAAGCTGTTATGGATGTAATTTTGGAAGCCAGGAGACCCAGCACTAGGAAATCTTATGCGGAAAAATGGAAGAGATTCTGTGCTTGGAACCAGATACAAGGGCTCGATCCACTGGTCCCTAATATGCCTCAGATTTTACAATACCTGACTGAGATGTTGGACAAAGGCCTATCTTTTTCTTATATTAAAATAGATGCCTCTGCCATTTCAGCTCATTACAATACGGATCCTCCTATTTTTTCACATACTCTACTACGACAGTACCTCAGAAAGGCAAAGAATATAAGACCCCCTAGGAGAGCACCAGTACCTACTTGGGACCTCAACTTTGTTTTAGAAAAACTAACACTGCCTCCTTTTGAACCAGCCAGCACAGCTGGTCTAAAATTATTGTCATGGAAAACTGCTCTGCTCCTAGCAATAACTTCAGCAAGAAGAGTTTCAGAGTTACAAGCATTGATGGCTGTGGAACCTTTCCTCATTTTTCACTAGGACAGGGTTTCTCTAAGGATGAACCCAACATTCATGCCAAAAGTGGTCTCCAACGTGGCCTTAAACCAAACTATTCATTTGCCTACTTTCTACCCAAATCCCCAGAATAAAGGGGAAAGACTTCTGCACTCTTTGGATATACACAGGCAGCTACGATTTTACTTGGTCAAAACAAAAGCTTTCAGAAAAACTGAGCAACTGTTTGTAGCATATGCTGCAGGATCACAAGGAAAACCTATTACAAAGCAGACAATCTCCAAATGGATAGGACACTGCATCCGCTTCTGTTATGCACAACATGGCAAATCTGTGCCGAAGGGCATTAGGCCTCAGCAGCCACTTCAGCAGCTTTCCTCAGAGGGGTACCAACCAAAGACATATTAGAAGCTGCAACCTGGAGCTCAGTGCACACTTTTACCAAGCACTACCACCTACCTCTCTACTCCAAATCCAGAGCAGGCTTTGCCACTGCAGTTCTGCAGGGCTTGTTAGCCTCGCCATATCCAATCTAGACCCAGCCACCCTACCTCAGCTTTGGGATTCTACCCAAGTGTAATGACTGCAACAGTGAAATACGATGAACATAGTACAGTTGTGTACCTACCATAAATGTAGATGTTCAAGCGTATTCACTGTTGCAGTCCTGGTTACCCACCCTCCATCCCCCTCTTTGCTGGGACTACTCTGTACTTCTCTACTCTCTACAACCTATGTGGTTTATTTGCTTTTAGAAGAAGAAAATGTTTTTAGTGATATATGCATGGTTGTTTGGCATATTTTTTATCTTTACAGCCTTCATATCTGGGGGCACCTGACATCTGGGGCAAGAAAAACTGAAGAAAATGGCGTCTGCTGCAACTTTTATACCCCTGGTGCACTGACGTCAGGGAAGAGGCGACAGCAACCGATGCTGGACCAAGACTTTGGAACTCTGGCCGACTACGGGTCGCCTGCCAGCAGGATAACCCTAGTGTAATGACTGCAACAGTGAATACACTCTAACATCTACATTTATGGTAGGTACACAACTGTACTTTTCCCTCCCTCTATCCCCCTTGTCTCTGTCTCTCTCTATCTGTCTCTCACTTCTCTCTCTCTCTCTCTCTCTATCCTTACAAGGATTTTTTGGTATTTACTTTCTACTGGTGGCATTCTTCCACCATAACCTAGCTCCCTCTTGGGGGCTCTTGACAGTTAGGGCAAGAAAAACTGATGTATTGGTGTCGGCTGCCTTACTTTATAACACTGACGACCTGATGTCAGTCCTGGAGCGACGGCAGCGGACTCAGAAATACTACATCTCTGGTATTCGGGCCGACTGAGGGCGACCCTGGCAGGGATAACCCAGATGTGATGACTGCAACAGTAAATACACTAGAACATCTATACTTATGGTAAGTGTTCACAACTGTACTTTTTACAGTATCATAAATTTTCTGAAGAGCATGACTTTTGAAACTGAAATGTCTGTCATTATTTGCTGACTTCAGTCCGCGATGACATGCCAGTGATTTTGCTAGAAAAACTAAATTTTATGTGGAAAAGGTAAAAAAATATGAGGTAAAAACTGGTCATTCTGCAAAAATCAGGACATCTGAGAGGTCTGAACTGAAATGTATGTAATATTGAGTCACATCAGTCTAGAGATCATCCCAGTGATATGGCAGAAAGCCACAAATTTGATGAGGAACACATCTGGGCATCCTGGGAATATCTGGACAGTTGAGAATTATGAATGTTAAGTATATGGTCCAAACACAGTACAGGACAGTGCGTGTACAGTGCAGAGTATTGTGATATATTTAATTCCTGGCATTCTGTACTAAAGCTTTGCAAATGATCTGTAATGGTACATGGACTGCCATGTGAAATGAATACTCAGAGGAAGTGTGTGTACTGAATAGGAACACACAGATGACTCATCGGAATGAACATAGGGAAAGAGGACAGGTGAAACAACCTAATGTACAGCATATGAGGGCATGTCAATGGAAGATGGTTGTAGCAACACCATACACATATCTGTATGGTACAGTAGGGACTGTACAGTGAAAATGTGTTTTATGTGACATAACAATGGGGAGGATGTCTGTATGAGATAAACATCCTTACATGAATAATGCAGAGCACATCTATCAGGGATCTGACATGCAATTGGGGTAGGGTACATATTGTGAAGCTATGCAAACTGCTATGCCTGAATATGAGTGTACTCTTAGTATTCGTCTCCACCAAGGTGGGCTCAGGTAAAGGCTCATGGAAAACGTTAAAAGAAACAACCACCGTCATGGATAATATCAGAATAATAACACCAGTAATCCCATGCCTCTGACATAAGATATGTGATTTAGAGTGATAAGAGACAAGTCTACACACTTGAGCAGCTATTATGATGCATCCACACTCTGAGGGTAACCACACACACACTGTCCTGGCACTGTAACATCTGCTGGAGGTGTTAGGAGAGAGACTGCTATACCTGCATGAGACATTATGAGTAAATCAATACAGGCTAGTTGACTGGTGTGCAAAATACATATATAGCACAATCGACACTGTCACAAATGATATACATGCCATTAATGTTGTCAAAACACCTATGTATGTAGTGTGTGCATAAGCAGAACAGGTAGCACACATGCATTTGGTATAACAACTTGAATGGTGTTCCGCACCATCAGACCGTCATGTATATTCCACAGAAAGAATACCTAGTTATGACCAATAAGCTGTGTGACAGCTCACTGTGAAAAAGTTGGTACACTTCCATTACACATCACTGGAAGATGTGTAGGGAGGTACATGGAGAATGGTGCACTATGCTCGGTTATTGGTGTGATGAAGTCTGGGAACTATGAAGGTATTATGGCCTCTGATGTAGATGTCCTTCACATACCCAGTACTTGTGTTACATTCAAGGAGTAGTCAGCACTGTGATCACATGTTTGTGGATGTTCTATTTACCATGTACCCCGGCACACAGGTTGTGTGTTTGTGTACCTGAGTTAACAAATCCCTCCATATTTTCTTGTCTTTGCAGGTGTTGTCATGGCTGTGGCAGCAATAATTGCTATGTGTTGAAACTGTCTGTGTTATACTAATATCACAGTTGGAGTCAATGATTGCCCACAATCTGTATGTCTTCAGGCAGCTATTTGGACATAGGATGTGTATGTCATCTGTGATTTCCATAACTTAAATAATGGACAGTAAGGGCTTAGCAAACAGCCCTGATGTACAGACCTGATCACTGGACCTGAGATGTAGGTCACTTCACACATTTCATCATAGTGAGATGCCACGTATGTGATACACTGATCTACCCAGTTGGTATTATAGCTGTTTATGGCCACATATGACAGTGTTGATTGAATACGTCAGTGTGGATTTGTGTCAAATGCCTTGACCTGGGCAATTTCCACAGGATGATACTGTTGTAGTAATGCATGCCCTCGATGACCACTTTGAGGACATCTATCAGATGTAACAGACATGATTTAGCACTAACAACTCACACAGGTCTGTTGCACACATCTGAAATATTACTAGTGTACATGTAGAAGAGGTCAGTGATGACATGTTGGTCTGTCTCACAGTTGAGGAGAGTCAGGATGTCTATATACATGGCATGCATGTATGCATCAGGTGCTGTCCCCCCCAACTCAGATGGATGCATGTTGATGTACACCCTTCTCCGGGAACATAGCCTGTGTGGAGGGAGGGTATGTTGAAGTGTAGATTCAGCCATGTCAGAAATTCTATGTCCTGAGTCATGCCATAGGCAGTCTCTGATGTCACAGCCTGGTGATTCCGTGTGATAGGCCTATATGAAGGTAAGACACTGCCTGTTGTGATCTGGCCTAGGGTTTTGACACAACCCCCCACGTAGGCGTCATTGAGAAAACCCTCCCAGCTGGGGATTGACCCTTACGTGACTAGATGGATAACCAGTTGGCTCACCGACAGAACACATACTGTGAACGTTGGTGAATCATCCCATACTAGTAGAGCTGTCACCATTGGCAAATCCCAAGGATCTATGCTTGGCCCTTCACTCTTTAGCCTGAACTGTTGAGAAGTAAAGTCCAAAGTATATGGCTTTTGCCTTACCAGGTTTGCGGATTCTTGCATATTGGGTACAATCATTGAGTCCACCAATGATGATAACATAGTACAGGAGGAGTTAACGCAGACAAATGAATGGGGACAAAGGCACACGATCTACAACTAAATGCAGACGTGTCTTTTTTTATGTTATACATCTGAAAAGTGGAATTCCATGTTAATCACAGCATTGACAACAGTCTTGCTGTGCTGAAACCCTATTGGTGTAAGCACTGGTAACACATGTAGGTAGCAGTCTGAACTTTGACCACCAAGGGTCCACATTAGTAATGAAAGTCTATGTTGTGCACATCATAAGTCACGCTAGCATATTCAGATTTTAGGGTTGTATGACAACACTGTACTGAAATCTCATTAGAACACTAATAGAGTATAATGCTGTCTTTTTCATGTGCCTCACCAGACACTTACAGTGGCTGAAGAGACCACAGGGCTTTCTCATCAAGAAAACAGAGGGCCTACAAACCATGCCATGATGTGTGTGCATTGATTTAAAGCCATGTCACCATAATCTGTCTCGCATAGGATGAGGTAACATTTATAACTGGTCTCCAGGCCAGTCTCTGACCCTGTCCTGGGAGGGGTACTGCATATCCACAAATCTGATATAGCTGATGACATCAGCAGTGTCTGTTGACATTGTGGTAATAACAGTGTCCCATATGCTGGTGTAAAATGCTCTCTGTAACGTTAAGCAAGACTATGCATGTACACACACACACACACACACACACACACACTCTTGACTGCAATGAGAATAGAACCCCTACCTATCTAATTACACAGACTACAGAACTCAGTACGTTATGCAAGTGCCATGGCAGATGTCCACAAGTCCAACTTGGAGCATCTTAGACAACACTTTATAGCTGATGACATTGTCACTGTCTGCTGAAGACAATATGGTAATAACAGTGTCCCACATGCTGGTGTAAATTGCTCTCTGTAATGTCAAGCAAGAGTGTGTGTGTGTGTGTGTGTGTGTGTGTGTGTGTGTGTGTGTGTGTGTGTGTGTGCACATGCGTGCGTGTATACGCGTGTGTGTCCGTGTGTGAGTGCATTTTCGCACACATGCACGCACGCTTACACACACACACACACACACACACACACACACACACACACACACACTTGACTGCAACCTCTACCTGTCTAAGTACACAGACTTACATAACTTGGTGCTTATGGCACAAGTCTGATTTTTACAGGAGTGTAAATCAGCTTATAGTAGATGACATCAGCAGGCCATGAGGGAGACAAGAGGTTGGGAGCCTTGCATGAAATGGATGTGTAGGCATGTGCAAGTATCAAAATACAATAAAATTATGTGTATACCGGTGACTAATCCAGTGGAAATAAGAAGGCAAAAATGTATAAATAGAATCCACTGGAACCACAAAAGCACTAGAAATATTGAGGCACAAAAGCTCAAGTAAATCAAATTTATTATGCAACGCTATACAGTTTCACTTAAAAGCTTCGGGTATACAAAGTAAACGTAAATTAGGCTTAAATACCTAAATCATTTAAAACAAAACAAATCGCATGACATGTCAACCCTCTGATGTAATTATTGTAACAGAGGATCCAGTGTTGTCAGTTTTCCTCTGTTCTTGACTTGTGGGTTATGGTTCTGATCCTCGGAAGCGATCTGGCCGTTGTATAGCTTGCGTCAGCCAAAAAACTCTTGAGCTATTGAGGTAACAGTCTACCCACGATCTCCCTCTCTACATTACCTCAGATCTCGTTTGCCGCTCTTACAGCAAGACGCGTCAGCCGACTCCTCTCTTGTAGCTAAGTAAAAAATTAAAATTTTTCTTTTAATTTTTCTGATTAGCCATTTCTACCTTATAGTTCTATAGATGTTTTCATACTTTAATCTGCCATCTAGCGGTGAGTGTGTTTCCCTTTCCTTTTTACCACTGGTATTGCTAACTGCCATCACTGGTAGTTCCCACCCCCCCCTCCCTCTTACCGTTAGGTAATGTTTCTACCATTGCTGGTAGTGTTTTCCCTTGTGGTGTGAGTGATTTTTGCTTCTTACTTCTTTCCTTTTCTGCCTCTCCTTTGATTTTTACGACGATGGCATTTAATGTAAAGTTGCTACAACTGGTTTTAATCAGTGTAAAGAGTGCGACAGGAAATTGCCAACCTCTGATGGACGTGAATGCTGTGTGTACTGTTCGGGTGCATCCCATTTCTATCTTCCAGGGTTTCAGTAATAGAGCCCTGCTAGAGCGTAAAAACAAGTTCATCCTCAAAGGGCTTCTTAAAGCCCCTTCTGAAGAAGCCTTGTCCAAGGCCAACCAGTCTCCCAACTCTGGTACTAAAACTTCTCGTTTGGTGCCGACATCTCCTTTGGCACTGACACAAAAGAAGCAGAAGCACTCTTCTGCAGGTTTTTGTTCGGAACCGAAATCTAAGGTTCCGAAGCTTTTCGGAATGGAGTGACTCTTTGGCACCAATCTCCTTACTGGTGCCATCGACACCGAACATGACTTCCACACAGGCTGTGACACCCAAGTACTACTAGTTTGGCCATGGTTCTGACAGTGGCACCAATTCCCACTGTTGTGTCAGCGCCAATATTTTCTATGGCATCACATATGATGCCGAAGACAGATTCTCCAATTCAACCCAGGGCTACTTATCTATTGACCCTTCTTTGGGGCAACTCCCCAGTCTCTTTTTAGAGAGACCTGTGTCCCTGTCTGGTTTGTCTATTCGCTCCACCAGGAGTCTTTCTGAAGTTGATATAGTGAGATTGGTGGATCAGATTCTGACAGCTAGGGGATGTTCTTCATCTCACATTGCTGCAGTCCTTACATATGGGTAGTCCGCTGTCCTCGGTCGGCCCGAATATCAAAGTATTAGGCTGACGTCGGTCAAGGCACTTAAGACTGACATCAGGACGTCAGGGTACAAATGCGCATGACCGACGTCATATCCCCAGTCTTTTTTGCCGCATGGTCCGATGCAGAAGCAGCGTTGCAAGTGCCGTTCGGCGTTCTGGAATTTTTCGAATTCAGAGTTTCAGACCGAGTCAAAGTTGGCTAAGTACCCCGTTGGGGAATATTTTAGTTTTTTCTTGCCTCAGTGGTTTACCGGATGTCAGAAAAAGTGAATAACTGTATTTCTTGTGGGAAGCAGATACCGCATAGGGATTATCATTCTTTGTGTATTCCTTGTTTGGGGCCTGAGCACAACGTTGTTGGGTGTCGCTTTTGTGCTAGGTTCAATAAGCGCACTATTAAGCGAAGGTTAGATTGTGCTAGGCTGGTCTTCGGGAAGCGGTGCAATTATAATATGCCGTCGGATTCTCCGGCGCCTGCTTCTTCGAAGAAGCGCAAAGACAAAGCAGCTAAACCCAGGCAAGAAGAGTCGTCCGTACCGGACGCCGGTTCTTTAGAGGCGTCAGTGGAACCGGTGGTTCCGACGGAGGCTTCTCTGGAGTCCCAGGGGGAGACTTTGATATTGCAGGATGTGGCCTCTCAGGAGGCAGCCCAGGCTGAAGGGGCTTCTCAGGTTACTGTACTCCCCTCCCTTCCTAGGGTGGTTAGGCCCTCTCCTTCTGTTTCCAAGGCTTCTCCCAGAGGCAGGCCAGGTTTAGCTTCTGTTGGTGTCACTCCTAGTTCAGCAGGGTCTGTGCCCAAGAAGCACATGCTTAAAATGGCAGAAGATTTAATAACTTTGATTAGAGGTTCTTTACCCCCTCCTGATAAGAGGCCTAGGGTGGAGCCAGAGTTGGGGAGTTTTGAGCAGGCTTCGGATGTTTCAGAGTCTTCGGCTGAAGACTTGCAGGAGTACTCTCCTTATTCTGATTCTGATGCAGATGATTCGACTCCTTCTGCTTCTCCTCCAGAGGATTTCTCTTTTTCAGAGACTCTTCATTCCATGAGGGAACATTTTAAGTGGGAAGGTCAGGACTTCTCTGATTCCAGGAAAAGGCTTAGGGAATTTTTGCTTTTGCCCCAGCATAGGCCCTTGGCTATACCACCTGTTCTGGATGTTGTGGAAGATGTGTTTGCAGAGGCTTCACTTAATCCTGATTCTTTGCCTCCTGCTCCTGTTAAACCGGATAGGTATTACAGGGTGCCTGAGGCTCATAAATATCTTTATAAGAGTCCTAGGGCGGACCCAGAAACTGTTAGTCAGGGACCTAAGGGTGTCAAGGCCTCTGTTGTGAAAAATCCGGTTCCTCCAGATAAAGAGGCCAGAGCTTTGGATAGATGGGGAAAGAAAGTCTATACTTCTTCCACCTTAGCTATGAGGGCTTTGAATTGCCAGTTTCACATGTTGAAATATCAAAACTATCTTCTTTCTCAATTAAAGTCTAAGGTAGATGCTCTGGCGGAAGGCATTGAGTGTAAAGAATTGCAAGATTTGGTGCATGTCTCTGAACAAGTGGGTAAGCGTTCTTTACAATGTGGTTTTGATGCTGTACAGGCCTCGTCTAGGGTGGCTGCCACTGGTTCAGTTCTTCGCAGGCACGCCTGGCTGAGGGATCAGAATTTATCTGACCATGTTAAGACAAGGATTTTGGATGCTCCTTTACAGTCTGATGTGTTGTTTGGTTCACCTGTGGAGTCAGTCTTGAAGAAAATGGAAGAAAAGGCTAAGTCTATGCAGGCTGTTAAAGATTTTTTGCAAGTTCAGCCTCCAGTTTAGTAGGAATTGGCCTGCTAAGGGGTGGACGTATCCTTCTTATGATTCTCAGTCTAGGGGTAGATCTAGACATGGTAGGGGTAGAGCTCAGAGTTCCTTCAGACCTAGAACAGGAGTTCACCTGCACAATCTTGGTGAGGGCAGGGGCCAGTCCTTTCGTAAACAGGCCCAATGACCTACCTTTTCAGCTGCCAGATCCTTCTTGCCTGGCAGCACCTTTGGGAGGAAGGTTGGCACTCTTCAAGGAAAATTGGAGTTTGATTACCCAAGACAGATGGGTATTGGATATCATACACCAAGGTTACAAGTTTTATTTCCATACCTTGCCTCCTTTCAAAGGCATGCCGGACGTTCCTCCTCAGCAAAGACTAGAGGCTCACAAACAAATTTCTCTGCTACTTCAAATAGGGGCCATACAACCGGTCCCTCTGCCAGAAGTGGGCCTCGGATTTTATTCTCGCCTGTTCCTAGTACCAAAGAAGGGGAACACGTGGAGACCAATTTTGGATTTATCTATCCTCAACACATATCTGGACATTCCCAAGTTCAAAATGTTGACGTTACAACAGCTTTTACCTCTGCTGGGCAAAGATCACTGGATGGTGACTCTGGATCTCAAGGAGGCTTACCTTCATGTTCCTATCAGACTCAGTTGCAGGAAGTATCTGCGTTTTCGGGCTGGGACTTCTCATTATCAGTTCTCTGCATTGCCCTTTGGCTTATCTACTGCACCCAGAGTGTTCACGAAGGTTCTGGCTCCAGTGATAGCTTTCTTCAGGCTAAGAGGAATACAGATCTATCCTTATTTGGACGATTGCCTGATTCTGGCCCAAGAAAAGGATGAACTTCTTCATCATTTACAGTATGTGATAGCAGTGCTAAGATGCCTGGGGTATTCTGTGAAGCGAAATAAAGTCCAGTCTAGTACCCTCTCAGGACATGTGCTTTCTGGGTGTGAGACTGAATACAGCATCCCAGATGGCCTTTTGACCCCGGACAAACAAAAGAATCTTTCTCTGTACTTCCATCAATTGTCTCATCAGTCCAGGCTGACTGCAAGGACAGTCCTTCAAGCCTTGGGGTTCATGGCATCTTGTATTCTGGTGCTTCCCAATGCCAAACTGCATATGAGGAAGCTACAATGGTATCTCAAAAATGTATGGACACAGCACTGCCAAGATATGGACACTGTCATTCAGATAATACCTTGCATTCAAAAGGAATTTTTGTGGTGGGCTCAGGAATGTCACCTAAACAAGGGACTCTCTGTGACCCGGCCAGAGGCGAGTCAGATTCTAACGACAGATGCCTCAGACAAAGCTTGGGGAGCTCATCTAAATGGAAAGTGGGTTCAAGACACATGGCCTACCAGACTTCAACATCTACATATCAACTTGAAGGAGATGTTAGCAGTCCAATTTGCATTAGTAGCTTTCAAGGATTTACTTCTTCCAGGGCAGGTGTTGGTTCTAACAGACAACACAACTGTCATGTGGTACATCAACAAGCAAGGGGAACGATTCTTATCCTCTATGCAGACAAGCAATGATTTTGTGGGAGACTGCTCTCAGTTTACAGCTGAATCTTCAGGCAAGGTTTCTGCCGGGAGCACAGAACTCCTTAGCAGATGTGTTGAGCAGACAAATTATGGATCCCCACGAGTGGAAATTGGATCCTCATGTATTTCAGAAATTGACAGTGTTATGGGGAACTCCAGACATAGATCTGTTCACTTCTCCACTAAACTACCAGCTGCCAAAGTTTTGCACAAAGAGGTTTCATCCCACAGCTTGGAAAGTGGATGCTCTCTCATTCAATTGGAGCAATCTTCATGTGTATGCCTTTCCACCTCTGCCTCTCCTCCCAAAGGTACTCCTGAAGGTCAGACAGGACAAGCCAAAGATGATTTTAATAGCTCCAGATTGGCCTCGACAGCACTGGTACCCATTACTGAGAAGTCTGATACGGGAGCCTCCATGGCCTTTGCCTTCGATTCCACACCTGCTGTCTCAGGAGAACAGTCATTTACTCAATGTCAAACTTCACTCTCTACATCTAACAGCCTGACATATTCTGTTTTAAACCCTGGAGGGTCTCAGCTTCCACAGCAAGTTTTGAATGTTATTTTGGAGGCCAGAAGGCCTAGTACAAGGAAAGTGTACGCAGATAAATGGAGGAGATTTTTATTTTGGAGTACAGCAAAGGAATTTGATGTTTCTAAGCCTAATTTAAGTGTGGCTCTTCAATATCTTACTGAGTTACTGGACAAAGGGTTGTCCTTCTCCTCTATTAAGGTTCATGCTGCAGCAATTTCTGCTCACTATGACTGTGACCCACCATTGTTTTCTCATCCTTTGTTTAAGCAATTCCTTAGAGGGGCAAAGAATATAAGACCCCACGTAGAGCTCCTACTCCTGCTTGGGATCTCAATTTTGTGTTGGAGAAACTCACTCTACAACCTTTTGAGCCTGCAGCTACTGCCGAGTTGAAATATTTATCATGGAAGACTGCTTTTTTGTTGGCCATTACCTCTGCGAGAAGGGTTTCTGAATTACAGGCCCTTATGGCGGTTGAGCCTTTCTTAATTTTCCATAAGGATAGGGTATCTTTGCACTAATCCTTCCTTTATGCCTAAAGTGGTTTCTAGTGTGGCTTTAAACCAAACTATTCATTTGCCTACTTTTTATGCAAACCCCCAAAATAAAGGGGAAAAGATTTTGCACACTTTGGATATACACAGGCAGTTGCGATATTATTTGAGCAGAACTAAAGGGTTCAGACAGTCTCAGCAGTTATTTGTTTCATTTGCTTTGGGTTCTCAGGGCAAGCCTGTTTCTAAACAAACTATTTCTAAGTGGATTGGGTTTTGTATTGCTTTCTGTTATTCCCATCATGGTAAGGAGATTCCAGCTGGGATTAGGCCTCATTCCACTAGGGCTACTGCCACTTCTACAGCTTTTTTAAGGGGGGTGGCAACTAAAGATATTTTGGAAGCAGCTACTTGGGGTTCAGTGCATACTTTCTCTAAGCATTACCACCTTCCACTTTACTCTAAATCTAGGGCTGGTTTTGCCACTGCAATTTTACAGGGCATTTTGGCAGCTCCTAATGCTTTCTAGTTTTGCCATCCTCCCTTACCTCTGCTTTGGGATTCTACCCATATGTAAGGACTGCAGCAATGTGAGATGAAGAACATAGTACAGTTTTGTACCTACCATAAATGTAGATGTTCGAAGATCCACATTGCTGCAGTCCAATTTACCCTCCCTCCTTCCCGTCTGTAGTTAGAGGCGGTTGTGTGGTTTGGGTTGTGAATATTGTGGATATTGTATATATTGTACATATGATTAGTGCAAGGGTGGTTGGTTGTTTTTTGCTGTCTTTTGGTTTTGGCCTTTCTTTTTAGGGTCTTCTGACATCTGGGGCAAGAAAAGACTGAGGATATGACGTCGGTCATGCGCATTTGTACCCTGACGTCCTGATGTCAGTCTTAAGCGCCTTGACCGACGTCAGCCTAATACTTTGATATTCGGGCCGACCGAGGACAGCGGACTACCCATATGTAAGGACTGCAGCAATGTGGATCTTCGAACATCTACATTTATGGTAGGTACAAAACTGTACTTTTTCTCCCATCTTTCAGCTCCCTCTCCCTCCTGTTGCAGAGGGCTTCTCTCCTACGACCCCTTCTTACACTCCTCCTCTGACCTCTATGCAGGCTTTAGAGCAGTTGACTCCAACCACACAGATTCCAATGACCTTGGTATCGACAACCTTTTGGTCTTCTGTACCGGGTACGGCTCTGATTCCTTAAGTGCCTTTAGGACTGAGTCTTCACCGTCGGGCCCAAGGGGTTCAAGTCAACTCTGTTTTTTTCTTTGGAGCCGATCTTCCCTTTTTGGGCTGTGCTGATAGAGGACCCATCCTCAGTTCTGGCTTTTCAGGTGGGTCTGTCAGGGCGGGGTGTGACCCTGGTTCCGAGTTTCTGTCATGGTTCTGGGCTCCCATTCCTCCTCAGGGAGACCTGCCTTTCAAGCTATGGAAAGAGCTTTCGCCACTGCCTCATCTCAGGTGGCTCCTGTGTTACCAGAGTCTCAACCCTTGACCCCTGCTTTACTGGTGCTACCACCAACCTCCACCCTCGGACAGCAAGCTCCAAGGTTGCAAGAGTTACTTGCCAAAGTTCTACCCTCTACTGAATCCTCTTCAGATGCTCCCGCTGAAGAGCCTCCTCGGAAGAAATTGTGTAAGAGGAAACACCTCGATTCTCCTGAAGAATCCATCATATAGGACATGGATTTTGATGAGGGGGAGGGTTCCCGCGGTCACCCCTGGAAGACGTCTCATTTAGAGACATTCTGGAGATCCTAAAACAGAGGGGTGATTGGAAGCCCAAAGACCCTTCTTCTGAGGAATCTGTGTACTTGCAGGCCTTTGGAGATTGCCCGTCTACCTCCAGGGTGACCCTGCCTGCTGACAATCTAATTAAATTGATCACTCATCAGGCCTGGAAAGCTCCTGACTCTATAGAACCTATCCCCTGGAGACCCGGTAAAATAATTTTTGCTCCTGAGGATCATCCACATTGGGCAAAAGGTTTAGTAGTTGATGCCATGGTGGTAGAGTCTGCCACAAAAAAAAGAACCGGCTGAGGAAAGTTCTACTGTACATCCCCCTAATTGAGAGTCCAGGGTGATGGACAGGTTTGGGAAGGAGGTCTACGTATCATCAACTTTCTCCATCAGGTCTTTGAATTTCTTGGCACACTTCACTAGGCTTCAGAGAGTTCTGGTCAAGGAGCTGTCAGATACCCTGACGGGAACAGTAGTTGAGGGGTTTCAGGAATAAGTGGCCTCCCAGTTAGCTACCCAGTAGTCTATCTCAAATTTGTCCATGAGGCTCATTGCACATTCAGCCAAAAGGGTGACCAGGTCAGCAGGTTCAAGTGTTGCGATTCGACAACATGCCTGGATGCACCTGTGTGAGTTTGAGGAACCATTCAAGTCTTCCTTTGTCAATGCTGCTTTTGATGGATCCTCATTGTTTGACCCCAAAGTTAAGGAAACTCTATCCAAGTGTGAGAAAGATGGAAAGACTCTGTCTGCTGTGGGCATACATTTTTCCACTCCTCAATGATCCCACTCCAGGAATCAAAGGAGTGGCAAAATGTGGTTCAAGAAGTCCCAGAAGCCTTTTCAGGACACACTTGGTTATAGTGGAAGACACCGTGCCAGAGGCAGGGGTGGTCCACAGAACCAGAGTTCCAGGTAGTTTTTTGTCTGGCCAACCCTACCAGTACTCCTGAAAGGAGGCCCAATTGCTTGTTTCTGGAAGCAGTCAGGGGAAGATTCTCCTTGCACCCAACAGGCTGGTGATGCGTAACTGCCGATGTCTGGGTGCAAAGGATTATTTATTTCGAGAGGTTATTTAATCCCCTTCACCCTTTATCCAAGGAACCATACAAAACTCCCTGATGTTCCACCCAGTCAGAGGGGCCAAGCAGCATTAGAAATAAAAAAGCTGCTAGAAAAAAAGAGTCCTCCAAGAGGTCCCACCACACCAGTTAGGATCCGGATTTTACTCAAGGTTTTTTTTTTTTACTGCCAAAGAAGACAGGGGACTGAAGACCAATTTTGGATCTCAGCATTCTAAACAGATTTGTCCCAACAGTCAAAATTCCGGATGGTCATGGTTCAGTCAGTACTTGTCTTTCTAGAGTGAAATGATTGGATGTACGCTGTCGACTTTCAAAACGCGTATTACCACATAAAAATGGGGAAACGCTCAAGAAAGTTTTTCCGCTTCCAGCTAGGAGCCAGCCACTACCAATTCAGGGTGCTGCCCTTTGGTCTCACCACAGACCCCAGCGTGTTCATCAAATGTATGGCAGCAGTAACAGCACACTTGAGGCTGTACAGATTCCGAGTGTTTCCATACCTAGACGACTGTCTCCTCACCGATTCCACCAGGCATCTACTTCTGCAAACGATGGATTTCATTTTGAAACTATCTCAGCAGTTGGGCATTACGGTCAATCATGCGAAGTCTCAACTGATCCCTTCTCAGCATATGGAGTGTATCGGTGCTCGGCTCAACACTCCATCTTGTGTGGCCTCTCTACCCCATCACAGGTTGCAGAAAATACAATCTCAGGTTCAGCCTATTCTTCATCCAAGCAAGATACTGGCACAACTAGTACTTGAAGCATTGGGCTCCATGGCAGCAGCGATCACTCTAGTCCCACTAGCAAGATTTCACCTGAGACTCCTTCAATGGCTTCTTGTGAACCAATGGTCAGTTCTAACCCATCCTATGAATCAGTTTAGTTGTGGGAAGTGCAAAGTATGTTCAAAAGTTAAGAATATGTCAGATAGTGTGGTAAATGGTGTGAAGTATGTGGCTACAGATAGATTTAATTGTTTATCTTGTGGGGTAGTGTACATCGTGGGTTGTGGTTGTACACCCCCAAGATGGTATATTGGTCAAACTAGACGTAAAGTGAAAACACTTATTCTTCAGCATTTGGGGGATGTTAGAAATTGTAGGTTGGATAATCCCATTTCTGACCACTTTCATAAAGTTCATGGGGGTGTTACTGAATCTCTTTTTTTCTGTGTTTTGGCTAAACCTGACTGTGGAAGAGGTGGTAATTATGTTCAAAAGTTGTTAAATTTAGAAAGCAGATTTATACTGAATTTTGGTACACTTGCTCCCAGGGGTCTGAATTTAGAAATTAATTTGAGCTTATAAAGTTGAATGTATGGGAAATGTAATGCACCATGGTTCTTTAAATTTTTTAAAAAAATAGATGTTAAGTTGTCAATCTCGCCTTCATTCTTGCTTGATGGGTTCGGAGCCGATCCCTCGGCTCCAACTCGGCACTTGCTAAGCTCGAGAGTCACTTTTACCAGCTCGAGGCAGCCCCATATCCCATGATGCAAGGCGGTAAGTACCCAGATCTCGTTTGCCGCTTCGCTTATGAGGTCCTCCTTTTACCAGCTCCTGGTAAGTGATTCACTACTTTGATATTTTAGCCCCTTTTTGCTAAAAACCCTTTAATTTTTAGTTTTAAGTTAATTATAAAGATTTTCTGACAGAAAATCCCTGTCTCTACTAATTTTTTTTAGTCAAACTTTACCCATCCCATCCCCCCCCTGTTAGGGTGTGTGTGTGTGTTTTTCTAGTAATACCTTTTTGGTATTTTATTTAATTTAATTCTTTGGCTGGTGTGTGTGTGTGTTGTGAAACACCATGTCAAAGGAGAGGGTCTCAGGCTTTAAGAAGTGTGACTCGTGCTGTCAGAAGATGTCTCTGACAGACGGTCACACTTCTTGCCTTTACTGCCTGGGGCCTCTTCACCTGCAGGACTCCTGTGCTATATGTCATTCCTTCAGCCAGAGAGTCCTGCAGGAAAGAAGAAACAAACTAATACTTAGGGGCCTTCTTAAGCCGGAGGGCTCTCCGGCTAAGTCGGCTCCATCCAAATCTGCCAAATCTTCCAAGGCCCAGGCTTCTGTGTCAAAGCCTGCGGCCTCGGCTCCGACTCGTTCTGAGTCGAGATCGCTCGGCTGGAGCCGATTCTGGCTTAACAGCCTTCGGCACCGATGGCTATCGGTGCCGATTCTGCATCGACCACTTCGTGTCGGCTCCGATCGGTTCCGACCACCATGTGGCACAGGCATCGGTGTCGGCTCCGATCGGCTCGACACCGTTACTTTGTGGCTGTATCGGCTCCGGCTGGAGCCGATGCATCGAGGCTTCCTGTCGGCTCCGATAAGTTGTCGGCTCCGACAGGGTCTATAGTTTCATCGGTTCCGGTGGCTCATTCCAGGAAGAGGTTGAGGGCTCCTTCCTTGGAGCCGATACTTTGCTCGGCTTCACCTCTCCTCTCGGAACGGAGCCATCGGAGCCGATCTTCAAGGTCATCCAGACTTTCAGACCATGACTTAGAGAGAGTGGTCAGCAGATTACTTAAGTCACAGGCACTGGCCCAAATGTTACATAGTCCGTCTCAACAGACGACTGTTGGTCCACACCCGTTACAGTGCCTGCGTCAACTCTACCCGAGAGCTGGGAGTTGGAGTCTTCGGGAATGGTTACTGCTACGGCTGGAGGACAGATACCCTCTTCTGTTCCTTCAGCCTCTACTCTTATCTCCTCTTAGAGACCTTCCTTAGAGGGATTCGGTGGTCGGGCTTCCATGGTCTCCTCCGAGGGGTGAGTGGCATCGGACCCTTGTCCGAACCCGCTCTTCCCCTTGGAACCTCGGCCTTGGTGAGCTCGGCTCCGACATCTGCCTCGAGACTTCCCTTCGGTGGTCCCTGGAGTTCCTAGTTCTTGAACGGGTTCTCTCGGACCTGCCTGGGAGGGAGCATTCGAGGTGATGAAGAGTGTGCTGGCCACTGGTATCAGTCAGCAGTCTGTTCCCTTAGCTCCTCCCTCTATAGTGCCTGTTGACATCTCTGCCACTTCTCTTGCTACAGGACCCAGAGATCCTCCGCCTCAGGTTTCCCCATTGGGAATTTCCCCTCTTCCGAGGATTCTCCTGATGTTTGGGAGATCCTCCTAGGAAGAGGACTTGTAAGAGGAAACATGTAGACTCCCGAGTCTGTCACTTCAGATACTGACTTTGATGAGTCAGAGGGATCCCTAGATCCCCTCTGAGGATGTCTCCTTCTCAGACATCCTAGAACTCCTTAAACAGAGGAAACTGGCCCACCAGCAATCCCTCTGAGGATGAGTCAGTATACCTAGAGGCGTTTGGATCTCGGCCCTCCACCTCCTGGGTGTCTCCGCCTTCGACCCCTTATGCAGGTTATTGCCCGAAGGCGTGGGCAGCTCCTGACTCTGTAGAGCCAGTCCCTAGGAGGCCTTCAAAATTTATCACTGCCCGTGTGATAGGCAATTCCTCACTAAGGGTGTCCCCTGATGCCATGGTGGTGGCTGCTGCCACCAAGAAGGAACTTGCAGATCCTTCCGTGCCGTCCATCCTCCTAATAAGGACTCTAGGACCATGGATAGGTGCAGTGGCGGATATTTTCCTCAGCGACCTTTGCTATGCGTTCGCTGAATTACCTATGTCACTTCACCAGACTCCAGAGGGATATCCTTAAGGAGCTGGGTGAAGTAGTACAGGATCCTACAGCTGCAGGAGCTCAAGTAAAAATTGCTTCGCAGCTAGGAACCCTTAATTCCATTGCAAACTCCTCCATGCGGCTAATATCATATGCTGCTGATGGAGCGAGTAGAGCCGCAGGTACAGGTGTGGCTCTTAGACGCCAAGCCTGGATGCGGCTATGTGACTTTGCAGATCCCTTCAAGGCGTCCTTCACAAATTCTCCCTTTGATGGGTCAGCTTTGTTTGGCCCTCAGGTGAAGGAAACTTTGACCAGGTGCGAGCAGGACGGCAAGACTCTTTCTGCTGTAGGAGTCCGTTTTTCCACCCCTTCTAGACCTTACCCCAAAGGACAGAAAGGTGGAAAAATGTGGTTCCGTAAATCCCAAGGAGTCACGCCGGATTCACGTGGTCAGTTTACCCCTAGAGGCAGAGGGGGTAACAACAACAGCCGCCGCTCTAGAGGCAGAGGGGGTCCAAAAAACCAGGGAAACAGAGAGCCTCTCTCTGACAAGCCCTTTCAACATCCCTGAGATGTTGCCCGGCTGTCCCTCCTTGGAGGCAGTCGGGGGAAGATTATCACTGTACCCAGAAGCCTGGCATTCCCTCACTCAAGACAGATGGGTACAGTCGATCATATCCAAGGGTTACATAATTCCTTTCGAGGAAAGTCCTTTCCCCTCAAATTCCCTTCCAGATGTACCACCGGTCTAAGGGAAATTGCAGAGTTAGAAGTCTCAAAACTACTGCAAAAGAGCCATTCAGCCAGTTACAACAGACCATTCAGAGCCGGAATCTACTCAAGGTTCTTTTGGTCCCCAAAAGACGGGAGACTGGAGACCAATATTGGATCTCAGCAGACTCAACAAGTCTGTGAGGAAGACAAGATTCGAATGGTCACTCTTCAGTCAATTCTGCCCTTCTTACAGAAGGACAACTGGATGTGCTCAATAGATCTTCAGGATGCGTACTATCACATCAAAATTCACAGGCGCTCAGGAGATTTCTCCGCTTCGGCTGGGGTCCAGTCATTTCCAGTTCAGAGCCCTGCCCTTTGGTCTCACTACAGCCCCCAGAGTGTTCACCAAATGCATGGCAGTGGTCACGGCTCACCTGAGGCGTCAAGGATTCCAGGTGTTTCCGTATCTCGACGACTGGCTCCTGTCAGCCACCACCAGGCATCAGCTTATACAAGCCAGGGATTACACAATAAATCTTTGTTCTCATTTGGGCATCTCGATCAACTTGAAAAGTCATCCTTATCGCCCTGCCAGTCTATTACCTTCATAGGCGCAAACTTAAACACTGTTCGGATGTCAGCTACCCTTACAGATCAAAGAGTTTCAGACATTCAGAGTCATGTCAGGATCATTCTGGCCAACAAGAAAGTACAGGCCAGAATGGTTCTAATGGTATTAGGCCTCATGGCTGCGGCCATTACTCTTCTTCCCCTGGCTCGATTCTACATGCGCCTTCTTCAGTGGATGCTGTTCACACAGTGGTCATACCAACAACTTCCGATGCGTCACCAGATTCTGGTGACACAGACTTGCAAAGATCATCTTGCTTGGTGGATCACATCTCCTCAGGTTCACCAAGGCAGGTACTTTGTACCCCATCCCCGATAGCCACTGTCACCACGGATGCCTCCCTGATCGGGTGGGGGTCATTATCAGGGCAGGATGGTTCATGGGACGTGGCAGCCGTTCGAGTACCATCTGCACATAAATGTCCTGGAGATGAGAGCAGTGCTTTTAACGTTGCAAGCCCTCAGCGACTTTCTTCCCGTAGGGACAATTGCAGTCCACACAGACAACATGTCTGTAGTTTGGTATATCAACAAACAGGGTGGAACCAAGTCCTACCCCTTGTGTCGAGAAGCGCTCAGACTATGGCAATGGGCGATCTCCTCTCATCGGTTTCTGGTAGCAACGCATATCCCTGGGAAAACCAACATTGTAGCGGACAGATTGAGCAGAGCTATTCTCATGCCTCACGAGTGGTCTCTCAAGCAATCTATAGTGGAAGAGATTTTTCTGGAATGGGGTCGTCCATGTTGCGATCTTTTGCTACTCCCCAAAACAGCAAATGTCCAGACTTCTTCTGCCTCTTCCTCTACCAGGCCATCCCCCAGAGACGCTCTGACCCAGGATTGGCCCCAGGGACTTCTTTATGCCTTCCTCCATTTCCTCTGATCCCTCAGGTTATCCAGAAAGCTACCGCTTTGAGAGCCAAATTGATTCTCATTGCCCCTTACTGGCCTCGACAAGTTTGGTTCCCGTTCCTCCATCATCACCTTTTGGTGCAGCCGTGGCATCTGGACCCAGTGCCAGATCTTCTGATTCACCAATCGGGTCAGCTGCACCGGTCTATCCCTTCTCTCAACCTCACAGCATGGTTGCTCCACTTCCTTCCTTAGCCAGGCTTCCTTTGATCTCTAACCCAGTTAGAGACATCATAGTAACCGTTAAAATCCTCTACCAGGAGGATTTATACAAGCAAATGGAAACGTTTCTCTTATTGGGCTAAGGCCAAGAATATTGATCCTTTCACTGCCCCTGTTCAGACAGTCCTGGACTTCTTAGCAGAGATTTTTCATGCAGGCTCCTCTTCTTCCACAGTCAGAGTTCAATTGGCTGCTATTTCCAATTTTCATGTCGGGATAGCAGATCATAATATTATGTCCCATAGGCTCTGCAGGGCCTTCTTGAAAGGAATTTTCCTACTAAAGCCTCCAATCAGGAATCCTCCTCCTCAGTGGGATCTAAATTTAGTGCTGACATCCTTGATTCTTCCCCCCTTCGAGCCAGCTGTTTCTTGTTCCCTGAAATTTCTTTCTTGGAAAACTTTATTCCTAGTGGCTATTACATCGGCCAGGAGGGTGTCTGAACTTCATGCTCTATCGGTTCGACCCCCCTATTTGGTTTTTCACAAAGACAGAGTATCTTTGAGAACTAATCCAACCTTTTTGCCTAAGGTCGCTTCAAAGAACAATTTGAATCAATCCATTGATCTCCCTGTATTTTTCCCAAACTATTCAGACAGAGCTGAACAAAAGCTACATTATCTTGATGTCCACCGTCAACTTAGATATTATTTGGACAGAACAAAAAAATTTAGAAAATCTGATCAACTTTTTGTTTCCTATGCGGATAATAAAAAAGGCCTTCCTGTTTCTAAAGTGACCTTGTCCAGATGGCTTTCTTGGTCATCTCTGAAATTTATCTGCTCAGGGGAAAACAGCTGTGCTCAAAACCTAAAGCACATTCAACTAGGAGCTTAGCTACTTCTACAGCCTTTCAAGCTAGACTTCCTTTAGACACTATTTGTGCAGCGGCCACTTGGGCCACTCCTCACACTTTTGTTTCCCATTACAAATTGGACTTGGCCTCCAGGGACAGAGCCAGCTTTGGCTCTACAGTCCTCAAGAGTTTGTTCCATTGAGCCACCCAGGATAGAGGTGCTAGGGACACGGTCCCATCAAGCAAGAATGAAGGCGAGATTGACAACTTAACATTAAGAAGTTATGTACCTACCATAACGTTCCATGTTAGTTGTCTTCTCTCGCCTTCTTTCTTGCGACCCTCCCTCCTTCCCCCTGGCCTGGACAGACCTTGTTATAAGAAATTATTATGCTGAAGACCATTCAGACCTGGTCCTTCTTCCATCTGTAAGTTTTCTTTCTTTCTTCCTTTGGGAAGTATTTTTTGCTTGGTGCTATTGCCCTTTGTCATCAAACGAGATCTGGGTACTTACCGCCTTGCATCATGGGATATGGGGCTGCCTCGAGCTGGTAAAAGTGACTCTCGAGCTTAGCAAGTGCCGAGTCGGAGCCGAGGGATCGGCTCCGAACCCATCAAGCAAGAAAGAAGGCGAGAGAAGACAACTAACATGGAACGTTATGGTAGGTACATAACTTCTTATTAATTGATTAATTGTGTAATTAATGTTGGTATAAAAAATCACTACTGTATGTTGTGAATTTATTCCTGTGAAGGCTTGTATAGCCGAGGTACCAGAAGATATTAAATTTCAGCAGCTCTCAGCTCCAATGTGTGGTTGTTCTCCATCCTATGAATCACCCAGTTTTTATAACCAGCTGATGCAAACATGACCTATCCTGGTAGATGCCATCCAAAGAGATTCTTCTGGGCTGTCCCTTTGTCTCTCCTCAGCTCAAGGCCATAGTGACTACAAATGCTTCCCGATGGGGGGGGGGGCATTATCTCGGGAAGACGGTCCAAAGCACTTGGTCCCCTTTAGAGACCAATCTGCATGTCAGTGTTCTAGAGTTGAGGGCGGTGCTTCTAGCATTGCAAGCATTTCATTCTGCCTTACCTCAAGGGACAATAGCTGTTCAGTCAGACAACATGTCTGTAGTCTGGTACATCAACAAACAAGGGGGGAGCCAATTCCTACCCACTGTGTCGAGAAGCCCTTCAAGTGTTGCAGTGGGCCATAACTTCCAACCGCTTTCTGATAGCAATGCACATCCTGGAAGTTCAAATGTGATAGCAGGCAAACTGAGCAGATGCATTCTCATGCCTCAGGAGTGGTCTCCAAATCCCAGAGTGGCGAAAGATTTTTATCTCTGGGGCCAGCCTTGGTGCGACCTGTTTGCTTCACCCCTGAACAACAAGCACAGAAGGTATTTTGCCCTAATTCCTCCACAGGTGAAGTCCCCAAGATACACTCTTCTCCTCGATTGGCCCCTGGGTCTCCTTTATGCCTTTCCTCCTTTTCCTCTGATTCCCATTTTCCTCAAGAAAGCAGCTCGGTTGAGAAGCAAAGTAATCCTCACTACACCTTACTGGCCTCAACAAATTTGGTTTCCCTTTCTATGGCCTCATCTACTTTGATGCCCTTATATTCTGGACCCAGTTCCAGACCTTTTTTCGCATCCCCAGGGACTGGTGCATCCCAGTCTACAAACTCCCAAGCTGACTGCTTGGTTTCTCCAGTTCCGTTAGTCACCAGGCATAAACCAGGCATAATGACATTCCATGTCCTGTATGATACATTTTGTTGGCATCCCATAAACCATCCACCAGGAATCTCTACCTTAGTAAATGGAAGAGATTTTCTATCTGGGCTCATGATAATGGTCTTGACCCTTTTTCAGTTCCAGTGGAAAAATTTCTAGAGTTTTTAGCTACCATTTTTGGTAAAGCGGCTTCTGCCTCTATTAGGGTTATCCTAGCAGCTGTTTCAAATTTTTGTAATGGTTTTGGTGACCGGCCCTTAATTTCTGACAGATTTTGTAAGATTTTTCTTAAGGGGACAGTTCATTTAAAGCCCCAGTTCAAAGGTTCTTCACCACCATGGGACTTGAAAATTGTCTTGCAGTCATTTACATTATCTCCCTTTGATTCTGCAGCTACATGGGACTTAAAGTTCCTCTCTTGGAAAACGCTTTTACTTATAGCTGTCACCTCTGCGAGATGAGTTTCCAAATTATAAGCTCTATGTTCAAAACCCCCTTATCTAGTTTTCTATAAAGACAGAGTTTCACTCAGAACAAACCCGTCCTTTCTTCCTAAAGTGGTTTCAGAGGCCAACATCAATCAGTGTATAGATTTGCCTGTATTTTTTCCCCAAATTTTCTAATAAGGGCAAATGTTGTTTACACCTTTTGGATGTGCACAGTTACATTTTTACCTGGACAGAACTAAGCGGTTCAGACAATCGGAACAGTTGATTTTTTCATTTGTGGGCGCAACCTTGGGCAAACCTGTCTCTTAGATAACTCTGTAAAGATGGTTAAGAGATTATTTCCTTTGTTTACACTAAAAATAATCTAAAGCTTCATATGCGGTGAAAGCACATTCTACCAGATCTATGGCAGCAGCAGCTGCTTTTCATTCTAAAGCTTCCATGTCTGAAATTTGTGCAGCTGCAGCTTGGGCTACCCCACATACCTTTATTACTCATTACAAATTGGATATGGTCTCTAGGGGGAGATCCTCCTTTGGTTTTATGGTTCTCAAGAATGTACTTTCATAGGGCTACCCAGGATCTAAGGTAGCTGGGGACTGTGTCCCAGAAGTCAAGAATAGATGAAGATTGACAACATCAGATAAAGAAGTTATGTCGTACCATAACATTCCATCTGTGTTGTCGATATTCATCTATTCCTGGGTCCCGCCTTACCTTCCCCCTCCTATAGAGTCCTGGTGGAGTGACTTGCTGTCCCGGGATTCCCTGTTAGGATACACCTTGGACATGGCTTCTGACTTGAGTTAGGTCTCACTGTATTGTTTCTGTAAGTCTTCAGACTCAGTCTGAGGTAATGTAAAGAGAGGCATTGTGGGTAAACTATTAGTTTGAGAGTTTTTTGGCTGACGCAAGCTATATAACGGCGGATTGGTTCCTAGGATCAGAACCGTAACCCAGAAGTCAAGAACAGATAAAGATAGACAACACAGATGGAACTGTTGGTAAGACATAACTTCTTTTTTTAAAGATACAGTTTCATTCAAGCTCGGTGAAATGTGCCCTTTCAGTCTTAATATCCATTTAAACTACTCCAGTTCAGTATTTTGTACTAAATCACCACCCTGTATGGAATCATCTAACTTAAATAAAGTCATGAATTTAAAATAGTGTGTAGCACCAGAAATGTTCAATATGTTTGTAAAGTGCATTAGAATTTATCTTCCTACTGATCTTTGACAGATGGCTACTGATACGATCTTTTAGTCTTTTGTTGGTCTTACCAGCATAATATGCTGCACAGATTTGACATATAGCTAGATAGACAACATTTCTCGTATCACAATTCCCATATGTATATATATTAAGTATATTTTTTTTCTGATAGGATGTATAAAAAGTTTTATATGTATTAATGCTCACACGGTGTACATATCTATTGCATGTATAAGTTCCTGTTTTATTGCTTCTAAAGAACGTACTGCTTTTACGCTGTTATTTATAGCATAACTTCTGTTTTAAATGATTACATTTTTTAGAACCAAAAATAGGTTTATCACCTATCTTATTTCTGATTTCAGGTATTGCTGACATTATTCACCAGTACTTATTGATAATGTGTTTTACAGCATTACTATTTTAGTTATAAGCAAGCATGCATCTTGTAAAATTATTAATGGGAACATCTTGTTTAGTAGCCTTCTCAGTCTTACAGTATAAAGAGCAAGTAGGTCTTGTGCCATTGTGTTGGCCCTGAATGACATTTTTCTTTATTCTTTAAATATCATTCTTATTATATCCCCTGTGCAGTATTACCTGACTGTGGCATCATTTGTGTTATAATCAGTATGCAACGTATCTACAAGCTTCATTTGATTTTCTACCACATTTGTAAACACAGAGGATGCATACTTGTCCGATGCAAATAAGTATTTCTTTCAACTGACTTCTTATATAATTTAGTATCTAGCAATCCTTCCTCTGTCTTAAAGTAATCTCCAGAAAATCTGTTCTATAAGGGAAATCTCTCTTTTAAATCGTAAAAATTCCATACAGGTATTAATACATTCAAAAAATAAATCAAATTCCTCCATTGTTCATGTCCAAGTAAAAAAACAGGTCATCCACAAACCTGCGGTAGATACCAGTGTTTGCTAAAAATAAGTTATTAACATCATATAGAATATATTCAACTTCCCACATGAACATTACGATGTTAACATATGCATTAGCTACAGGTGTGCCCATGGCAACACCTATAACTTGCTGATATAGATATGTTTGAAATAAAAAAAATATATATTTTCCAGTGCTATATGTAGCAAATCGCAAAGATTGCATATATTTTTAGTTTCACAATCAGAAAAATCTTTAAAATCTTCTAGCATAATTGATTCCAATATTGTTAGGTATGCATGTGAATAGGGAATCAACATTCATAGTTGCAAGATAGTATGTAGTCATATCTCTGTCTTTAGCCCAAGTGTCCAAATCCTACAGAAAGTCAGAGGAGCCTTTTATAATGGTATATGCATGCTGCAAACATTTCTTTAACTTTAATATATTTGGAGATGGGTTCTGTGACCCAACCCCTTGCAGAAACATTCACTCTCAATAGTGGTTTAAGCTTACATTTAAGCAGTTTGGATATCGCATTAATTTTGTGTCTTATGGATTTTCCTGGTTAGGGTTTTGGCTTTTCCTGGTTAGGGGTCACCACAGTGGAACTCCGGTCTGCCAATGATTGGTAGTGGATTTTTATGGTGTCAAGTTGCCAGCCTGACGTCCAACCTTCAAAGAAGGTGCACCCATTCACGCACGCACCTACCTGCATGTCCTTAGATGTCTCTCAGCTGCGGGGAGGACATGCAGACTCCACACAGATATCCCATTAATAATAGGTGTTATTGGACAGTGGTAGTGAAATAATCAAACAAATCAAAACTTGTATCATCTGTTGTATACATTCCATGGAAGATGTTATTCACTTCCTTTATAATATTATTCCTTTGGTAGCTAGTGCTTTTCTTATAATCGGTAGAGTTCAACATTTTATACATTGTGAGCATATAATAATCGGTATCAAGTACTGTGACCCTATCCCTCTTATCTGCATGCTTAATAGCAATTTGGTAATTTTCTACTAGAGACCTAATAGCACGATATTCATCTGCATTTAAATTATAAAACCCAGAATCAAACCCTGTACCTTGTGTCTGTGAAGTTAAGACCTGAACTGTAATGCCAACCTTTCTGTAATGGCTCCTTGCACCCCAGCACTTGTAACTCTGAGGTATGCCTCGCTGAAGTTAGTGTTAGCAGCTGTTCTGTTTTCTATCACAATAGTTTAATACGGCCTAAAGTTGCACGTTCGAATGTAGGCAAAGCAAGTCTTTCTAGAACAGACGTCAAATCCTATGTGGGGACCAGTTCCATTTTGGGTGGTCTAAGATGTAGCACACCCTTCTGGAATTGTTTTATATGGGGTTGAACACAGATTGGAGGAGATAGGGGCAGAAATGGCTGAAGCATGGACTTTTAATGCTAAAGTAGGACAGTCCTTGTTTGTGTAGTAGTGAGAGGTATTCTAGTACCTGTTGCACAGTAGCTTGGTTTGGTGTAATGCCATTAGCTTTACAGTAGACTGAGAACCTTTCCCAGTTAGCCATATGCGACTTCTGGTTACTCAGTTTCCTGCTTTCTTTCGAAATATATAGGACATCCTAGTTTACAGAGTGACCAGATTGGATTAGAAGCCAGTTATCCAAGCTGTTAGTTTGAGGATTTTCAGGTTGGGATGAATGACAGACCACTTGTTCTAGGTTAGTGGGTCCATGAAAGGAGTGGTTTTCCCTTTGCTGAGTACCAGAAGGAGGGGGAAAAACAGTGTTGTTTGGCCTCTCTGACCTAATTTTCTGTAATAACCTGGAGATGAGGGTTATCAAAGGAAAGACATAAAAAAGGTCTGTCCATTTGAAGAAGGTGTCTGCTCTCCACATCCCTGTCTGAGGCATCCTTGAGAAGAATTTGCTGGGTTGTCTATATTATGAGGAAGCAATGGTCTGTGTGTAGCACAACCCAATTGTGCATCATATCCAGGAAAACCTCTCTTTGTAACATCCATTCTCTAGGGTGTAAGAGGGTTCTATTGAGAGAGTTTGCTGAGTATCAGATTGTCCCACCATGGTACATATTAAGCTGTGGCTGTGACCCCTCATCGCTGTGCCAAAAGCAAAAGTCCCATAGCCAGTCTGCGTAAAAGATAGGAATCCATCCATCCTCAACCTCTTTTTCCCATTTTTGCACATGTGGTCAGGGTGTCAATTCAGCAGTGACAATAATTTAGAGCCAAGGTTTACACGGTAGATATAGTGCGGGTGCATCCATAGGCTTTAATGGAAGTGCTGTGCACATGTGAAGAAGTGTTTCCATTAGAGACTCTGGGTACAGCTCTACACTAACTCTGCCTTGATGCCAAGGGCAACAAAAATAAACTGACATTGGGGTAATGAAATTTTAAAACCCCCAGGGCAGAAACAGAATGAATGAAAGGGAGGAAAGTGTATTATGACAGTGTGGGAGCTGTTTGCTGTGGTCAGGAGTTTGCAACTAATCACTTAAAACATTTTTCTGTGCATTGGGGATCGGGCAGGTCCTCCAGAGACTGCCCTACCTCAGTGTATGCTAAAGACTTCCAGGTGAACAGCATCAAAAACGTATGTCTTAGTAGCTGATATGCTTCCAACTTCCAACTGTTTGTGCAGCAAGACCCATTCTCAAAATTTCTGCAGTTTATTTATCACACAGCATAACCTGAAATTGTTATAGAGAATTTAGTAGCAAAACTGACTTTAAACACTCAGTAATATCTGTATTAGCAACTCCTGCCTCCACTCTCCCATCAGTCACTGCCCCAGACCCAATTCCTGCCCTAACACTGGCAATCCTATAAATATTAAAAGGCATCCAACAATGTGCTATACATAGATTCATATGTTCAAAGATGTGTACTAGGCAGTCAGTCTGTAGACTGTTACAAGCCTAGTGAAAACTCGTTATTCAGTAATTCCCTCCAGCCTCAAGGAGGGCAAAACGAGATAGACAAAAGGAGAACTGGAGGCTGCCCACCAGATTGACAAGGTGTACATTGAGGGTGGCACTGGTGCTACTCTACTTGAAGTGCTGTCACAATTTGTGCCAGAGGTGAGGGAAATCTGTCATACCAGCATGTCTTACTTATCTGTTAGTGAAGGTTTTCTTCTTTTGACTGGGTATTTGAGGTTCCATTTGTTCTGCAAAGGAATAGGTGCTCATAGAAGGTTGGTCCTGTCATGGTGCAAAAGGCCAGGCACAGATTTACGCAGAGGAGTCTATAAGAGACTGAGTACAGAGATATATGCAAGTAACATAGATTGCTAACAATTTGAAGTGATTGTAGAAATACATTAGCATACAGAAATGAATTTCCATGCCATTTATTGTATTATTTCATAAAATAAAACCTATTTTTATATGCTTGTCAGAGTTGCATCTCAGTAAAATTCACTTTTTTGACAGACATAAGCATGTATATTGTTCTTTGGGGGGGGGGGGGCTGAGTCCCCGCAGTAGGAATTACTTGGTTAGAACTAGAAGCATAATGGCCCTTTGGTGGGCTGTCACCCTCTCCTGCACCCCCAAAAGCCAATAATAAGGCTATGAAAACTATTGGGAGAAAATATGTAATATTAAGGCTTGAAATGATAAGTACATTTTCAAGTTTTTAATGTGCTAGCTTTATTGTTTTTTTTTTTTTTATTTATTGTAAATATTAAAACATATTTAAAGTTGTCACAACAGACCAAAACCTCATACCTCATAAAGACAGCAGAAGCTCACACTCATTGTTTGCATTATTCATTAAGTATGTTTGGTTATTTGCATACGTGTCTCACACCGTCAGTCATTCAAAGGTGTGTCCAAGCTCGTGAAAAGATGGTAGGGGGTGCTTAAAGTAACTAACAACAAGAATTTTAAGAGATTTTAAATTGGTCTTATACCAGTCTGTCCAGCTCCTTTTAATTTTTTTCTTAGTAATGAAAACACCTATCACTCAGACTTCTTATAATTATGAAATCCTTCTCATTCATGTCTGTTAAACCGATAATAAACTACAAATAACTATGATCTAAGGAAAATGTGAATGAATTGCATTGAAGTAGATGAAGGAAGGTTTAGTCCAGATGAATATTGTTGTACAAAGATAATCGCAATGAAAACCATGATGTCTGATTCAACTATGTAAACTCAAAAGGGTTATTAATTCTCTTTCCCATGTAGAGTTATGACCCATATATGGAATATAAGTAGAAGGTATGTGGGGGATCCCCTTTACGGGATATATAGAGCTATGCCCCCACACACAGAAGATGATGACTTCTGGGTGTCATTTATTAGATTCCATGTTCATGTACAACATGGTAGCATTCATGGTAGTCTCCTTCATGAGACCGGCCTGCTTCCAGATTAATCCGTTGAAAGCAAATGATATGCAGTTCAGTAGCTGTACAGCCCAGAAGGGAACATTTTGAATATTAGAAATACTGAAGAAGGTAGAACTTGATCTATTATTATGATAGAGCAAAGGAGATATGAAGTGTTTTATGGAGAAAATGTGTAGATACAGGAATGTAAACTGGAAGTGGTACTGATGTTTAGAAGCAGGGATTCTGAACAATTGCACTTTTTCCGTTTTTCATTTTGCCTTGACATGAGAATGGTATAGAATTAATGAAGAGCCCGTTGTGCTGTGGAAAACCATGACTGATCATCAGGATATGGTGACTAGTGAATGCTTATTTTAACTGTGCAGTAAGCATGTGTTGTGTTCCGTTTCCTGTCTTCTTACTATTTTCTCTTCTTGTTGGCAGGTTTTCCTTTAAGGTAACTATGAAGCATTGCTGTTGGTCTGCATGCCTCACTTTAGCTATTTAACCAGCTCTGCTCCATGCTTTCACTAGAGCACTGTTTGCCAAGTGTGACTGCTCAGAATTTAGCTGCATGTCTTCAGAATTAAATGAAACCTCTGCTTCTGTAGTTCTTGCTATGCTTTAGCATTTCATGAAGTAATGGTTTATTGATAGAGGAAGGCCTGAGAATTAAGGTTGAGAATTTCTTGAGAACACAAGGAAGTACTTCTGTACCCAGTCTTTGGTAAAGTCTGCATCTGCATTTTTTTGCTTTTTCTACTTTACTGTGGAAAGACTTAAAATGGGCTGCATGACGTGCATGAGTGCTTATGCCTACTTGTTTTTCAGAAACGGCACCTTAGAGCAGGTCCTTGTTTACAAAAATGAATGGATAGCTTTACGGATCTGAGCACTAAGTTGTGTTCACAATGCTACAAAAAAGCTGGCAAAGCAATAAGTAGTTGAAGTCATAATTTTCATTTTTCTTCTCAAACAAAAATCTTTGGCATGGCTTCACATAGGTTCACAGGTTCATAGGTGTATACTAGGCTAATGTCCACCAGGGCCTTTATATAAGCCTAGCCATATAACCCAGTTGGTATATACTAGGCTAATGTCCACTGGGGCCTTTATATAAGCCTAGCCATGTAACCCAGTTGGTATATACTAGGCTAATGTCCACCAGGGCCTTTATATAAGCCTAGCCATGCAACCCAGTTGGTATATACTAGGCTAATGTCCACCATGGCCTTTATATAAGCCTAGCCCTGCAACCCAACCCAAATGTGTCCTTGTGTGTCATTGGCATTTATTAGGAGAGAGTTGGGTAGGAAGTTTCTAGAGATTATGGGGGGGTATGTTAATTTGGGCATTACTGACCACCTCTGTGTATCTGACGTGGGCCAGACTCTGTTTACTATCAATTTATGATTTATAATCAAGCTTTGCAGATTTAGACAGTGGCATTTACAGCTTTTGTTTGACACCAGAATGCATACCTGACAGCTGTTCTAACAGTTGTCTCAGTCTACATGACATAAGGGTAGATAATTTTGTTCTAATGAACCAGTGTCCATTTGCTGATTTTTCTTTTTTTTTTTTTTTTTTTTTTTGTAGTTATCATCATCTGGGAACCTGTCTTGACCTGTTTTTGGTGACATTACTGGTACCTAAGCAGAATTATTTCCTCTTCTTTTTTATTCTACAAGCACTAAAACTGGTTGTTACCCATAAAGAATCCCACCCCATTGTAGGCTGGTTTTGTGAAAATTAAATTTATTATTGGTTTTCCTTATTGCTAGAAGAGGGCTGGTTACTTCAAGAGCTGAATGTATTATTCAAGTTCAGTTCAAACATGAAGTATATTGGTGAAATTTCTCTTAACTCAGTCTGCATAGCTTATCTCACGGCTCTCATTAGTTTTCAGGGATGTCTCAGATTTTTCTTTCAGAATTTTTGATGAGTCTGTCAGAGAAAAGAAAAGATGAAGTTTAACAAATAGCAATAGTTATTACATCTTCTGGCTTTGCTGTTCATAAAATGCATGTCAATTCACGTATTCTTATTCTGTAATAACTTTCAAATAAGCAGTACCAAGATTTAGGAAGTGTCCATCATTTCGGGTTTTTGATCATTTATATTTTCATATTTCTGTGTGATTCTTGAGTTGGCAAGCCAAGAGCTATAATGCAGAGTTCTTCCTAGGTGTGCTCTTATCCAAATTACTTGCCATGCATAGTACTTACGGTATCTGCATCATAAAGCATATCCATTGCCCATGAGCTGTGTTTTTCACTATCTCAGTGTATACCTAGTGCCTAGAGGTTGTGTTACCTGAGTTGCAAGATATGATCAGTGCCAGTTATCTCATTTGCATAATGAATCATGTGACACACCTAGTGCATGCGACCTGTGTTTTCCACTTAATCACAAGACATCTGTAGTGACTGTGATATTTTTTGTTCAACAGAATCACAAGGCATGCCCATTGTCTGCAAGCTTTGTTGTTTACTGAATCCTAGGACATTTCCAGTGCCTTAAATTTGTGTCCTTCACTGATTCACAAACTACTACCTCTGAGTTTTGTCATTAACTGAATCACTGATTGGTATACAAGAAAAGGAAGGTTTTGCAAAAAGGTGTAATGAAAAAGATGTCTTTTAATGAGATATGCTTCCCTGTAGCATCCAGATTTCATATCTTTCCTACTTTAGTGGTTCCTGAAAAAGAAGGACAGTTGGCTGGAGAATCCAGGTCTTGCATTGTGCTGTGGAATTATATGCCTGCTGTTCTACTGTTGTACAAGTTATGTATTATAAGCAGGTTAGTGGACTCAGAAATGATGTTATTAAGTCATGACCCAACTACAGACAAGACATGAATAGCTTTAAAAAGCTGTAGTACAAACAGTCACTTGCATTTGATATAAATAAAAGTGTATGTGTATAAGACATTCCTAGTACCTACAAAGAAAAAAGTGATTTGGTTGTCCACATTTTCAACTTAAGGTAGGGATATCGTTTTGGTAGAAGCTTTAAACCGTAGAGATAAGAGGATATTCTCATTAGGAGTAACTGGAAAAGAGTCTTTAATATTGGAAAGTAAAATAAACACAGATGTAGAAAGGAATGGGTGGAGTGATGGGTAAGGCCAGTCTAATATCACATTGGATAGGTTAATTCAGGCACCAAAATTGAAATGGGCTAGGTTTAAAATTGCTCACAAGGGCAGGTAGCCTAGTACTTGCCTATGAATCTATAAAAGATTGGGTAAAATGAGAAGATGGTGGAGTTGCTAAGAGAAATTGAGCAAAATTTGAGCTTTTGCCTGGTAGTTGGCACAGAAGATTAAAGAGCTGTTTCTTGTGGTCTGGGTTTGATTCCCATAGCTTCCATTGCCTAACTTTGCAATACTGAGCAAATCAGTTTACCAGACAGTACTCTCATACTGAGTCTGAAAAAGATCTATGGAGGTCAGCGCTGTACCCTGGAAAACAAAAACAAATGAAATAAATAAAATAGAATAACCTTTCATTGAAGGGTCCCTGGGAACACATAAACTTGCATAAAATAGATGATACAGTAGAACTGGTAAGTAAAAGGGATATTTTATGCTGTTCAGTGTTTGTACCATACTTAATGTTGCTGTGACACATCCTAGCAAGTTACTTCTTTCACTGTGCAGCACATCGAAAAATGGATTTTGTAACACTGTCATTCCTTGTCAGATCTGAAATGAAACAAACTTTTGAGAGTGTGTGTGTGTGTGTGTGTGTGTGTGTGTGTGTGTGTGTGTGTGTGTGTGTATATATATATATATATATATATATATATAAGTATATATGTGTGTGTGGGGGGTGGGAGCTTATGGGTGTGAAAAGTTTTTTAGTGTTGGCTTTTATCTTATTTATTTATTTACATTTGTATTTATTTACATTGTTTATCTGTGTTTTTTTCGCACATAACCTGCATTGGGGCTATTGTGGCATTTATCATTTTGTCTCCTCTATGACCTGCCTTTTTGCACCATTTACATTATTTAAAGGATTCTTGTATTATTTTCATTGTTGCTTTATTTACTTGTCTTTTATTTTGCCACTTTGATATTACATATTCTGCCTTACCTCACTGGTTCTCTTTGCCTCTTTCGATTGCAATTTTTTGGGGGTTGTGTGGTGCTATTTTATATTAGTGATTCTACATACTTTAACAAAAGTAATTCTGTTTCTTGCATTTTGCACACAGTTGTCCAGTGGCTGTTTATTATCCCTTTTGAAGGTGCTGTTAACCACAGTATGTTCACTGTATTTTGTAAATGTCTCTTCAGTGGGACATTTACACAAATGATTTCCCAGTTTCTTTCACTTTTTAATATTAACTAGTTCTCTTTGCTTCCTTTTGTGTATCTTTTTCTTTTCCCCTGTATTTCTGAAATGTCAAGAGTTTTAGGAATATTATCTAGCAGCCTATCATGGGGCAGTCCTGTTTATCTCTTTACCCTTATAATGGCTTAATGTCTCTAGTATGTTTGTCTTAATAGATATTTTAGTGTGCTTTAGTTCACAATGTCTAGCTAATTTAATACATTTGTGTGTTGTCACCTTTTTTGTTGCATTTCTGAATTTATAGATTGTCTAGTCAGTTGTTTAAAGTATCTTGCATCTCTTTTGTTCCTGCTGTGTCATCTTGTTAATCATACAGTTGCTCCCTTGCCATAGGTAGCAATAAAACAGTTAATCTGTTGTTACATTTAAATCCCTTCCTTAATTTTGAAATCTGACGAACCTCTTCTAATGTGAAGTTGTATTGTATTTGTTAGTCTGTTTAAAATATTTCGTGGCTGTGAATCTCAACCAGATCTTTTTTTTAATTTATGCTGTAATTAAATGTTATTTTTTCTTGCGTTCTGTTGCTTCACGTACCTCTTGTCATTCACTTATTGGGTCTGCAGTCAGCCGACCCCTTCCTGTAAATTCACTGACCCTAACTTGCAGTGTAATGTGTGGTTACAGCATATAACCTTAAATCGCATCTATATCACACTGTCGAATGGTGAAAAGAGCGAACGGCTACAGTATCGAAAATGCCGTTCATCGAAATGTGTTTTGTGGGGGGCTGTGCCCCCACACCCTCTGCTATTTATATATATATATATATCAACTTCGAGATCGCACTACAGTGAGGAATGGGCAAATATTTCAATCCCCACTGTACCGCGACCCCACAAAACACATTTCGATGAACAGTGTTTTCGATATTGTAGCTGTTCGCTATTTTCATGATTCGACAGTGTGATATAGACCCCCTTAAATCAGTATGTGCTTCCTGTAAGTTACATATTTTAACTGCATCCCAAAAGCACTTACTACTTTATGAGCTCAGATTTAACTAACCAGAATTTAGTCATTTCATATGTTAATCCAAGTAGGGGAACCAGAGTAGTTTAATGCATTTTTGTATTGTTGGTTTTGTTTATATTTGACAACTATGTTGGATCAAGATTATTTGAAGCACAGGCAGTGCCATCTTAAGTTTGAAAAAGCACTGTGGTAAAAGCGCAGTAGGCAGTTTATCTGTTTTGACAAGGTAATTGTACTCAAATTGAGGATCAGAGGCAGCATCTTCAAATCATTGAGTAACAGTTTACTGCACATAATAAGTTACGCACATTTCTTATCGTACTGCCTTACAGTTACACTAGACAACTGTGTATAAAAGAAATGTGCTCAAGTGACCTCTGACCAGTCAAGCCTTCGGCTGGAAATTCACTGAAGTCATACTGTTACGTGATTTGTTTGAGTTTTTGAATGGCTTGAGGGTTGAAAGGCTTTATACATATTCTGAGTTAAGCTTGTCCTGTCCTGCAGCTGTAATGCAGAAACAGTCAAGAAATGCGATGTAGCTCAATGCAGATGCATGGAAAGGCAACAGTAGTAGGTTAGCCACTGAATCCGTCCACAGCAGATTGCTACCAGTGCTTCTGGCAAGCCTGGGATAGTGCATCTGACCTTTAACTCTTCTGCACAAGCCAACCAAAGTGGCAAACGAATAGTCTTCTCTCATCTTGAGTATGGATTACCCATTATAGCTGCAGCCTCAAACAAGAAATGTCACCACCTTATAAACCATTTCCAATAAAAATTACCTGTTCATTACTAACTCCCCCAGTATTGAACACCACTGGCTAACTGTCGCCAAAGATAAATGACTCCCTTTAAATTTGAAAGTCAACTCCTACTAGGGTCACTGATTTACAAAGCCCTTAATCCTGACATCCTCCCCTCTCACTGAGACTTTTCACCAAAACCCCCATTTGTAATTTCAAAACAGAGGTAATACAGAGGGTTCGAGTGAAGTCTGGCATCCCATCTATGACCCAAGGGTTGCCAGGACTAACAAGAAACAGAATGTAAAGGATTAGTCCAGATAAAATCACTTCAACTAAATTTGCTAGCAAAAGTGATTTTATCTGGACTAACCCTTTATACTGTGTTTCCATAAATAATCTCAGGGGTATCTCTCAATCTCAACCTACCCTGCTAACTCCAAAAACTAAACTTTATTGCACAGACCATACATCCTCCATCCCAGCACCTAAACTATGGGACTGCATTCCTTTCTGAATCTGAGATGCCCAAAAGTACTCTGACTTGAGACAACAGCTCAAGAAACACCTTCTCACCCAAGCAAAGTGCAGCTGCGCTCGCTTAGGTCACGTTACATGAACCCTGCAGCTTTCTCACACCCCTTTATCCCTGTTTCATCCTTTCTTTTCTCATCTTGTAATCCCCTTTACTTTACCTGACATTCATCCTACTTCCCTCTTCTCTTTGCATCTCTCACACTTCTTCTTCTTTCTATTCCTCTTCTCTCTGCATGCCTTTCACACCTTTTCTCTGTCTACTCCCCATCATATTCTTTTTTGCAATTATTCGCACTTGCTTTTTCTAATGTCTTCATACCTTTCTATATAATTATTTGTTGCTATCCCTGTAGCATAAGCCATCTTGATCATTATAGCTACAGTTATCCATAAAGGTCTGCTAAGTATAATTCCATTTTGCTATGTTTTGACACTGTAAAATGCTTCTTGAACTAAATGTTTGTAGCATGTTCTTAGATCTGTAAATCTGTGTGTGTGTGTGTGTGTGTGTGTGTGTGTGTGTGTGTGTGTGTGTGTGTATATATATATATATATATATATATATATATATATATATATATATATGGGTTACCTTTAGAACATTGACAGACCATTTCATTGAAACCCATTTCAGTGACAACTACTACTTGCAGGAATTTAAGGCAAATAAAAGGGATTTGTCCCCTTCCCCAATGTAGTGCGACCCTGGAGTTAGTATATATAGTTAGTGGGGGCACCCTATTTTGGTTTAAATTCTGTACTTTTTGTGCTATTTTCTCCTTTTAAATCGAAATAGGCGAAGCCCCTCCCCCCTCCAACTACATATACTAATTCCAGGGTCGCACTACATTGGGGAAGGAGACAAATCCCTGTTATTTGCCTTAAATTTATGCATTTACTAGTTGTCAGTGAAATGGTCTGTCAGTGAAATGGGTTTCAATGAAATGGTCTGTCAGTGTTCCGAAGGTAACCCATATATATATATATATATATATATATATATATATATATATATACATACACTATATAATGCATATTATTATATATAATATATATATATATATATATATATATATATATATATATATATATAGATATATATATATATTTTTTTTTTTTTAGCATATCCTTGTATCTGTAAATACGTTTTGTTAATTTCTTATGTGATGATATTCACCCGGACTGTGCCTGTAAATAAGTAAATATATAAATAATAAATAATTATCTGGTTGGTCCTCCTTTCTGTCCTCCCATTTTTTGCTAAACGTTTCAGTGGTGCACAAAACATAAACAGATGTGTTGGACACTGACGCTTTTTGTCATGGCAGTACCACATTATCTTTTCCTAAAAGAAGTTGCCAACCCATCACTTTGGAAGCAGATTAGGTATATGATTTGAAGAACTTTTTTGTTACAGTGTAACTCACATTTCATTCGCACCTTACCTACTTTTATTTAACCAAACTTATCTGCTTTCCCTTACATCCATCACCTTGAATTGTAATCCCCCTACTGTAATTCTTTGCATCCTACTGTACTTTACCATCACAATACAATCACCACCTCAAACTATCTTGCATTAACTCCAGGCTTACCACTTTCTGTTCTACTATACACACAAACTAACACTGCGCCATAATTTTACTACTGACCAATCACACCTACCCCACCTCTCCTTATCACAAACCGTAGGACAAAACACCTAACCACATTGTCAAAGTCCACTCTGAAGTCAAAACATTCCCAACCTTACCTTCAGCTGCACACTTACTACAAGATAACATAATCTCTATTTAACCACAAGCCAAAGGAGGCTAGGTGCCCCAAAAAAACAGGAACCAAGTGCAAAAACACAAAACAGGCACCAATACCAGGAGGTTCAATAAAAACGATGTCCAGTGCAAAACTCGGAATAAACAGCCCTTTATTCACATAAACGCACCACTCAATGTAGTGTTTTCATCCAAAATAGACTTCATCAGATGTTACAAAGTGATCAGCTGTGAACTTCCTATTATATACCCCCCATACCCTGTTTTGATTGAATAATAGTATAATTAAATAGTACACATTTAAACAATAACACACAATTGAATAATAGATTACAACAATCTAAATCCAACCTCACTAATACAGATATGTACATACTCATCCCCCACAGTAAAAAATATAAACATGAACTTTTAAAATTCTGTCCAAGGGAGTGAATAAAATATATATATATATATGTATGTGCAGACGGGGGGATATACATACATACATACATATATATATGTGTATATATATATATATATATATATATATATATATATATATATATATATATATATTATATATATGGATCTAGGACGTTTGATCGAAAAATCAAACGTCTGATTCCATAACCACTGAACACACTTTAACGAAAGCGCTTTTGTTAAAGCGTGTTAATAATAAAAAAAAAAAACACTACATTTACCTTTCTGTAGGGGCTTTGCCCCTGCACCTTATGTGGGGGCTGTGCCCCCCACACCCCCCACTTTAATATTCTCTCTCCGAGACTGCACTACAGTGGGGAAAAGGGAATTTTCCCTTATGCGCACCGTAGTACGGCCTCGGCCACAAGCATACTTATGCGAAAGTGCTTCTTTGGTGAAAAGCACTTCCGCGCGCAAGTATGCTCGCCTTAAATGGATTTGGTTATTTGATCTTTCAATCAAAAGTCCTAGATCCATATATATATATATATATATATATATATATATATATATATATATGTTTGTATGTTACATGTAAATAAAAATGAAATAGAATAAATAAATCTGAAATCAAACTAATTTGTAAGATATACCAGTTCCATACAGCCTGTATGCAAAGTCCTACACTACTAGGCCATGGTGGAAGACCTCAACTACAGGCTATAATTTTGCAGCTCTCATTTTAAGAATAGAGAAATAATCTCTATTTACACTTGATTTTACATTTAAACACATAAATACCACTTTTACTATTTTTAAACCCACTATCACAGTTTACATGCTGCTCTAACCTGTCTAGCTTCTTTATTGTTAATTCTCAACCTCACTACAGCTATATCCTCGCATAGCCCCACACACCAATACACATCAACAAACTCCTCCAACCGTCTCTCCTATAAACAACACAGCTTCTCACATATCTCCTCCCAGCTTTTTTCCTATACCCTCCCATATTATTCAAGCCACAAATTGGCCTCCTCACCTCCTATGAAGCCACACTTGACACCAGTACCCTCACCTAGGAATAAAAAAGACTTCCCATGGTACACATTCATAATTACCTATCTACTCAAATGTGGAGACATACATCCTAACCCTGGCCCACTCTCTAATCTTAACCACAAGAGTAACCCCAAAGATTTAAACATACTTACACTGAACCTTAGAAGTATATGAATTAAAATTGCCCCACTGCATGCCTGGATTGATCAAAATAAATCTGACATACTAGCCTTACCAAAACATGGCTACACCCCAATGTAAAAGACTCAGAATTAATACCTCCAAACTTTGCAATAACCAGAAAGGATAGATCTAAAAAAAAAAGGCGGGAGTGATAGCACTTCTGTATTCCTCTATGCTGAACATCACACCCTAACCAGTAGTGTATCCATCTTTTCCAATGCTGAGGTGCTAATCTCTTTTTTGAACCTCAACATATCAAAAAGAATTTGCATACTAGTATTATATATCCCACCAGATAACAATGTACCAGTGTTGTGAAATATTGCATCCTGGACATCCCAAACAATAAACCTCAAAACAATAATCTTAGGAGATGAAAATCTTACCTGCCAATCCACCCTAGACTGGATCCTAGTATCTCACCCCGCCATTTACCCCTCTTCCGATACACTGTCTAGCTACCTGAGCAATTATCTGCCAGCTTATTCTCTGTGAATAAACTCCGAACAACTAAGAGTACACACTATAAAATCAGTTAAGAATTCAGCTAATTGTTGTCAGTATAAATTCAACAATCTCCTACATGAAATAGACTTGACACCTCTTAAGTAACTACCCCTTAATGATGCTGTACTGTACTTTAATAACACCTCCCTTCACACACTTAATACACTAACTCCCATTCATATGAAAAGAATTAAAAAGAACTCAGCACCATGGCTCTTTAAGGAATGTAAGCACCTGATGAAGCAAAGGGACCTAGCCTGGTTGACCTGGAAACAAAACATAAGTGAACAAAATCATGTTAATTTCAAAGCACTGTGTAACAAAGTGACGCAACTAATTAACAGAGGTAAGAAGTCATGTTATTCCCAGCTTCAACTCTGGCATAAAATCAACCCCAGTAAATTTTGGCACTCCATATATTCTCTACTTAAGCCTGGAACAAATGGAGAGCACACCCTATCAGCTGATACCCCTCCAACACAAATAGCCGAAAACTTTAACAAGCACTTCATAAAATCAGTATCAGACCTACTAACTAATACCCCTAATGCTAGACCCCCCCACCCTTCAACCTATTCAGACACCAACCCCAGACCATCAACTACTTCTAACCTTGTAGTTAATACCCCTCCTACTCAACAAAACATCATACAAACCCCATTTTCAGTTCAGCTCATATCCACTGACACCGTTAAGAAACTACTACAAAAACTAAAACCCTGCTCTACCTCAGCTGATAATCTTCTACCACACTACCTCAAACTGATTTGCTAACTCAATTGCCTACCCAGTCATTATCCTTATATGTAGGTCTTTATCCGAATCAGAAGTACCTACCGTATGGAAATAGTCTCACATCACCCCCATCCACAAAGGAGGCAACTCTTTTGATCCATCCAGTTTCTGTCCTATATCCATCTTGTCGCCCATATCCAAAATTCTCGAGAGAGGTATCCATCAGCAGGTAATGCAATATCTATTGCAAAACAATCTTTTAACCAAAACCCAACATGGCGTCTAACCTAGCCACAGCACAGCTACACACCTATTATCTTTTACAGACAACAGTGAACAAGGCCAGGATGCTATACAGCATCAGTATTCCTTGTCTCTCTAAGGCCTTCGACAGTGTCTCACCCTTTACTATTGAACACACTGTCTAACTTCGGCTTCTCACATAACGCAGTAAAATGGTTTCAGAGCCACCTCAAGGATTGTAAACAAGCAGTGAAATGGTCCAATGAACTCTCGCCCTTTCTCCACAACCCTACTGGAGTCCCTCAAGGCTCCATCCTCAGACCCCTACTCTTCAACATTTTCACAAACAACTTTTACACTTCCTCTCACCCTGGGGCCCTCATTCAGTATGCTGATGATTCCACCATAATCTATACTGCTCAATCACTACCAGAACTACTTTCAAAAACTCAGCTGTCCTTTACTGAAGTCAAATCCTGGCAAAGAAATGCCCAACTCTTTCTTAATCCAAAGAAGATGAATATAGTACTCTTTCATCCCAAAACACCTCCCTGTCACTGATCATTTTAATATCCTTACATCGGACAAAACTGTCGTAGAAATAGTGCTGGAAACCAAACTTCTAGGAGTTATCATTGACAATAAATATTATCATTCGACCCCCATATACAGCACAATATAAAGAAAACTCATCAAAAAATGGGACTCCTATGTAGAAACAAGCATTTTTTTACTGCAGCAACCAAAACTACCTTTGCAAAACCTTTTTACTTCCTTCCCTTCTTTATGGTGCCCTTGTCCTAACTAACTTACAAACTTCGATCCTAAGCAAGTTGGAACAGTGCTACAACAAAGTTGCAAAATTTGCCACAAACTCTATATCATGCACACCACTGTTAACCACTCCTAGAATTAAACTGGCTTGACCTCCCCAACCAACTTGCCTTATTCAGCTATCCACCTTGCACAACCTTATTTTCAAACTTACTGCCTGCCCTGCACTAGCCAATCTAGTAGCACCTTACACAGCAAATTGATCCCTATGATCAGAAGACAAAAATCTCTTGGCTATCTCAAAATTGACAAAGCAAACCCAGGTCATTCTCTGTATTCATACTGTGTCTCTATACTTTGGAATTCACTACCTCTAGCTAGCAGATCAATACTTGGCCTAACCCATTTCAAAGCCTCTTTAAAATGTCATCTCAAAAGTAGATGGCTTTGCTCCTGCATAAAGCTTGCCTAATGCTCAGCTCTTCCTCTTCTTCCACACTAGCCTCATCCTCCTCTTCTGTCACATTTCAATCCCTCACAGTCTGCAAGATCGTAAGGCTCGTCTAATTCCTTCTCTGCTTCTATACCATATCGTTAAGCTACTGCTCAGGCAATATTGTTTCTATTCTTCTTAATTCTTACTATCTTTCTGCATCACTAACTTTCTGGCTATTATTTTCCTAACTGAAGCTAACATTCTGTTTTTCATGTACTATAAAAAGAAGTTATGTACTCACCATAACGTTCCGTCTGAGTATTTGTACTTTATTTGTCTTCAACCTGTGCGTTATGGATCCGTATCTGATCTGACATGGCCACACATCCAGCATCTGAACTGAGCTCCTAGCGCCTCCCCTTACCCATAATGCCCCCTGTCTCCTTCCTTCCTTCAGATCGAGTTTGCTGCCCAACAGGTAACATGCACCCGACCCAACAAGACCTTACCACTACTGACAACCCAAATTCCTGAGCCAAAGCATGACAGAGGACGCCCCTGAAATGTTCACCTTCCATAAGTATGGCCAGGAGAATTGTGACAAGGTCGGGGGAAGGAGGGGAAGATGGTTGAAGACAAAAAGTACAACTACTCAGATAGAACGTTATGGTGAGTACATAACTTCTTTATCTGAAGTAGTTGATTTCATTTGATCTTTAACCCGTGGGACAGAGTCCCCAGCTACTATACACCTGGGAGGCCCTCATGGAAGGATATTCCGGAGCACAGCAGAGCCAAACGATGCCCTGTTCCTGGATACGATGTCCAATTTATAATGACAAAATTAATGTATGAGTTGAGGACCAAGTAGCTGCAGAACAGATATCATCTAGTGACATCCTGGACCAAAAAGCTGCTGAAATAGCCATAGATCTGGTAAAATGCACTTTTACCTGACCTGGCGGGGAAATTCCCCTGACAGAGTACGCCCGACTAATGCATTGGGAAATCCACTGGGCAATTGTAACCTTGGAAATTGGTTTCCCTAAAAAGGGTTTTGAGTAAGAAACAAACAGCTGGTCAGATTTATGAAAAGCTTTTGGCCAGTGCAAATAGAAACATAATTGTCTATGCACATCAAGTAAATGTAATTTATATTCTCCCTTATTTTGAAAATTTGGAAAGAAGACTGGAAGATTGATAGTCTGATTAATATTGGCTTCTGACACTACTTTGGGAAGAAAAGATGGGTTAGTATGCAAAGACGCTATCTTTATGAAAAGTCATATAAGGAACTTTAATTGATTGTGCTTGAATTTCTGATACTCTCCTAGCAGAAGTAATGGCAACTAAAAAGCATTCTTCCAAGATAGATACTGCAAGTCCACAGAAGCTGCAGATTCAACAGGGGGTGAGACTAAAGCCTGAAGCACTAATGTAAGGTCCCACGGAAACATAGGATCCTTCACTGGGGGTCTTAGAAGAAATGTACCTTTAAGGAAGGTCTTGCAGAGTTTAGAAGAGGCCAACAAAGTCATGTTTTCCCCCGCATGAAAATTGGAAATTGCGGCCAGTTGGACCTTGACAGTGGAGGAACTGGCACCTTGCTGAAAAATCCCCACCAAAAATTCCAATACCACAGAAACTGGAGCAGTAAAGAGGTCCAGTGCTTGCTGCAAGGCCCATAGAGAAAAACGTTTCCACTTGCTATGATATAACCTTCTGGTGGATGACTTGTGAGACGCCACCAAAATGGTTTTAATGGGAGAAGATAAACCAGGAGTCCTAACAATCATGGGAATTGGAGTAGCCAAGCTGTGCACTTCAGACTGTCCATGTCTGGGTGAGGAATCCCCGAGGGATGAGAAGTGAGATCCTGAACCGGATCCAACGGCCATAGTGGTACTACTAGATGAGATCATAGAGAGGGAAACCAGACTTGGCAAGGCCAGAATGGGGCAGTGAAGATCACAAAGCTCCCAAGCCTGCAAGCTTTCTGAAGAAACTTTGATATCAAAGGCAGAAGGGGATAGGCATAAAGAAGACCGGGAGGCCAAGCATGAATTAGAGTGTTTCTGGGGGCTTCAGAGCGAAGAACTCACTGCATTTCCCATTGGAAAGAGATGCGAATAGATCGCAGCAAGGACAACCCCACTTTAGAAAGATCTGCTCCGCCACTGAAGGATTCAGAGACCACTCATAAGGCATCAGGATAGATCTGCTGAGCCTGTCCGCTAGAATGTTGGACAGTCCCGGAATGTGCACTGCCACCAGAAAGTGGCCGGTGGAGATCACCCATTCCCACTCTCTCATGGCGTCGTGACAAAGGGGGTAAGAACTGGTTCCCCCCTGTTTGTTGATGTATCAGACCACTAACTTATTGTCTGTAGGAAGAAAAGGACGTCCCCTGACTAGATCCGGGGAATGAAGCCACTACCAAAGAGAGTCCCTGCACACCCGGGAGATTCATACAGGGTGAGACACCGGCAGATCTAATAGGGACCATTGAATAGCAAGGGTCCATTGAAAAATCCACATGTTTAGGTGCGTTAAGGGTAGCAGATTGATCGTGGCTGCCAGAGACCCGAACTCCCTCAAAACTGTCTTTGCTGTCGGAGATTGGGCTAGAATGATGTACAGAACGTGTAGCTTCAGGGTGTGTAGCTTGTCTGGGGTGAGGAAAACTTTCATCTGGATAGTGTCCAGTCGAACCCCAATGAAGTTTAAGACCTGGACAGGGGTCAGTGATGATTTGTTGAGATTGATGGTGATGCCCAAACCCCATGCTAGGGAGAGAAATTAATCCCTGGCTTGGCAAAGTTGATGCTCAGAAGAGGCAGCGAAGAGCCAATTGTCCAGGTAAGGGAAGACCTGAATCTGCCTGAAGCCTCAGGTGAGCTGCTACTACTGCCATCACCTTGGTAAACACCCTGGGGGCTGTGGTGAGACCAAAGGGAAGGGCTCTGAACTGATAATGATTGGCTCCTAGCCAGAAGCGGAGAAACCTCCAAGAGCGCCTCTCCATCTTGATATGGTAGTACACATCCTGGCAGTCGATCGAGCACATCCAGTCATTCACCTGCAGGTAGGGCAGGATGGATTGAAGTGTGACCATCCGGAATTTTGCCTTGGCCACAGACAGGTTCAAGGTGGATAGATTCAAAATGGATCTTGGGTCCCCCTTTTCTTTGGCACTAAAAAGAACCTGGAGTAAGTGCCTGATCCGGATTGGTCGAGGGGGACAGGTTGGATGACTCATTTTACTAGCAGCTTTTTAATTTCTAGTGCTGCTTCCTCCCTTTGCGCAGATGGGATGTCCGTGAGGTGTTTGGGTGGATGGGGCGGTTCGAGGAACGGGATTTTCTGGATATGATCTGCAACACCCAATGATCTGTTGTTATGGACTCCCATTCCTCTGGATGTAGTGATAACCGACCCCTGACTGCCTCCAGAGAAGAGCAGTCGGGCAGCCCTTCAGGGTTGCTGTGCGGGTCTGTCCGAGATCGGTTCTCAAGACCTGTAATTTCTCAGATCCCCTCTGACTCTGGGGGATGGTGAGTCCTGAGTGTCCCAGGAAAATGCCCGAGATTTCTGGAACCACATCTTCTTAGCCCCTTGCTGATTCCTAGAAAAGAATCTTTGAGGGAAAACAATTGTACGGGGCATTGGTGAACGAATCCTTGAAGGGTACCAAGAGATGACATAGCCGGAGCCAGGCATGTCGCCTAATGGCAGCACCTGTGCCAGCTGCCCTAGTGGCTCCCTCAGTAGCATGGGAGAGGAGATGCATGGAGGTATTAGCGACTGATTTCAGAGTGGCCATACGAGTGAAAAACGTCTTCTTGTCTCCCACCGACATGGACTCTGGGGTTGACTCAGCAATCTCCTTCACTAGGTCTCACTGCAGCCGAGTCACATGTGCCATGTAATTCAGCACTCTTACTGAGAAGGTGGCTGAAGCGTAGACCTGCTTCCCGAATCGATCCAACGCCCTTGACTCTCGGTCAGGTGGATGGACCGAAGAGGTCTCCTGAGTGTGCTGTTCATTGCAGGTGCCACCACCATAGCATCAACTGGGGGACCCCTTGTTCCAACATGTCCTGTCTGAAGAGGGGTGAAGTACTTTATCAGGGCACTTTGGGATAGGCTCCACCGTATCCGGTTCCTTCCATACCCGAGATATTATTAGATCCAGTAAGGGATCAGCAGGAGGGGGCACCCAGGAAGTAGATGGGTCTGTGCCGAATGCCTCTAGGAACACTGACTTGTCCGAGGTCGGTTTTTGGGTAGACCCCCCCCCTCCCCCCAGCGAAGGAGTTCCATGACATCATCTGGGGGTGATCGGGGGGAACCTTCCCCTTCCTCTAAATCAGTGTCTTTGGTGAGGGACTTGGTGGGAAGTCCAAGTGCCTCCTCTTACACTTCCGTTTGCGAGGGATCTCCTCAGTGGGAATCTCTGGGAAGGACTCGCAAATGTCCTGCTGCTCCCCCATGGGGGCTTCCTGAGGCAAAATGGGCATAGGCTGTCCCTGAGATGGTAAGATGGTCAGGACTGTATCCAAAACAGAGGGAGTTGGGGCGGAGCCCAAGGACAAGATGGTCAAGGCTCTCGAAGACGCAGAGGAGAACAGATATCCTGTGAAATGCCAGTTGGAGCCGTTCCCCTCTTACCCAACAGAGCATCAGAGCCAAGACTCCAGGAGCCAAGATACCGAGGTGAATACTGCGCTCAGATACACTCTGAGCCGACAGCACCCCCTCGGTTCTGACCTCAAGGCTACGCTCCAAGAGCTCGGATCCAACCCGGTCGCATCTGACACACTCAAGGCAATGGCTGGGGTTGAGGTACAAAGTACCATCGGCACCGACCCCTCGACCCTGAGGGTCTTCGGATCCAAGGGCTCCAAAACCGAAGGCCAGATTGGAGAAGGAGTGATTGGAGTAAAGTAAGGCTGCAGGCTACCCCTTCCAGAGGGAGAGAGGGCTGGCAAGACCCCCATCTGAATTTGGGTGCAGATAAACCTCCGCATGTTATCCATCTTTGCTTCACTGAGGCTCCAGGTGGAGCGGGAGGATGAAGCTACTGATACCAGTCTGGAGTGTCAGTGGGGGGAAGCCCATGTGGGCTACCGGATCCGGGATTCCTCCGGCTCCAGGGAGAATCTGGGAGAATGGAGCCGGGGAGAACCAGGTCTAGTCTCTGGCCTAACCTTTGGCGGCAGGCTGGTCGGAGCTGAGCGGTCAGGAGACCGCTTCCTTTGCCTGTCTTTCTTGGACGTTTCCCCTTCTCCGGACCTTTTGGTGGGAGTATGAGTCCCAGAGACTGGGGAAGAGGTAGAAGCTGCTACTGCTGCACCTAAAATGAGGGGATGTAGGAGCTATAGTCCCCAGAGAGGGAAGTTGGCTCTTGAGAATAAGTTTATCCCTCCTGTCCTTCAGTGCCCTGGGATTAAAACCGGCACAGATAGAACAGGAGGTTTGTAGGTGGGCCGCCCCCAAACACACCATGCACAGAGTGTGACCATCAGCCGGGGAGAGCTTATGGCCACACTCCGTGCACTTTCTGAAACCTAGTTTAGGGGTTTCAGCCATGTCCCTAATCAGGCCCAGAAAGCACACACACACACACACACACACACACACACACACACACACACACACACACACACAAGAATTTTTTTTTTTTAAATTCCGACGACTGCGCATGGGGGGATAAGAGAGAGGGAAAAAAATCACAAAATTGCACTCACAAATCCCAACGAATAGCCAAGAAACTCTGACCACAGTGCTTACTTTTTCTAGCAGCAAATGAGATCTGAAGGGAGGAAGGAGACAGGGGCATTATGGGTAAGGGGAGGAGCTAAGAGCTCGGATCAGATGCTGGATATGTGGCTGTGTCGGATCTGATATGGATCCATAACCCACACGTTGAAGATCAAATGACGTCAACTACTTCAGATCAGTCAGTGACACACATTGCACTAACTACTTCAGATCAGTCAGTGTCACACATTGCACTACCTACGTACTGTTTTGTCAACACTATTCTACATCATGTATGGTGAGAATGATTGTTATTGTCTATAATGTTTTAACACTATAGAATTGTCTAGATGTGTACTAATATATCACAACATCTTGTAATATAATTTGCTCTTTCAAATTATTTTTGTATAGTCTTTCTAATGTAGTTTGTATTGGATTGGATTATACTATATTTGCATTGTACTGTGTGTGGAGCTTTACTCCCTGGGCCTCTGCTGAAAACAGGTTCTGTAGACCCAGTCAGACCACCCCAGTAAACAAATGTCAAATGAATAAATAAATAAATTAAATAAATAAAACTCAGAGTTAACTTTTATAATTATAAAGGTCACTTTGGTATAAAAATAACAAAATCATTTGCAAACTTGATACCTCTGGCTGTAAGAAGGTAAAAATGATCATACAGTTGAACGTTTTGAAACATAAGCTTTGTTTTCATTTTCAGGACTAAAATGCTTACACAGTGAAACATCAGAATCACTGCGTACAGAAATATTGCACATTCTGCTGTCTTCAAATGTTACTCAGTTTTTGAGAAGTCCAAACGGAAAAGGACATAAATTATGCATTGTAATAGCATGTACTTCTGCGATATGCTTACCCCTTTGTCAGTAGGTAGGGGAATTTGGTCAAAGTCTGTCATTATCAGAGAGGTTATTAGGCACAGTGTGATTCATAGATAGAGTCCTTTGAAGTGAGACTTGTCAAACTCTGCTAGTTTCTGTCATTACATCCGAGTGACGTCCCAAATGCATCTGCAGTTAACTTCTACTGACGCCTGTAGGTGTCGAATATTGTTTGTTCATATTTGCATCAATAATTCCCAAACTATGCTATGCTCAAGTTTTTAAAATTTTTCATCTTAATGCTTACATAATGGCAAACTCAACTACATTAATATTTGACCTCTGTCTAGTGCAGGTAAATAGATATTAACTGTTGTTTTTATGCTATTAATTTATATAGTCATAATTTTCACAGTTTTCTAAATATCTCAACAACCAAGTAACACAGACAGTACTCCTTAGCCTCTTATGAAAGCTCTCAGCTAGATGGATAAAATGCTGTTGACAGTATGTGTGTAACCTGAGAGGTTGGAGAGATATTTTAAGTTGTTTACAAAATATTACAAATGTAATAGTTACTGTGTTTACTGTGGCTTATAAAATTCCGTTTAAGATAAAGAACCTAAGGAATACTGCTGCTATAACAATAGTTTGTACTGAAAAGTTTGTCATTTATACTTCTTTCATAATCCTTGTGGTTCCAGAGATATGAACATTTGTTCGAAATGTGAGGACATAATTTGATTCTGTCAGAAGGTTTAAGCTCCGCCCATTGGAAGTTACAGTGCAAACTTCCTGAGCACCATTGGAGTGAATGAAAGAGAGCAATGCTGTGTCAAGGTGGGTCTGTCATTAGTAATGGTGCTCACTGGACCCTTGTCCTTTTTCGCCTCATAAAGCTGCTGATTGTAGTAAAGTGAATTCTTGTAATGACCGACTTGTTTCAAATAATGACCGTCCCACGTCAGAGTTGTGCATCTTGTCTTGTTGGCATCTGTACTGAACTTTACGTTTTATTCCAGTCACAGTCTGTGTGACTCATTAATTCATCTGGTTTAGGTTTGTGTTTGACAGCAAAGATAATGTATTTAAACTAACATAAAAGGCACAGTAGCGATGCAGGCAGTAAACACAGCACTAACCAAGATGCAAGAAACAAAGCTGAAAAAAACGCTGCTTCATGAACTTTAAAATTCGGATTTATTGTGATACAAACAGAAGACGTGGTAAGCGCTTTCACCTGGATAGGCTTCTTCAGACCAAAAGAACCTGCCTCTTGTACACCCTTTATATAGCAAAAAAGGTACCAAAAACAGATAAACCATTAAAGGCATAGTACAACCATCATGGTATACAACATAAATGAAGTGCTTACTCTAAAATACGTTAACCATAGTAAAATAAAAACACCTATACACTCATAAAACATAAATAGAGATGTATACAAACAAAAAACTGCATACATTCTTACTGATTGCACAACACTAACAATAAATCCTCCCATACAAATGTCATAAAAATGGTCTCATAATATGTATAAAAAGCACAATCATACATATCACTTCAATTTCCTGGACTTCAGGAAAGGTCTCAATGGTACTTTCTCATTCAGTCCAGGAAAAACATCTGCTCTAAGTCTAACAATCCATTTAGATTCAATACTCTCAGTTCTAACTCAGCACGTAAAAATCTACTGCCAATCATTAGCGGACCGGAGTTCCGCTGTGGCGACCCCTAACTGGGAAAAGCCGAAAGAAACAACAACTCTCAGTTCTACCCCTCACACCCCCCCTAAAACTAGTGTGTGTAAGATCTAGCACTTTAAAACGTAAATGTGTGGAATCATTAGACAAGACATGTTTGGACAGAGCATTGACAGTGGAATGAATCCTGATCTGGTAGAGATGTTCCCTTATTCTGTCCCTCAGCCTCCTGTCCGTCTTGCCTGCATAAAGCGCAGCACAAGCTCCACAGGAGGTCAAATAAACAACATGTGTAGATTGACAGTTTGCATGAACTCTAACTTTGGTTAGTGCCATAGACAGGGTGGTATAAATGGACATCAGTATCTATGGAACAACAATAGTTGCAACTACCACAGGGTACAGTACCAGCAACCCTATCACCTCCACTATCCATATTAGGCTAACACAGCAATTTCTTTAGATTCGATCTATTCTTATAGATAAAACCTGGGGCAGCACCCACAATTTCCCTCACATTCGAGTCCAGTGTTAACACACCCCAGTGTGATCTAATCACATCCTTCAACTTACCTACATCCTTAGTATAATATAAGGGCACTCTGAAACCATGATCTCTACTCCCTGCCAGAACACCCTGGGAGCGACCATCATGGTCCACTACAATCTCAGAGAAAAAGGGGGCAGCAGCTTGTTCCCTCAAATTGATGAGGTCTGCCAATCTTCTCTCCATATCAGATGTCTGATATTCCCTGCTCTTAAACCTCTCACTTAAATCCCTAACATCTGCCTCAAAACCATCCTGACTGGGATTATACAGTGACGTCCTATATACCTGACCCCCTCACAGTATTACCAAAGATGTAACCTGGATGCATACTGCGTCTATAGAGATAGGAATTGCATTGACACTCCTTTCTATACACTCCTGTGTTCAATAGGCCACTTTCCAATCTCTGAACGTAGACATCCAAAAAGGAGATCTAGTTCTCAGAAATCTCATGGGTAAATTTCAGATATTGCGTTAAACCATTAACTCTCTCCAAGAAGAGAGATAACTCATCTTTCGTGCCCTTTCAAATGAAAAACACATCATCTACAAAACGTCTGTAAAACATCACGTTCCTTGAAAAATCATTTATACCAAACAAGAACTTGGTCTCCCAAGCAGCCATAAAGAGGTTGGCGTAGCTATAGGCACAAGTGCCCATAGCTACGCCATCCATCTGTAAATAGCACTGAGAGCCAAAACAGAAGATGTTGTTCTCTAACACAACTTCCAAAAACAAAGGTAACAGATCCACTGCATCACTACCTAATCCAGATTTGTCCTTCAAATAATCAGACCAGACACCAACTGTACCCCATCTCTGTTTGGTATCAGAGTGAATAGGGACTGAACATCCATCGTAACTAAGTAATATGGGAGATCAACAGGGACAGATCTCACAGACGCATACAAATCCAACAGGGACTGTTTCGTGTCCCTTAAAATATAAACATTTGTGTCAACCACTGGACGCAAAAACCTTTCCACATACAACGAAAATGGTTCCATGATCCACCCCCTACCCACAACAATGGGCCTCATGGGTGGACACACACTGTCCTTATGGATCTTAGGAAGACCCTGTATCACTGGCAGGAGGGGATCACTAACAAACAGATATTCATACAACTCATTCATAATAACATTGGTCTTAATCAAATCATCCAAAACCATCTGTATTCTATGGACATGTATATCCACCATCTTGCATTCCACCAAACTATAAAACCTTTGGTCTGATAACATAGACCTCATTGCCTCATCATAGAACTCAAAAGTCCATAACTACCAGGGCACCCCCCCTTGTCAGCAGGTCTAATGACAAGGGAGGGATCACTCCTCAGTTGTTGTAGAGCTCTCCTCTGTGCATAAGTTAAATTGCCCTTTCGTTTACTAGACTTACCCGCTCTCTTTTCCATATCATACAGATCATTCTCAACTAGTTTACTGACTGCAGCTACTAGCGGTGGTACCATTGGCATGTACATACTAAGCTTCTTAAACGATTTCCCATCTAACACCTGTATTGTATCCTTAAACTCCAATCTAAGGCACAAATTCCTAATAAATAACATAAACTGTACTAGGGTATCAACATAATTGCTGTCACAACTAGGTATAAAGGTCAATCCCTTTGATAGTACCCCTAACTCATCTGTCGTAAGTGGGCAGGAGGAAATGTTATGCACTAACGTCTCCCAGTTTTCTCCCACATTTTCTTGAGATTTTGGTTCACCTGGGCATCTGCTGACCACTTGCTCTTCGTCCTGCCCCTGCTCATAGATCTTGATCTCCCCCCTCCCCTGTGAACTACATTGATGGGGAAAGGGCGATTGACAATCGCAGTGCCAACATTGTCATGACTAGAACTATGTGCAGCATGCATAACATGATTTGAATCCTTCCTCCTAACCACTGGTTCCAGATTCGGATTTGTTTGAGCCACACAACCCAACGGTTCAGTACTAATGACAGATTGGCCCACTGGGGGGGGGGCAGCAGTAGAACCCACCCCCTCCACAGTCGAACCCTCGAGCTCCGACTTAACTGCATTAGAAAAAGCCCTATCAAGGACATTCAAGCCCTGGGGCACATTATTAATAGAAAATACATTACCAGAGCCATCACTCATACTTGCATTAACAACAGTTGCACTCTTAGGCATATTAACATCCACATTAGTATCATGAATTTGTCCTTTAGGTGTATCAGTCCGTTGAGTAGAAACAGCGGCATTAGGTCCATGCACATTACTGTATGTCCTCGGCCAAGAGAAGACCTGGCCTAACCTAAAGTCATCTATGTCCCTCTTGAGCTTATGCTGTTTTTGTGACAGTAAGTGCTTCTCATATAGCTGCACAGTATCCAGTGTAGAATCAATAAGTCTATCAACAACATCAGCCGGAAAATTACAATATAGCTCCTTGTGTTGTTCTCTAATACTCTCTCAACTCATATTCTTCCGGTGGGAAGAATTCATTCAAAAGTGACATGTGCTTTAGGCTTACCTCTATGTTAACCTGCTGCCACTTACAGAGCAAGTCCGGGTAAGAATTACCTGTGGTGGGCATCTTCAGTACTCTTAATCCCCTCGGTACAATTCTCCTTTTGATGCAAACTTCAAAATGCTGCCGTTGGGTCTGTAGTCGTTTCAACTCCATAAAATCAGCCTCCATTCTCGTAACTGTTGCTCGCAACTCACCCTATCAAACGGCCCAGCAGAGATCACAACACCCGCCTCTCCAACTACTTCAAACAACATCAAGGGATTCACAGTACCTGATACACATACAGAGGAGCAATCAATGTTCGTAGGAGTACCTCGTTCTGGTACATAAGGCAATTCCACTTGCATGCTCCCTGGGGGGTGAAAACAGCAATACGTAAAAATAAGTCCAAGAAATATCACTCCCCACAAGACTAACGCTACCTGTGCCAAACTCAGTCCAAGCACATAAACTAACATAAAAGGCACAGTAGCGATGCAAGCAGTAAACACAGCACTAACCAAGATGCAGGAAACAAAGCTGAAATAAACGCTGCTTCATGAACTTTAAAATTCGGATTTATTGTGATACAAACAGAAGACGTGGTAAGCGCTTTCACCTGGATAGACTTCTTCAGACCAAAAGAACCCGCCTCTTGTACACCCTTTATATAGCAAAAAAGGTGCCAAAAACAGGTAAACCATTAAAGGCAGAAAAATGTCAGAAAAAATTAACTATTGTCTTGCCGGTGGATAGCAAATACCTCATAGAGATTTTCATTCTTACTGCGTCACTTGTTTAGGCCCAGACCACGATGTCCCTCGCTGTTGGTTTTGTGCCTTGTTCAACGCCCGAACTATTTGTCATCGAGTTATTTTTGTAGATAAATACTTTCGTTCTTGATCTCCGTACTCCGAAATGGCTTCATTAAGCCATCCGACTACCGATCTTCTGAAAAAACGTAAGGATAATGACAGAGACAGACCGCATAGGTCCAAAACTGCCAACGATGCTTCTGTTAAGCTAGTCGCCAGTCCGCCGGTACTCAGTGAGGCGCTTTTGCAGCCCCTGATACCCGCTACTACAGACTCACAGGCCTCTACTGAGACCCATTTGGAGTCTGGTATGTCGCAAGATGCTTCTTCGACTGTGGAACATGCGGATGTCTTTACCTTGGAAGGGTCTGGAGCTGCTGTGCAGGCACTGGCTTCTGAGGGTGTATTCAGGCCTACAGACTTCCATATTAAACCAACGGCATCATTTCCAAATAGAAGTACCGAATTCCTCAGGCCTAAATCTCGCACTATGCCTAGAAAACTGACAACCAAACCGCTGACTCAGGCCCATATTCCTTAGAAACAAATGCTTAGAATGGCTGAAGACCTTATTACCTTAATTAGGGGAAGCCAGGCTTCCCCCTCTAAGAGACCTAGAACCGGTTTCTTTCTGATTCTGATCAGGAATGTGATATCTCTGCTCCTTCTGATTACCAGGAATTGCCCTCTACTTATGAGGATTCTGATGCAGAGAATTCCATTCCCTCTGCTTCCCCTCCAGAAGATTTTTCTTTTGGTGAAACCTTGCATACCCTTAGGGAGCATTTCCACTGGGAAAGCCAGGACTATTCTGACTCCAAAAAAAGACTTAAGGAATTCTTGCTCCTGCCTCAACACAGGCCACTAGCTATCCCATCTGTTCTGGCTATTGTAGATGATGTTTTCTTGGAGTCTAGCCTTACCCCAGACACTCTACGTCCAGCTCCCAGAAAACCTGGCAGGTACTACAGAGTACCTGACTCTCACATGTTCCTCTTCAAGAATCCTACTGCGGATCCAGAGACCATTTCCCAAGGACTAAAAAGCGTTAAGGCTACTACTGCCAAAAATCCTACCCCTGTTGATAGAGAGTCTAGAGCCTTAGACAGATGGGGTAAGAAGGTGCACATTTCTGCTACTTTGGCCATTAGGGCTTTAAATTGCCAGTTTCATATGTTAAAGTATCAGCAACATATTATGGGACTACTTAAACAGAAAATTATGTTGATTCCTGACTGTGCTGAACACAAAGACTTGCAAGATTTAATGCATTCTGCAGAACAAGTTGGTAAACATACTTTGCAATGTGGTTTTGATGCTTTAGAAGCATCTTGCAGGGCTGCTGTCACTGGATCTGTACTTAGAAGGCATGCTTGGCTTAAGAACAAAACTTGCCAGATCATGTTAAAGCTAAATTACTGGATACACCCTTAAACCAAGACCGCCTTTTTGCAACAAAGCAGAGGAAGTCCTCAAAAGGATGGAGGAAAAACCTAAATCTATGCAAACTGTTAAAGATTTCCTACAAGTACAGCCTCCCAGATTCAGTAGGCATTGGCCTTCAAAGAACTGGCCCTTTCCAGTTCCTTCCAGGCCTTCTCAGTCCAAACCCAGGAACAGCAGACTACCAAGACTTCAGTCTCAGGCTACGCACAGATCTAAGCAGTGGGGGGCTCCCACTTCTAAAGCAGGGAGTAGTAAGCCACCCCCCTGCGGAAAAATGGCACAATGACTTAAACTAAACCCTTCCAAGCCCTGCTCAGCTACTTGCTCCCTTAGGAGGAAAGCTCGCCCTGCATGCAAAAAACTAGGAACTCATTACCCAGGACAAATGGGTTTTGAACAATGTATTTATTTATTTAATTTATTTATTTATATTTGCTGACCGGGAGTGTCCGACTGGACGTAGGTCCATTTTCAGTGGAGGCCCGGGGAGAAAAGCTCCACAGTTAAAATAGACAGTAGTTACATTGGATTACGTAGCGATTAACAATTTACATAGCAATTACTTACAACATATTAACAGATGAAGAACATAGTACATCAGTAGACAACTAGAATCTTTATCTGTGAAGTACATAACAGACATTAACAAATGTTAAAATAAGAAGTTCCTGCTGTATAAGTACTAGGCTTATGAGCATCTGAGTTTGCTATAATCAAGGTAGTGGAGTGGAAAGAAAGATAGTGGTTGGATGGGGTGGGTGATATTAGAGTGAGAGTTGCAAGGGCATAGCCAGCATGTTTTAGGTGCTTTTAGTAAAGTTTTGAAGTGGGTGCATGATGGTATGGAGGTAATTGTGGGTGGGAGGGAGTTCCATAATTTGGCTATAGTGCAAGAGAATAGTGCTTCACCAGCAGAGTTATTGGCTTTAGTCATCTGCAAGTGATTTTTGTTGTTGGATCTTAGTGGTCTGGTGGTGCGATAGGGTTGGAGTAGATTCTGGAGGGATGGGACATTTAGTGGATGGTTTACTAGTTTGTGGGCCAGTGAGAGTTGATACCATTGAAGGAGGTGAGGGAGTTCAAGCCAGCCCAGTTCAGCAAGTGAGAGACAGTGGTGACTACGGTAGGATGCCCCTGTGGCGAATTTGGCAATTTTGTTGTAGCAGGTCTCTAGCTTGTTTAGATCGCGTTGCCTTAGGTTGGTATATATTGGAGAGGCATAAAGTAGGGTGGAGGTAAGGTGGGAATTTGCTATTGAAATCTTTGCTGTTTTGGTGAGAAGATGCTTATTTCTGTGTAACGCTCCTAGTTTTTTGTGGACTTTTTTTATGGTCATGGATATGTGAATGTCAAATTTTAGTTTATTGTCCATTTCCACTCCTAGCAATTTGGTGTGTTCAGTTGGGTATATAGTGGTGTTGTCTTTTGCTGTGATGTTAAAGTGAGACTTGTTTTGAGTATGTTTGGTGGGTTGGAAAATGAGTAGTTTAGTTTTGTTTGGGTTGAGTATTAATTGGGCATCGGATAACCAAGTTTCAAGAGAGGAAAAGGCTTCTTGTGTGACTTTTTGCAGTTTGGGTAGGGACTGGGCTGAGCAGATGATGGTCGAGTCATCTGCGTATTGTATGAGTGTGCCATGTGTGGTGGCAGAGGCTAGATTATTTGTGAAAACAGAGAAGAGTAGGGTTCCAAGGATGGATCCTTGGGGAACCCCTATGGAGACAGTTAGTTGGGGAGATATGTCATTCTGCCATACAACGGATTGTTGGCGGTCAGACAGGTAACTCTGAAACCAGTTTGTGACTGATTGTGCGAAGGATAGGTTATTGAGGAGAGAGACAAGTTGTTTGTGTGGGACCATGTCAAATGCTTTAAATAGGTCTAGGAAAGTAGCAAAGGAGAGATAGCCATTGTATTTATGCTGAAGGATCGTGTTAGTAAAGGAGAGTAAGGCAGTGGTGGTGCTTTGGTTTGGTCGGAAACCATGCTGAGTATTGGAAAGGAGGTTGTTAGTAAGGAGGTAGTCTGAGACCTGAGAGTGTATGCATCTCTCTAGTATTTTGGAGAGTGGAGAGAGAATAGCTATGGGGCGGTAATTGGTTAGTTCTGTGGAGGGTCCGCCTTTGTGGAGGGGAATTATATGTGATACTTTCCACAGTGTGGGAACATAACTTTCTGACAGAGATCGGTTAATCAAGATGGATACTGGGTAGGCCAGAGCATCAGCTGCGATTTGTAGGTATTCACTTGGGAGGTTGTCTGCTGCTAATTTGGTGGGTTTAAGTTTAGTTAAGAGTTTTTTTATGTTGGAGGTAGGTACAGGAGAAAAATAGAAGGCAGTGGGGAGATTAGTAGTTGAAGGTGTGGGTTGGAGGGGGGTTGTGTTGCTTAGCTAGTGATAGTATGGTTTGTGTGAAGTGTGTGTTGAATGAGGTAGCAATATTTTCTGAGGAGTGAGGGAAGTTAGGAGGAGGAGTACTGACTTTACCTGGGTGGAGGATGGAGTTTATGGAGGACCAGAATTGTTTGGGGCTGTGTTCGCAGGAGTCTAGGGCAGACTGGTAGTATTGGAATTTGTCCTGTTTTATTAGCTTTTTGACTCTATTGCGTAGTTCTAGGAATTTCTGTGTAGCTGAGGGGGTCTTAAACATAAACATATAAACATAGTTTCCAGAGGATACAGATTCCACTTCCACACACTACCAACCCCAAATGGTTGGCCAGATCTCCCCCCCAAATCAATGGGCGGAGGCCCAACAGCAGATTCTTTCTCTTTTCAGTATCAGGGCTATCCAGCCTGTCCCAGCAGAACTAAGGGGACAAGGTTTTTATTCAAGACTTTTTCTGGTACCCAGAAAAGAAAACTCGTGGCGTCTTATCCTGGACCTCTCTATTCTCAACACCTTTCTGGTGGTTCCAAAATTCAAAATGCTAACTCTTCAACAGCTAGCCAAGGATGCCTGGCTGGCAACCCTAGATTTAAAGGAAGCTTAACTGCACATCGCAATAAAAGAATCCTGCAGACAGTACCAAACATTTCAGGGCGGGCTCCATGCACTTTCGGTTCTCTGCATTTCCCTTTGGCTTATCTACTGCGCCCAGGGTGTTCACAAAGTGTCTAGCTCCAGCCATTGCATTTTGCAGGCAGAGAAATATTCAAATTTACCCATACTTGGACGATTGTCTGATTCAGGCAGAAAGCCAGGACGTGCTATTACAACACCTGGCATATGTAAAGAAATGTCTAACATCACTGGGGTACACCATCAACGAAAAGAAATCTCACCTAGTACCCTGCCAACAGATTGTATTCCTGGGAGCAAGCTTGAACACAACTTCCCAGATGGCATTCCTCACTCTGGAGAAACAAGTTTATTTGACAACCTACTTCAAACTATTGGCCACAAAAACCCAGCTTTCTGCAAGGAAAATACTGCAAGCTCTGGCGTTCATGGCCTCTTGCATTCTGCTAATTCCATATGCAAGACTGCATATGAGGAAACTCCAGTTGTATCTAAAAGTCTATGGTGTCAACATTCTCAGGACCTGGAAACAATGATTCCTATAATTCCTTGTCTAAGGACAGAGTTCCTTTGGTGGGCAGAGGTCTGCTACCACAACAAGGGACTCCCTTTCACTCTACCCCCGCCATCCAAACCCTAACAGACCCATCAGACTATGCATGGGGGGCTCACATGGCAGGGAAGTGCATTCAGGGCAAATGGAACCCGAGACAGATGCACCTGCATATCAATCAAAAAGAAATGTTAGCTGTACAGAATGCTCTGACAGCCTTCAAAGACCTTATTCTTCCAGGACAACTATTGGTAAAGAAAGACAACACCACAGTTATGTGGCACATAAAACAAGCAGGGGGCAACCCACTCCTACTGTCTCTGCAGACTAGCCTTGGCTCTGTGGAACACAGCCTTGAGCTACCAAGTGCACCTACAAGCTCAATTCCTGCCAGGCAAACTAAATTCACTGGCAGACAACTTGAGCAGAAATCGCATGGACCCACATGAATGGAAACTATAACCCGGAATATTCGACCTCTTGAGGAACAAATGGGGGACTCCAGAGATAGACCTGTTTGCCTCCCCTCAGAACTGCCAATTGAACAAATTCTGCATCAGAACTCCCCACAGTCAAGCTTGGTAAGTGGATGCCCTGTCCTTTACCTGGGAAAGCCTCTCGGTTTATGCCTTTCCCCCACTGCCTCTCCTCTCGAAGGTTCTACTAAAGATCAAACAGCACAAGCCAAGGACAATACTGATTGCACCAGACTGGCCACGCCAGCACTGGTACCCCCTCTTGCGCAGTCTGACACTGCTACAACCATGGCACCTGCCTCAGACCCCTTCCCTGCTGTCCCAGCAGGCGGGCCAGATTCTGCACCCTCAGCTTTAAACCCTAAACCTTGCAGCCTGGCTAATTCCATGAACTCTCCTCTAAAATCCCTCAGTAAGCAGGTGCTGGATGTCATTCTGGAGGCAAGGAAGCCTAGTACCAGAAAATCCTATGCTGAAAAGTGGAAAATATACTGTTCCTGGAGCCAGGCTCAGGGGATGGGCACAATGGTGCCCAGCTTACCTCATATTCTAGAGTACTTAACAGAAATGCTCCACAAGGGCCTATCCTTCTCGTCAATTAAGATTCATGCCTCTGCCATTTCAGCACATTATAATACTGAGCCACCCCTATTCTCTCACCCCTTGCTAAAACAATTCTTTAGAGGGGCCAAAAATTTAAGACCACCCAGGAGAGCTCCCACTCCAACCTGGGACCTTAACTTTGTATTGGAAAACTCACTCCCCCCCCCCTTTGAGCCAGCTGCAACAGCAGAGTTGAAATTCCTTTCTTGGAAAACAGCCTTACTTCTAGCCATCACTTCAGCAAGAAGAGTGTCTGAATTACAGGCCCTCATCACAGTGAATACACTCGAACATCTACATTTATGGTAAGTGTACACAACGGTACTTTATGCCTAGCCTGTTAATTGAATTCAGGTCATTTGGATTGTAGCCATAGCCAGCACCTCTACGGTGCAGTGCAAGCCCCATAGCTTTGGCATTCCTGACATTAGAGCTGGTGTACCAGTCTTTCTGACATCCTCTGCTTAGCATAAAGTGCTGTTGTTATGCTTCCTTTCAGCCATGTTCATATTACAGCACAGGTCTTTTGATTTACAGGTGGTGTAGATAATATTTAGATCAGCCTAGTGTAGTCTTTGTGGTTGTTTTTTTTGCGCAGTACAGGGGATCAGCCTTTTGCCTCTAAGAATATACCTTCCTTATTCTGAAATTGTAATGTCATCTATTCACTATTTGTATTTCATGGCATCTGAGCTATTTGGAGTAGTATTTTCGATTTTTGCTAGGTGTTGCTGACATTGAATTGCTTCAGTATTTGTAACAGGGGCCCCATTTTTTTCTTAACAGTGCTTCCTCCAGTATGATTGCTCTGGGGACTGCATGTTTTACTACCATATTTATGCATTGTTCTCCTAACATACGCCACTTTTCTGTCGTTCTGTAAGTAAGTTGTCTGTCTAGGTTTCTTTTTGGAGTTGCTTCTTGGTTGTATTAAAAGACTTAGTGCTTTTGCAGTTGAGTAGCCAAGAAGAAAAGGTCCATTGATTTGCAGGACATGGATTTTTGTCCTAGGTGTTTTTTTTATTCGTACTGACTTCTATTTGCAACTGTATTATTACTGGCAGTGGTTATTTAGAACTGTAAGCATGTACTTCTGGCAGCAGGTTCTGATGTCAGCTTTAGCTTTAATTATACATAGTTTTTCATTCAGAGTGCTGATGCACCTGATATATTATCTTTAAATTTCTGATGTGGGATTTTTTTCCTGATTTGTTCTTGTTCACTTCATTGTTGATGGTGTACACATTCATTACCTTTTTTTCACTGTATGATTTGATTCATCTGTCATTATTAACCTTTTTGTGTAATACAAAGAGGTGCAGCACTGCAGTTCACCATTTCTATAGCCTAATGCAAATGCTAATCAGGCAGTCTGGGGGAGTAGCCCATGCTGACTAACCATGTGCCCTTCCCTGGAAATGCCTGAGTAATGCATTTATGCAACCAAGCGATTCAGAGAATCAAGTGGCCGCATAAGTTAGCTTCGCTGACCATGTTGGTGAACACAGTCAAAAGATCACATTCACCCATTATTGTCAAGCGGTATGTGTGTGGGTTGTCATAACTATAAAATCCCCTAGACTAATGAGCAAATCCTGCAATAGTGGGGGGAACAATGGACCCTTGGGATATTTAAAAATGAAAGGAACAACACTTTTGCAGCACAAAAGACCTGGGTAGGGATTTGGCAGACACTAGACACTATGGATGTAAAAGTAAGCTACAATGTGCTTTGAATTCTGTACCATTGGCAGACAACCCAGCTCCTTAGCAGAGTGTTAGTCCTCTGTGCCACCACTAAATACCAGGGGATACTCGTAATACATTATCTTAAGTCATTGAGAAAACACCGAAAACAAACAAAACACGTTTTAAGTAAATAGGGGGGGGGGTGCAAACCCTGCACACTTAGCATAGAAATACACTTGTCAAGCCAGAGCCTTAACCCTGTGTTTGTGTGTGTGTGTGTGTGGGGGGGGGCACCATATTTGCATATGGATGTGCTCTCGAACTTATGTCAGCCTGTAGTCCCTTCAGAATGTATAGACAGAAGAAGGTGGCTGTTTTCAAAATACCTTGTGTGTTACCCGCTTTAGAAAGACAGTAGTAGTAGTGGCTCTGATCCTGGTGTACTGGGCTTAACTGTTCCTCAGAATAGGTTATGTCATGCTGCTTATTACTTACAGTAATGCAATTTGCCTGCCATTTTGAAATAGTTTGTTTTGAAGTTGGTAAATTGTTTTTTACAGCTAAAGAAAAGAACAGTGGGACTGGACTTTCTGATATTCTTTGTTCGGTCAAGATAAAGTTTCAATTGTCTGTGTACTTTCAGAAACTGCATAATCTATTCCCTTTTGTCCTCAGGCTTAAGAAAAAAACACATAGACACTTATTTGGCATGATAGAAGGGTTTACTGTTGCTGGCACCCTGTTTTTGTGAAAGTGAAAAAGAGCACCTTGCATCCCTTTGAACCTGAAGTTCTGAACTCCCCTTGCAGATATGATGGCTATGAGGAATACAGTTTTCCATAACCAAAATTTTAGGTGTATTTTAGATGCTGGATTAAAGCGTGGAAGGTTAGTTTTTCCAAAACAAAATGTAGGTACCTAGCTGGAAATCTGTTTCTGAGCAGTCTGAAATCGTAAATGCCCTTCAGAAATGGTTTGACAAACAGCTGAAAAAGCTTAGATATGTACTACAGAACCAAAGACACTTGCATTCTCAATAGATCCTCGTTCCTTCTGTGTCACCAGAGGGAAAATGTCTTTCATTTAGATAGCTAAGATTTCCTGGTGTATGACCTTCTAGCTTGTATCATTATCTTAAGCAAAAGGTATGAAAGTTAAGTCGTCTAAGCTATTAATCTGGGAATGGCCAGCTGAGGTTGTAATGGTGATCTCCTGCATTAGGTCGAGGTCCATCTACTGATGCATCTTGCAAGGTTTCTACATTACTATCACTGTAGGGAAGAGAACCAGTGTTTCCTGGGCCAGAATGGAGCAATTAGAATCACGTTTGGCTTGTTTACTTTTACTTTCTTGGTGATGCTGGTGAATAAAGGTCCTGGGGGAAATGCATTAAGAAACTGATCTGCTCGACTAAGTGAGAAGACAGCCACTGGCTAAGCTTGTTTGTGCAGTGCACTGGAGCAGATCTTCCATAACTTTCTACTCTGTGGACATGCAAAATGGCATATCTCTGGTACTCTCCACCTGACAGTTAGACATCCACTTGTGGGAATCTGCTGCCAGCCTGCTCAAACTGTCTGCCAATGAGTTCTTCTGAGCAGTTTTATAGGAAACTCTAAGGGACATCTATACTGCCTGGATCTTGTCCCATACCATCATGGATAGCCTGCATTGAGATTATGAGTGTGTTCCCTTTTGCTTGTTTATATATCACATGACTGTATCATTGTCTGCTGTCACATGGAGGACCCCAGACCTCTACAGAGGCTTAAAGGCCCTTTGTGTGTGAATGATTTCCCACATCTTTTCTAAGAGACTCTGCACTTCCAGAATCTTAAAATACTGCATATGTGCCTCCTTAGGTTGAGGCATCTTATGGTCAAGGGTTGACTGGGGACAGGCTGTCTGAAAGGCATTGCTTTGTTTCTGAGTGCTTGGGTCATCCACCATTTTAACTCCATTCTTACATAAGGTAGTTTTGGGATGACACTTTGTAGAGATGGCTTTGCTGTTTCATGGTGTTCTTTAGGTAGGATTAAAGTTTTCTCAAGTGCATTCTGGCCAAGGGGACTGTTAGAATGACTAAGGCCATGAGTACTAAGATTCTCAAAAATACTGTGACTGTGGTCTTTGTCTTCTGAGCCATGTTTTGGAGGAAGGTGGCTAGGTTTTCACCTTTAATTGAAGGACGAAGGTGGTGGATAATTTAGATGGAATCCAGCAGGTTTGGCAAAAAGGCTAACAGCTTGGCTGAAGTTAGATTCAGCTTGGGTAAGTTCAAGGACAAGTCCAGCCTCTGGAAGCAGTCCTTAGTGTAAATAAAGGCCCACTCCTCATCCTTCTGGCTTTGCATTTCGATTAAACAGTCGTTTAGGTAGGAGTACATGTGGATGCCCTTATTTCTGCAGTGATCAGCTACTGGAGCCAACCATTTTGTGAGTGTGTTGTGTAGTACGTATACTAAAAGTCAATGAGGTAAAAGGGTAGTGCTGTCTCTCTCACAAATCACAGAAAACGTCTGTGGTCTCTATGGATAAGAAGGTGGAGGTAAGTAACCTTGAGTTCTAAGGTTACCATCAAGGCTTTCCCTGTCAGGAGGGGTAGAAGTGCCAGAAAAATCAACATTTTGAATTTGGAGACTCAGTTTGACAGGTCTAGGATAGGTCTCCATGGTCCATCTTTCCTCGGCACCAGTACAGCCTTGAGAAGAGTACCCTGGCCTCGTGTCCCAAACACACTTGCTCTGTTGTGCCTAGAACCAGTATATCCATAATAATGTGTTTAGGGAAATGCCCTTACAGTCATTTTAGAGATAGAAGCTGAAGCTTGTAATCCCATAAAACAGTCTCCAGGAACCATTTGTCTAGATGTTACATTTTTGCAGTTTTGGTTGTAGACAGCCAGTTTTCCCCCTGTCTAATGGCTGGAAGAGGATACTTTGTGTAAGGGTAGATATTTTAGGATTAGGAGAGGGAGTGGAGTGAGTTAGTTACACTTGCACCCTTGGATGGCTTGAGCTATGGGGACTTCTTTCCCCTTCTTTATCTTCTTACTGCCATCTTCTCTTTTGAACACTTGTTTTTTTACATCTGCTTTCCTTCACCTCATCTCCAGTGTTATTGGTGTGGGAGATAGTGCTGCTGTATGTGTTAATTGGATGGTGATGCATAGGTTTCACATACTCTGTATTTTTCCCTTTCTGCTCCAGTCCTTTAATTACAGCCAGAGAGTGCGATTTGAAGAGCAAATCCTTATCCAGGGAGGCATTTAGGAGCTGTGCCCTGATATCCTCAGGCAGGGATGAGATCCTCTGCCAGAAATGGTTCCTGATGGCAGACTCCCTTGCAGCAACCGTAAATACTCCATCTACAGCATCATACCCACATTTTATGGCATGTCTCCTTACTTGCATAGCAGTCAATAGCTGGATAGTGATTTTTGTTTTCAAAATGTCATCAGTAACAACCCCCAGAGTCTTCTAGGTGTTGTTTTAAATTGTCACTCCCATATTGTCTCATATTTTATCATGTTTTGGGCTTTGAAATCAGAGATTGTTGTTCTGTGCAATTTCTTCCCAAATTAATGTAGAACTTGTTTTTCTAGATATTGAGAATTGTATTGTGCCCTTGGCCAGTCTTGCTTCACTAGAAGTATTCACTGACATTGCATCTATGTCTGCCATACATTTTTGTAAAATAATCAGTGAGGAACATTCATCCTGTACAAGCAATAAGACCTTTTAGGGGTGAGGAGTTGGGAGGTCAGATGCAAAGATGCTGTTTTAAAAGCATCTAACAAATGATTTTTAGACTGGAAATATAGCTACTGTTGTGTGGGCTGTAGTCCCAAGAGATCTGTGCATCAATTTTGGGAAGCTGAAGTCTTTTGATTGACATTTGAAGTACTTCCCTTTGTTTATGGCTCAGTGTCAGATGTCCATCAGTTCTTTCCATATGCCACTTTGCTTGTTTAGATATAAATTATAGATGGCTTGTCAGTCTGAATTAGGAAATGCACTAGAATCCGTATTTAGTCTGAAGACTTGTGGGAAAAGGTGAAGACCCAACTGGGTGTTGTGGAGCTCCTTTTCTTAGGGGGCATCATTGAAATGCAGAGGTGAGTTATTCACCTCATCAGTGAAACAATGGTCAGTGACTGTGATTGGCTTTGAGACAGCATTGGGAGGCCCACGACTTTCCACCACTCCAGGGCTCAGCAACAGAGATCTAAAACCAGCAGTAGATAAGTTGACCTTTGACTCATAGGTTCATAGCTTTGTCAAGCTTACAGCATGCAAGCCTTCAAGGCGATGCTTGACTGCTTCATTTTTTTTCTAGTAACACTTGAGGTTGCCAGTTTGTATACCAGCATGTCTGACATTTTATAGCTTTGTGCAATTATTTCATTATGTGGATCCTCTATTGCCCAACTCACATAAATTTTCCTCCCTATGATAATTCCTTTACATACAAAAGAAGGGTAAAACCATGGAGGCAATATTTGCCCCTCACATGTATAGAGTTTATTTTTGGGAATATTCATGGAGGAGTACATTTGTTATGAGCAGTATTAAGTGATATGCTTATACAGAGGAAGGGTTTACAACTTTTGTAGAGAAACTTCAAAGCAACTATTATGCCTTATCTCTCACATATGAAGTTAATAGACTGTTAGACATTATTGGGATATTAATATTTATATGAAACAGGGTGGCCAGTAGCATTTAACATGCCTATATCTGACACTTTGCCATTTAGTGATTTCTTTGGCCAGTGGTGAGTTTTTAAGGGCACAAAGTCTCTGCTTGTGTGACATGGAGTTTTATAAGGTAGTAGAAGACATCAAAGAGTATCTTTTGAGAAGAACATACCAGTTGTATTACTCTGTTACACTGGATGATTTTGGGTCTCTCTGCTGTTCAACTGTTCATCTGCTCTGTCCAGATTCCAAACTGTAAGCAAAGAATTTAACGTGGAATTCCCAGGTGGTGGTAGAAAGCAGTTTCACGTGGTGGTAGAAAGCAGAGTAAAAGGACCAGAAGATCCTTGTTTTCTTCTAAAGTTTCTCCCTGAGCCCCCAGTCAATTATTCTGTTCAACTTCCATTTTCCAAGGGCTGATAATGAGTAGAAATGTATTCTCCCGTACCATTGGTGTTCATAATCTTTTACAGATTTACAGATTCAGCTGTGTCAGGTCCATGAGTGCAGATGGATCAGCTGTCCTACGGGTCCCTTGTGTTCATCAAGTTACATGTTTACCTGTGTCAGGTCCATTAGTACAGGTAGATTGGCTGTCCACTGTACTTTTGATGTATCATCACTTACAGATTCTTCTGTATCAGATCCGTTAGTACAGGTGGCTCGGCTGCCCTACATACCCATAATGTTCATCATCAGTTACATGTTTACCTATGTCAGGCCTGTTAGTACAGGTGGATCGGCTGCCCTACATACCCATGGTGTTCATCATCGGTTACATGTTTGCCTATGTCAGGCCTATTAGTACAGGTGGTGTGGCTGTCTTGCCTACCTTGGTGTTCATTATCATGTTACACATTCACTTGTTTAAAGAACATGAGAGGAGTGTGGAATGGGTCTTCATCTTATTTGTTCTTGGCAAGAAAGATTTATTCACTAAGTAAACAGAATGCATTCAAATGGGTTGCCATTAGAACTTTTTTCACTAGGTGGACAGTAGTGGTCACAGCATTGGCAGGACATTTCAACATGGAAGTGGCAATCTTTAGTGTGTGTTATAAAATGCTGTACATGCCATATATTTACACAATAGTCATTGCTGCATACTTTTACTGAGCATTGTAGTTTGGACCTCCACCCCAGACGTAGGTTATTATCTAGGAAAACAGTGTGTTCTGTCCTAACATCCTCCATCTATCCTTCCGGTAATGGTAATTGTCTAGTTGAAAATGAGCCATTCAAATCTGTGTCACTGACATGCTAATTCGTAAAGTGATGTACTTTCACAACTTGTAGTGTGCAAGTCACGATTCACTACATGGATTTAATTTTACACTATAAGTAAAATAAGGTTACTTTATTGAATGTCAGCAAAAGAGCAGTTTTTGTATTCATGAGATGATTGAAAGCTGGTACGGTGAAAAACTGTTATGACAGTGTTGCTAGACAAAGGATTAAGTATAGGTATTTAAATCAAAATATGTTGATTTGTTTTTCTTTTGGGTATATTGATACTAATATTTGAAAGAGCTTTGTTAAGGATCAGTCAAAAAGAAGTCTGAAAAATTATCAGATTTCTTTTTTAAGGGTGATAATCATGGAATTGCGGATTGATTTTTGTGCCATAAGTGTGGTACACCACCATGTGTCAAGTTTCCAGGTTTGCTGCAGGTTAGAATTTAAATTTTTCCCTGACTTGTACAGACCTACCTAGGAACTGGTGATATATATTGTATGAGGTTGCATGCAGGAGACGCAGCCCCAGCTTGGGGAGTCCCTGACATTAAACGTATATGTGTTTAATTTTTGGTAAGTACGTTCCTGAAAACGTTTGGTAAAGCTGCTGCAGTGATAGTCAATACTGATTGCAGTGAATGTATTTGTTGTTGCTATTGCAGTTTTAATACATGTGTTGTTGAGCAATGTTTTCAAGAAGCAGACATATTTTTGATTTGTGCTCATCAGGAATTGACTTTGAAATACTACATAGATGTCTCACTTGTTGCAGAGTACCTGTTGATGTAAGATGTAATAGTTACATGAGTGCTCATTGTTTAGTCTTCCAGGGGGGTTTTCCACAGTGAGTACATTATTTCTTACCTTGCTAACCCCCTTGCAAATTCTCGTCTGGTGCCTCTTGGTAACAGGACCTCCTGTACAGAAATGTTTAATTTTACAGATGTGTAATATTGATCAGTGCACTCTTGCACAGCTGAACCCACCTGTTGTAACAGCAGTCAAAAGCTGGATATTGCTGGGGTCTGACTGCACCTAAACTTCGGTAGAGAGATTCTCTGCTTGAGGCAAAGAAGTCTCGAATACTCCAAGTATGAGAGCTTGACATTTTTAAAAGAATTACATGACCTTGTAAAAGAAAGATGCACCCAAGTATTACTGAGGATGGCCATCACCGTCAGCTAATACACTTTGTATTCATCTGTTATTTTTATATGCTCTGCTCACCTGTTCCTTAATTTAGATAGCTTAAAAACAGCATGTACTTTGCTGAAAGTAGGAATTTTAGCCTAAGAAAATATAAAGGATTAAAAAAAAGAAGAGCGCAGTTTTAGAAACCTACTTGTTCTTTTACGTCATATTGGCTTCTTCAAGATTTTGAAGCATCTGAAAAACATTTAAGTGGAGTACAAATAAAAAAACAGTTACAATTTTATGTTGATACATTAAGGTAATGTCTATGTGGTATTCAGATGGGTTTCATTTAGTAGGAGCAGGAGAAGTTTCTTCTTAAAGTAGAGGAACTCTTTTGCATGCTCCTGTTAACTTTCTTCACTGTATTCCTAAGTATTCCTTATGGGTGCATGTTCAGACTTTTTTTTTCATGAATAACATGAATCCTGTCATTTCTTTTGTAAACAGAAGGAGATGAGGATATAAAAAATGCTTGCTTTTATTCAAATTCCATTCAAAATGTAAACTAGCTGTGTTATGCTAAAGGATAAATCAGTGACTACTACAATCAAGATGACCTTGCAGAATGTCTGTGATCCTCATATTTTTGCCCTGATGTCCTTCAAGAATGCAACTACAGTCCTGACATATGGGTTGTCCTGCCTCAGGCAGCCCTTCGGTCGGCCGGATTCCAAAGTCTGGGTCCGGCGTCGGCTGATGTCGCCTCTTCCCTGACGTCAGAGCGGCTGGGGTATAAAAGTATCAGCCGACGCCATCTTCTTCAGTCTTTCTTGCCGCACGGTGCCCGAAGCAGAAGCAGTTTGCAAGTGCCGGTCGGCCAGCTCCTGTGTTTACAGATACCGAAGACATCAAAAAGCTAAGTACCCCATTGGGGAACCTTTTCTTGCCTCAGCCGATATCAGATAAAACTGCAAAAGTTAATAATTGCTTGTCTTGTGGTAAACAAATACCTCATAAGGACTTCCATTTTTATTGCCTTCCCTGCCTCGGCCCAGACCACGACGTCTCGGCCTGTGCTGCCTGTGCTTGCTTCAATAAGCGCACACTTAGGCGCCGGGCAGAATTTGCTGTAGACTTTTTTGGGGAAAATTACTCCTATATCATGCCGTTGGAACAACCAACAGCAAATATTTCCAAAAAACGGAAGGACCGGGACCGACATTCACGGCCCGCGACTTCCACCGACACCACGCTAAAGCCTACCGCGAGTGTATCGGTCTCTTCGGAGGCGGTAATTCAACCACTCCAGGCCAACGACACCACTTTACCGCACACTTTGGTCCCGGAGGCTACTCCGGTGCCGGTTGTTGATTTTCCTCCTGAAACCGAAGCCCAAGATTTGCCTGACACCATACCGGTGGACAAAGTTACTCCAGCACATGGGGCAGCTAGGCCTCCTGTGCCTATGTCCATCAAGGCCTACACACGTGCTAAGGCTGCCAGCTAGGCTAAGTCTCACCCTCCTAAATCTTTTTCACAGGGTCCCACTTCGGAAAAACAGATCATGACTTTTGCTGCAGATCTAATTTCTTTAATCAGGGGCTCTCAGGCTCATCCACACAGAGGTTCTCAGCTGCCTTCAGACAAAAGGCCTAGGGTTGAGCAGGCAGATACCCTTTCCTCAGATGAAGCCTCTGATGAGTCATGCCATTCAGATTCCCAGGAAGAAACCTTCCCAGCCTACGAGGATTCTGATGCTGATGAATCCATTCCCTCTGCCTTTCCTCCTGAGGATATTTCTTTCGAGGAAATTCTCCACTCCATGAGAGAGCATTTTCAGTGGCAGGGCCAGGATTTCTCCGACTCCAGGAAAAGGCTTCGGACTTTCCTTAAGTTACCCCAGCACAGGCCTTTAGCTATACCCCCAGTGTTAGATGTATTGGATGATGTGTACTCTGACTCCAGTACTTCTTCTAATTCTCTCCCTCCTGCTCCTGTCAAGCCAGACAGATATTACAGGGTTCCTGAAACTCATAAACATCTCTTTAAGGCCCACTCTGTTGATCTAGAAACTATTTCTCAGGGGCCCAAAGGAGTGGCCACTTCCACGGCCAAAAATCCTTTACCCGCAGACAGGGAATCTAGGTCCCTGGAGAGGTGGGGTAAAAAAGTTTATACCTCAACCACCCTTGCCATGAGGGCACTTAACTGTCTTTTTCATATGTTTCAGTATCAGGATTTCTTGATGGATAATTTGCAGAAAAAGTTAGCCTCTCCTGAGCCTTTAGATAGAAAGGCGTTGCAGGATTTGGTTCATAATACTCAGCAGGTTAGCAATCATTTTCTTCCGTGTGGTTATGATGCACTGGAAGCTTCATGTAGGGCAGCTATGACAGGGGCCGTCATACGTAGACATGCTTGGTTGAAAGAACAGGCATTGCCAGATCATGTTAAAGTAAAGCTTCTAGATGCACCTCTGGAAAAACACAAGTTATTTGGTGATAATGCACAGGGTGTGTTGAAATCAATTGAGGAAAAGGCTAAATCAGTACAAACAGTCAAAGATTTCCTCCAGGTTCAGCCACCAAGGTTCAGCCGGAATTGGCCTTCGAAGAATTGGTCCTTTCCAGACACTGACAAGTTCCAAAGGGGAAAAAACAGGCATGCTCGAGGTAGAGGGCAATACCGAGGCTCATACAGAGGCCACCAATGGCAACCTACTAATCTGAGAAGTGGCGCAGGGACTTCTACTGCTCCACAGGGACAATCACAATGACTTGACTTTGACACCGCCGACCAAGGCTCAAAGAGAAGCACCTTTAGGCGGAAAATTATCTTTATTTTCAAAAAATTGGCACGCTTTTACAAAGGACAAATGGATTTTGGACATAATAGACAAAGGTTACAGGTTCCACTTCCATACCTTACCAACAAGACAAGGCATGCCAAACCTGCCACAAAATCAAAGGGCAGAGGCACTCATACAAGTTTCAAAGCTGCTGCAAATCAAAGCAATAGAAAAGATTCCTCCTCAGGAACAAGGCCAGGGATTCTACTCAAGACTGTTCCTTGTTCCAAGAAAAGAAAAGCAATGGAGACCTATACTGGACTTGTCCGCTCTAAACACTTTTCTCATTGTGCCAAAATTCAAAATGCTGACGTTACAGCAACTCCTTCCCATGCTGGGCAAGGGGTCTTGGCTGGTTACTCTGGACCTCAAGGAGGCATACCTGCATGTCCCAGTCAGACACAGCTGCAGAAGATACCTCAGATTTCTTGCAGGGTCAGAGCATTATCAATTCTCAGCATTGCCTTTTGGCTCATCTACTGCGCCCAGAGTATTCACAAAATGCCTGGCATCAGTAATTGCACATTGCAGACTTCAGGGGATACAAATATACCCTTACCTGGACGACTGCCTTATACAAGCGGACAGCAAGCAAGCCTTGATAAGAAACTTGGACTATGTCATTCACTTACTACAGGCTTTGGGATACACAGTCAACATTCAAAAATCAAGACTACTGCCATCCCAACAAATAATTTTTCTAGGAGCCAAACTGGACACAAACTCACAAATGGCTTTCCTCACAGAAGAAAAACAAGAACAATTACCAGATTACTTCAAAAGCCTAGCAAAGCACACCCAGATGACTGCAAGGAAAATCCTGCAGGCCCTGGGTTTCATGGCATCTTGCATTCTTCTGATCCCACTGGCAAGACTACACATGAGAAAACTACAATGGTACCTAAAAAGTTTATGGTCTCAACACAGCCACAACTTAGAAGCAACAATTCCACTGATTCCATGTCTACAAAAGGAATTTTTGTGGTGGGCACAAGCAAGCCAGCTAAACAAAGGAATGTCTTTCAACAAACCTCAAGCAAGCCAAACCATTACAACAGACGCCTCAGATCATGGATGGGGGGGCGCACATGGAGGGCAGATGCATTCAAGGTCAATGGACACCCCGGGAATTACATCTGCACATCAATCAAAAAGAGATGTTGGCAGTGATTCATGCAATCGAGGCCTTCGGAAAATTTCTTCAGCAAGGTCATCTGCTAATAAAGACAGACAACACCACTGTTATGTGGTACATAAACAAACAGGGAGGCACCCATTTTTACCCCCTCTGCAGATTAACAATGACTCTTTGGGAAAAGTCCCTGAAACTGAACATACAGTTGCAATCCCAATTTGTTCCAGGCAAGGACAATGTTCTGGCGGACAGTCTAAGCAGAAACATTATGGATCCGCACGAATGGATGTTGCATCCAGACATTTTTTCACAAATAACTCATGCATGGGGAAGGCCGGACATAGATCTCTTTGCCTCACACCTCAATCATCATCTGAAGAAGTTCTGCTCAAGGACACACCATCCTCAAGCCTGGAGAATGGATGCTGTCTCCTTCAGCTGGTATTCTCTAACAATCTATGCATTCCCACCTCTACCATTAATGACCAAGGTGTTACTGAAGATCAAAGCAGAACAACCGAAAGGCATTTTGATAGCTCCAGACCGGCCAAGACAACACTGGTATCCATTACTAAGGAGCATAACTTGCACCAAGCCGTGGCCCCTGCCTCAATGGCCTCTGCTTATAACTCAGCACAATTACAGGACTGTTCATCCCAACCTGCAAACATTGCAACTGACAGCTTGGAGGATTCCATGACTTCTCCCCATATCTTTCTTTCCAAAAAAGTTCAAGAGATCTTACTGGAAGCACGCAGACCTTCCACCAGAAAAACTTACTCAGCCAAATGGAAGAGATTCAATATCTGGAATGCCAGTAAGGGTCAGGATACATCAGTAATGAGCATCCCACAGATACTAGAATACTTGGCAGAAATGCTTCACAATGGCCTTTCATATTCCTCCATAAAAATACACGCTTCAGCAATTTCAGCAAAATACAACCGTGATCCACCTGTGTTTTCACATCCTTTGCTAAGACAGTTTCTAAGAGGGATAAAGAATATCAAACCTCCAAGAAAACCACTAGTGCCTGCATGGGACCTCAACTTCGTCTTGGAAAAATTAACTCTTCCTCCTTTTGAGCCAGCAGCATCTTCAGAATTGCAATTTCTCTCCTGGAAAACAGTTTTCCTGTTGGCAATTACTTCAGCAAGAAGAGTCTCGGAGATACAGGCCCTCATGGCAGTACCTCCATTTCTCATTTTCCATCAGGACAGAGTCTCTTTAAGAACCAATCCTTCATTCATGCCAAAAGTGATATCCAGGGTTTCTCTGAATCAAGCAATTCACCTGCCTACTTTCTTTCCCAATCCTCAAAATAAAGGAGAGAAGCTTCTGCACACTTTGGACATACACAGACAATTGCGCTACTACTTGGACAGAACAAAGGCCAACAGAAAGTCTGACCAACTATTTGTGGCTTACGCTGCTGGAGCACAAGGAAAGGCAATTTCCAAACAAACAATTTCAAAATGGATTGGAAACTGCATCAGATTCTGCTACTCTTTCCATGGAAAAGGTGTGCCAGCCAATATCAGGCCACACTCCACCAGAGCTACAGCCACCTCCACAGCCACAGCCTTTCTAAGAGGGGTGGCTACAAAGGACATTCTAGAAGCTGCTGCATGGAGCTCCGTGCATACATTCCAAACACTAAGGAGAAAGAATACTTATTAAGTTATAATAAATTTAAAAATAGAGGTTATTCTGAGAGCGATTTAAAATATAGTTTGAGAAGAGTGAAAAATAAAAGTAGAAATAATAGTGACAGATATAGTGGTAAGAATAAAGAACTTAAAGATACTGTATATTTTGTTTCAACTTTTTCTTTATTGTCTGAACATGTTAAACGACAGGTAATTTTTAGTTGGAATCTACTTAAGAAAGAAGTGGATTTTTTAAAAAATAATATAATTAGTTTTTCATATAAGAGAGGGAGAAATGTTCAGGATTTTATAGTTCATAGTCGCTTTAAGCTACCTAATATGCAAATGTATAAACAGGTGAAATACCAGGGTACAAGAAAATGTGGGAAGTGTACTATTTGTAGGTACATAGTTCCACAGTTTAAAAGTATTAATGGAATTTTGTTTGAAACTAAGGGAACCTTTAATTGTAAGTCATTACAGGTTATTTATGGTATAGAATGTCCTTGTGGCAAATTTTATATTGGAGAAACAGAGAACTTTGTGCTGTAGGATAAAAGAACATGTCAGAGACATAAAAAATCAGAAAGAAAGTAGTCCTTTAGCTATACATTTTTATAAATATCATAATGGTAAACCTGATAATTTAAAAGTTACAGTGTTAGATAATGTCTATAATGAATCATATTGTAGTGAACAACATATAAAACAAATATTAAGGAGAAAGGAATTATGCCTTATATTAAAATTTAATACATTAAGTCCAAATGGTCTGAATCATGATTGTTCATGGAAAAGTTTGCTATAAGTTTATTTTTAAAGAACATGTATATATTTTTTAAATATATGTGTTTTTTTAAATATATATAACTTGTTTCTTCAATACAAGTGGAAAGTGATGAACTAATTAACATTAATTGTTTAAGTGTTGGAAGGGGAGTGTCTTGTTAAATGTATTTAAGGTTAGCTATTAGTCAGTGTTGAAGTTTTACTCTGTAAAGGCAAGTTTTGCCGAGGCGCTAGAGAAATTTACTTGTATTTCGTTTTACTTCTGAGTTGGATTAAATATTTATCCAGACATGCATTGGAGTCCTTCTTCTGTGGTATTATTATATCAAGATTTTTGAACTTTTTTTGGTGGTTTTTGCATCTTTCATGGCTAGTGACTCCTTTGCTGCGTTACCTAGAATGTTTAGAGAAACAGTTATGGATAACACGCAAAAATCCATTGACAGTTTTCTGATTTCATCAAACGGAGCAGCAGGCTCCGTAAATGTGGGCAATGTGACGGTCAGAGATGATATTTCTGTCCCTGAAAGAGCATCAGCGTTATACAACAAATGGCAGCAGGACAGAAAACTGTGGCAGCAAAATCCTTTTGCAAGAATTGGCAAAAAATCGGATACTGCAGTTGCTCCTGAAATTCAGGATTTATTTTCACAGATTGAGAAACTGCTGTATAAAGAAACATCCGTTTTTTTAAATCTACAAAGTTTACAGCGGTATGATGAGTTGGACATCACTCCTCGGGGTTTACGTACTGTGAAAAGTCCATCTACCCCTTTTGATCTCATGAATGCTGAGGACAAACAGTTTCATGAGAGATGGATACAAGCGGCTCACCGTTGCAGTAAAGACTGGGTCCGTATATTAATAGAGAGAGACATATTAAAAAAACAGAAATTAAGAGAAGAAATTAAGAATTTATGTGTAGAAATTTGTAATAAGATCAAAAATGATGATTTGCAACAATTTTTAGTGCAAACTAATCAGCATTTACTTGAATATGAATCTGATCTAATAGAGCGCAAAAAGAATAAACTACACAGGGACTTGCGTGATTACGACAACAAAAGGGCGTTTCTATTGACTAATAATCTTAAAATGAACCGGAAGCGTGTACAGTTTGAACGAGCGGAGAAGAATGGCGTTGAAGGAAGAAAAGGGCAAGTTTCAGGTGAAAGTGGTTTATCGCACACTGAAGACGACTCGGATAATGAAGATTTCCCTGCACTTCCCAACCCTGGAAACAGCAAGGGACTAGAGTTATTTGAAAATAACCGTTCCAGTCGGAAACGGAGTTGGAATGGACAGGGACCACAGAGGGGAGGGTATGGGAACCAGCGTTATCACAAAAGGGGTAAATGGTATTAATTTTAACACTGAAACAGGACATCAATCGAACTGTGAGTATGTAGTTAACTTATCAGGTGTAGAATTATCACAGAACGATATGAATGTATTAAATAAGGGGTTAACATTTATCCCGACTGTGTTTCCCAGAATTCATATGTTGAAAGCTGATGTTTACAATTTTACACGAAAATTACACCTTATGGATTTTTTCAAAAATGATAAAAATGTAAATATTGAAAATGTGGTAACTGAATTTACAGATTTAAACACAACTGATACAGATGATGAATTTTACTCTTGTGATTCGGAATTAAATAGTATGGAATATAATGAACTAGATACGAGTAAAGTCATAGTTGAAAGTACTTTTATACCTCCACATCGTAATGATGGTATCAAATATTTATATAAATCCTTGATACATAATATAGAGGCTGATTTTTATTATTTTAAGCAAAATAAAGGACAAATAGAATATAACTTAATGAAGGAAGAATGGAATAGTTTGATCAAGTTAGGATTAAATGACAATATGGTGTTTAAGCCCTCAGATAAAGGGGGAAAACTAGTGGTATTGAATGTTGTTCAGTATTTGGACATGTGCTACACACATTTGAAGAAAAATGAGGTATATGAAAAGATCAAAATATCTGAATATTTAGATGCGCAAAGAAAATATGAATACATTATAGACAAGGGTTATAGATTGCGATATTTTTCTTATAAAGATGTGAAAGAAAAATTCAACCTAAATAATCCTAGAATGCCATGCTTTTACTGTTTACCCAAATTACATAAAAAGGAGTTTCCTCCTCCTGGACGTCCCATAGTTTCAGCCACCAATAGTTTCTTGCACAATGTCTCTATTTTTCTACATACTTATTTAGTACCATATGTATATAGTTTACCTTCATACATTAAGGATGTGTTTGCTCTCATTGATTTTATTAAAAATACAGTGTGGGAAGAAAATATGTATTTTGTTGTAATAGACGTAGTTAGTCTGTATACAAGTATAAAACATGAGGATGGATTGTTTGCCATTAAACATTTTATAGGCGATACTTTAGTCACGAAGTACATATTAGAACTGTTATATATGTGTTTGAATAATAACATATTTGAATTTAACGGAGATATTTACAAGCAAAAACAAGGCACAGCAATGGGGGCTGTCTTTGCCCCCAGTTATGCAAATATTTTTATGGGTTTATTTGAGAAGGAATATATATATACTAACCCATTTTATAATAAACATGTTTGTAGATATTTCCGTTATATTGATGATTTGCTGTTTATATGTAAAGGTGGTCAAGAAAATGTTCAACAGTTTTTGGAAGAAATACAGAAAAATAGTATGAATATAAAATTTGATGGACTACAAATAGGCAATACAGTCCAGTATTTAGACATTACCCTGAAAGGTTATAATAATGCAGTAATAGAATATCAACTACATAGAAAATTTCAGGGTTCAGGTTCAGTGTTGTATGGGACAAGTCATCACCCACCACATGTTATAAAGTCTATTCCCTATACTGAATTTTATAGAGTGAAGAGACTATGTAGTAACCCTAACACTAAGGAGAAAGAATACTTATTAAGTTATAATAAATTTAAAAATAGAGGTTATTCTGAGAGCGATTTAAAATATAGTTTGAGAAGAGTGAAAAATAAAAGTAGAAATAATAGTGACAGATATAGTGGTAAGAATAAAGAACTTAAAGATACTGTATATTTTGTTTCAACTTTTTCTTTATTGTCTGAACATGTTAAACGACAGGTAATTTTTAGTTGGAATCTACTTAAGAAAGAAGTGGATTTTTTAAAAAATAATATAATTAGTTTTTCATATAAGAGAGGGAGAAATGTTCAGGATTTTATAGTTCATAGTCGCTTTAAGCTACCTAATATGCAAATGTATAAACAGGTGAAATATCAGGGTACAAGAAAATGTGGGAAGTGTACTATTTGTAGGTACATAGTTCCACAGTTTAAAACTATTAATGGAATTTTGTTTGAAACTAAGGGAACCTTTAATTGTAAGTCATTACAGGTTATTTATGATATAGAATGTCCTTGTGGCAAATTTTATATTGGAGAAACAAAGAGAACTTTGTGCTGTAGGATAAAAGAACATGTCAGAGACATAAAAAATCAGAAAGAAAGTAGTCCTTTAGCTATACATTTTTATAAATATCATAATGGTAAACCTGATAATTTAAAAGTTACAATATTAGATAATGTCTATAATGAATCATATTGTAGTGAACAACATATAAAACAAATATTAAGGAGAAAGGAATTATGCCTTATATTAAAATTTAATACATTAAGTCCAAATGGTCTGAATCATGATTGTTCATGGAAAAGTTTGCTATAAGTTTATTTTTAAAGAACATGTATATATTTTTTTAACTATATGTGTTTTTTAAAATATATATAACTTGTTTCTTCAATACAAGTGGAAAGTGATGAACTAATTAACATTAATTGTTTAAGTGTTGGAAGGGGAGTGTCTTGTTAAATGTATTTAAGGTTAGCTATTAGTCAGTGTTGAAGTTTTACTCTGTAAAGGCAAGTTTTGCCGAGGCGCTAGAGAAATTTACTTGTATTTCGTTTTACTTCTGAGTTGGATTAAATATTTATCCAGACGTGCATTGGAGTCCTTCTTCTGTGGTATTATTATATCAAGATTTTTGAACTTTTTTTGGTGGTTTTTGCATTTTCCAAACATTACAACCTGCCTTTATATTCCAGATCCCGAGCAGGCTTTGCTTCTGCAGTCCTGCAGGGCATTTTAGCTACACCATCCTTATCTTAGATCCTACCACCCCCAAATGTAGATGTCCGATAGATATGCAACTGCAGTCAGGTTTTCCCTCCCTCCTACCCCTCTGTAATTCTCTTTTTTGGGTCCACTCCCCTTTTTCTAATTAGCTGGGGATAACTGTTATGGTGTATCTGTTTATTACTGTTGTGCATGTCTGGATTTTTTATCCATTTTCTAAATTTAGCCTTCCTTGGAGGGCACCTGGCATCTGGGGCAAGAAACATTGAAGAAGATGGCGTCGGCTGATACTTTTATACCCCAGCCGCTCTGACGTCGGGGCAGAGGTGACATCAGCTGACGCCGGACCCAGACTTTGGAATCCGGCCGACCGAAGGGCTGCCTGAGGCAGGACAACCCATATGTCAGGACTGCAGTTGCATATCTATCGGACATCTACATTTATGGTAGGTACAAAACTGTACTTTTCTTGTGCAATTATTGATTTTTTGGTAAATACAGTCAGTAATGTCAGATATGTAAGCAATGATGAATGAGTGGGTGTGGATATATTTGAGTATTTACCCACAGTTGGTGTGGTCTGATCATGACGGTGAAGCTTGAGTGGTTAAACAAAGCCAACTTCATAAACCCACACCCAAGAGTTGGTTATTGGTATTATACGATGACATTATTTAAGAAAGAAATTGTTTACTTTTCTTAAATAATGTCTTTGGATGATGGCACAGTAGTGTCTCTGCATTGTTTCTTCATTTTTCCACGATGTACTGCTCGTGCGGCTCGAACGTATTATTCCCATGCTTGCAAAGTACATCAGTGCTGTTGAAAACAAGCAACAGGGAAAGGAAAGTGTCTGTTTCTTCTTCTTTTTTTTTTTAAACTATAAAATACAACAGTTTAGAGGTACGAAAGAGACAAGGAAATTCAGATACATTTCTTTAGTTTTGCAGAACGTATATTATTTTCCTTGTATTTGCTCTGCACTCTGTACGTACCTCTCAACCTGTTAGCTCAAGAATTGTGGACAAAGCCTTAAATAACAAGGGACAAAGGCCACAAAATAAGGACAGGTTGTAAATGCTGTTACAAACTTAGAAAGCTGCTAGAATAACATGATTTGTGTTATTGGACGTTGTCTGAAGGATATGAAGTCTGAAACTGTATTGCATGTCAGTATTTAGTGACTTCATTCCTCATTGATTTGTCAGAAAACCACAAATTTTATGAGGAACAGACCACAAATATGAGGCAAAAATCTGGACATTCTGTGAAAATCTGGACAGTTGAGACATATGCCTCCATAGCATATACTTCTAGAAGAAAGTGTGGCCGCTCAGTAGTTCTTCAGCTACCGGACTTTCTTCTAGTGGTGTATGCTCGATTTACATGGACACACTGGTTAGCCTGACTAATCAGCGTGCATATTTTTGAATAGTAATGAGCTGTCATTGTGTACTATACTAACTGTTTTAAAAAATTCTTAATTGTTATTGTTTTATTAACTTTACTAATGAATTAGAATAATATTTAAAAATGCCCCTAGATTTGGGCCTTTGTCCCTCTTTTGTTTTTGCCTTTGTCCCCGATCCTTGAGCACAGAAGTTGAGAGAATGACCGAGGCACTAGGGGTGCCATTGAGGAAGGTGGGAGTTGCTGATGCTGGCTCACCTTTTCCAGATGGTGATGGGCTGGCCTGCTGCTTTGTCAATGGCTATCAGAGAGCAATGTTTACAGCATGCAGAATGTGGGTAGGAAAACCCTCACATAATTGAAAATGCAGGTCAGCCATCAGGGATGGGGTCAGATAAATCAGAAAAGTCCTCTAGGGTGCTAGGATGGTGCCTACACAGTGACTGGCTCTTGTTCATGCTATTGATGGGGAAAAAATGGGTATGGTCATAGCTGTAGGGCATGATTTTAGGCAGGTTCAGTGGGCAGCAGGAAAGCTCAGCTGTTTATTTCATATTCAGTCATGCCTTGCTTTGAGCACATTGGGGGGAAAAACATGTTTCATCATCACTGTTTGAGTTGCGACTTATACTGTTGACATCCAAGCACTCCAAATACCCAACAAACCATGCACATGTACATACATATACTATTCATGGCAGATTTTGCACACATTTGCCCGACTTCATATGTACACTAGGCAGTTTATTACATGTTTTCTGCTTTTAGTCTTTTGAGCTAAGTTACCTACGTTTATATTTAAAAAGCATTTTCTTTTCTTAAAGATTGCAACTCATTCTGTGCATAAATGCTTACTGTAGTGAGAATATTTTTTCTTGCATTGGAAGTCTTTGTTTTAACATTTTTTTTCTGTTTTACTAATATATTGTGGCTGCCTGTTCATATGTCAGTTTCTGTTTCGTCTTGCATCCACTTCCAGGGTTATGATCATATATATCTTTCCTGTGGGCAAACACAAACTCTGTTTTGTTTTGGTGCAGAACCAAACTTAATGTATCCTTCTTCCAAAGTTTGCTTGACATTTCTGACTGGCATCTCAGCTGACAGATAGCACATTTGGTTTTCATAAGTCAAACCTAAATTTCAAAGTCTGTTTTTTTTTTGGGGGGGGGGGGTTGGTGATGTTTTATTGTGTGTTTAATGTTCTCCGTGTTTTCTAGTAGACTGGTTTGTGTTAGACTTGATTCTGCATTACTTCATGTAGCTTCAGTGTTGCAGGATAGGAGAAGACATGGTCAAAAACTTTGGCATTTCAAAGTATGTTCATATCTTTAGGCATTGAAGAACAACTGTGATCAATAAGTTAAATAAAACATACTCTTTCGTCATATATTAATGCATATCACATCACCACTCTGAGCTATGGTTTTGTAATTTGCTGTAACAAAAATGACCTGTTTGGGGATAGTGCACTGACACGCTTTAGTTTTTCATTTAAGGCTCTGTTCTTCCCATAGTAGTTTTTTTGTCAGTTCGGTATGTTATTTTACTCGTATTGCTTTTCATTCAGGCATTTCTAACTGTTTGTGTAGAATGGGAGTACATTTTAATTTGATTTCCCTGAGAATGTGACAAGGGGCTATCAATATATTTTATTTATTTATTTATTTATTTTAATGTTAGTAAACAGAATGTGTATGGACCTTTTGTTTCAGCTGCAGATATTAGCTTGTTTGCCCGATTCTGAAAACATTTTGAATTTCTAAATACAAGAGTTCCTCCCAAAGCCAGTTTGTCAGCCAAAGGTGACAAGTTCTGTTATTTCTAATGTGCTTCAAACTCAGCTGTGACTTTTAACTCATATTAATAATACAGCTTATCTCTTTACAGCATTTATTTCTATGCTGTTTGATACAGCAGAGGTTTAACTAAGCATGCCTGCTCAGATGCCTACTAATTTATATGGTCCCAAGTAGAAGGTAGAAAAGGCAGGGCTGTAAACTCCTTGGTTTGTGGTCTTCTCCTGGTTTATATGTCTGAAATGTAATGTTCAATAAGACGTAGGACCCAGTGAGACAAGCTCCTAAAAGAAAATAATGAGGCATTTTATAGAAGGATAATGTTGCATGCTCTGAGGAGGATGGATTGCAATGCTGAATTATTTGCTATTTAAATGGGGTAGTACATTGATCATTTTTAGAAATGGTAATACATTCTAGGGCGTGAAAAAGTGGTTGGTGCAATGTTTTCTTTTAAAGTTCCATTTTTTCCGTTTGTCCCATTCCAACACACACACACACACACACACCAAACACACACAGTCATGGTTTTTCTACTTTACTGAGTATAGACATATCAAAGTTTTTGTGAGATTGCTGTTGATACTGAAGCAAGGAAAGTTGTTATATGCTGCACTCAGTGTTTCTTGAGACTTATTTCACTTGTTTTGCTTAAGATGAGAGTTTCAGTTCAAGGTTTCTTTTTCCTGATAAAACATTCAAATGTGGTAATATTTTTAGTGCGTTTAAGATCTGATCTGCAGGTTTACTTTTCAGGGTGGAACTGTTATTGGCAGTGCTCGATGCAAAGCTTTCATGACCCGTGAGGGGCGACTGCTTGCTGCTCACAATCTGGTGCAACATGGAATTACTAACTTGTGTGTCATTGGGGGTGATGGCAGCTTGACCGGCGCAAACATTTTCCGGACGGAATGGAGTGGACTGCTACAGGATCTTGTAGCACAGGGTAAGGACGTTTTTTTTTTCCACAGTGGGCATCAGTGGTAGTAGATCCTAGTGATGTTACAGTTCTGTTTTATGTGTGTGCACATGTGTGTGTGTGTGTGTGTGTGTGTGTGTGTGTGTGTGTGTGTGTGTGTGTGCGCGCATGTGTGTGCGTGCACACTTGCATGTGTTACATTTCAAATGTCAGTAGTATGAGTTTTTTCACTGAAACATGCGTTTGTTGTCTTGAAACTGACCAGCTATACTTGTGATATAAACAGTGTGTATACCTTGTGTCTCACTGCCAAAGTCTGGGTAAAGTGAAACACAACTCCCATCCCACCACCCACAGTGTGTGTTGGTCTATGACAATGATGGCTTAGGTCATATGGATTTCTTATACAAACATCATGGAGCTGTGATGTATTATTTTATAGCTATGCCCTGCCATTTGAGAGTGATGTTACCTCATTGTCCCATTTTGTAAATGTAGCCATGCTGAGCGTCCTTCTAGGCTCCATATGTCTTCCATTTTATGTAGCTATGTATGTATGTAGGTTCCATTGGTTGAATATGCATTTGGTCAACAGCTGTTTAGTCGACCATTTATGAAAAACAACTGGTCGACAGGTGTCCGAGATCGAACCCCGTGTTTGTGTGATCTTGAAGTTAGTATAATTAGCAAGGGGGGACAAGCCCCCTTGCAAATAACTATGTTTTATTTTTCTTTATGCGCTGTGGCTGTTTCTTGGTGCATGTGTACTTGTTTATCGACATTTGCAGTTTTGACGTAAAGACATTGATGTGTAGAGTGTCAATGATGAGTGTATTCAATGTATATAAATACACCCATGTATGTATTTATCAAGGGGCAATACTGAACTTTTAAATACCATTCTTTAATTGTTTTCCATGTGTGTTTTCCTTGTGGTTAATCAGTAGATCATTTGCCTAGCACATATTACCATACTGCTTTTCCTGTGTGTCTGTGTGCTGTAGTTTTATTGTTTTGAAAATGTGGCCACACACTGTTTGCTTGACATCACTGCTGCACTGAAGTACTTTTCTGTGGCTGTAACTTTAATTACTTGTCAGTACACTGAAGATGACTGTAGGGGATTAGCACTTCGTGCAAGTTGAAAAGGCTTTCTACTGAGCATAATAAAAGGAAATAGTTCATAAATTGTCACATCTCATGGTGTTTATACATTTCTGAATTTTTTGGTTCAGTGCTGTTGGTCTTCTTAATACAAAGGGCTGTTGCTTGACCCAGCCCTGTAGCATAGAAGGATGAAGGCACGACTACAGTCCTGACAACATATGTTCAGTTACCAGCATAGATGTCTGAGGGACAGGGCAGAGGAAAATGAGGCTGAGTGACCATCTTGATTGTCCTTGGGTGGAGGGAGGTTAATAGTCCTGTAATACTGGTAATACCTAATAGTGACTGAGTGTATCGCCCATCTGTTGTGACTTTGTTGACTTTTATTGCATTGGGGAGGGACTTACCTGCTGAAAAGGAGAGTAGGAGGTATATGTGGGAGTATACATACACCCCCCACTGTGGCAGCTATGTAGAGTCTGTAAGCAGCCTAGGGGTAGGCTACTCTGTGGCACTAGCCAGTCCACTCCCTACCATCTGAATCTTTCTTCTGGATCAGTGGATGAGCTTCTTGAAACTGTATCGCTCTTGCCTTGCCTGTGCTCAGCCCAGAGATACCCAGCTCCTGTCCTCAAAGAATGACTGGGCTTATTCGATGCAGGTAGTAGATCCACTGGGCAGGGTTCCTCAGAAATGGGAAGGGGGATTAAGAACAAAAATAATATAGAAATATGTGGCTTAAAAGTGGTCATCCAAATAAAAATTACTAGCTAGCATAAGAATACTGTAAAGTAATAAATAGAAAGGGGGAAAGTGTGTTTGTGTGTGTATTTACCAGCCAGTATGAAGAACATTACGAAGCCAGCAGCGAATGTTTGTGTCCATATGTGTGTGTGTGTGTGTGTGTGTGTGTGTGTGTGTGTGTGTGTTGTGGGTATGCATGTATCATGTATGGGTTTCCCTTGTTATGTGTAGGCTCACAGGGGAGAGACTGTTTCTATTGTGGACATCCTTGATTAGCTGTAATGGAATGTGTTACTTTTACATGTCTCTGTACAGGTAAAATCTCCCAAGATGTTGCCAGAAAGTACTCCCACCTCAACATTGTTGGCTTAGTAGGATCCATTGATAACGACTTCTGCGGTACAGATATGACTATTGGCACAGATTCTGCATTGCACAGGATTATGGAGGTGATCGATGCCATAACAACAACAGCTCAGAGGTAGGAAGAAATAGTATCAGCATGTTTATCAGTGGATGTGATGTTAAATCTCCTGCAAGAAGTAGTGACACGGTGGATAGATTTTTTGCCTCAAAACAAAAGGTTCCCCAGTTGGATTCTTGACTGGGGTGTCTTCTGTGTGGAGTCTGCATGTCCTCCCTGTATTCGAATGGGTTTCCATTGTGTGCTTTGGTTTCCTTCCACATTCCTAAGAGATGTAGTAGGTGAAGTGGACAAACTAAATTGGCCATAGGTGTGAGTGTGCATGTGAGTGTGTGGTGTGGAATTATCGCTGCAGGCCGAGCTACCCGATGGTGTAAACCTTGGCTATAGACGATTGTCAGTGTTGAAATGACACACTGACCCATGTGCAAAAAAGGGAAAAGTGGGGTTGTGGATGGATGGATAAGACCATATTCAAGCTAATTTTTTCATATGTTACAGTACAAAAATGTTTTTTCTTTTCAAATATTTGCCTTTTTTCTTATCTGTACATGTCTTTTAGATTCATAGGCTCATAGCTTAATGCTAAGCTAGTGATATCTCAGTCATTGTAAGTGATATGTCAGTCATTGTAAGCTTCGCCAATTATGCCATTATAGAAGAACCCTGAATGTGAGCTGATAGAAATAATGACAGAAGGTAAAGTTAATGTGGGAAGTTTAGGGAAGATGGGAAAGGATGATGTTAGAGAAAAGGGAGCAAAGAGAAGCAGCGATTGAATACAGAGGCTTGAGATCTGACAATGATTATTGTGGAATAGTTAAAAGTTTCTAGCCAGTGACTCCTGGGTTGAATTTGCATGACCCCATTCATTCATCAAATTAAAGTTTGAATGCGACTAGGGTTTTATACTCTCTAATGTGCAGGGAAGGCTTAGCTTGTTCCACTGGCAAGGGACGTGCTGAGCAATGAATTTATCCCTGAATTTGGAGTTTTTGATATTCTAGCAAACAACTAAGTCTTTGGAAAGGGTTTTAGTTGGGGAGTTTTTTCTTTTCTTTTCTTTTTCTCAAGGTAAAGGGAGTTGGAGAGAGCATGGTCTGGCACATATTAGAAAGCAGGGCACAGATTACCACACAGGGACCTATAGGCCACTAAACATAATTATACATTTTTAGTCTTATGTGAGTAAGAGTGGTTCTTTAAACACTGGAAAATGTTGGCTATGAAGTGCTGGATCCTTTGAGTTCAGATAGTAGCAGCTGTGCATGCCAAATGGAATATTGTATTGTATGAAGGTGTAAATAAGGGCAGAGCAGAAAGGAATTAGGATGGACTGGGATCTGGACTAGAATCTATGACAGATGAGATGAAAGAATTAGAAGAATTTTTTGACACTATTAAAGATCTGCTGATTCTAGCACAGCTTGTTCTGTATTTGTTTCTAACTCCCCTGTGATGGCATCAGCCTTAAGGTGAATTCCATGTACTTGATACTATCCAGGGTCTCTGGGTTTACCAGTGGTAAGTATACTACATTTCTCTCTGCTTAGAATGAGGCCTTCCTGGAGTATCAGTCTGAGATGACATTTTGGATGATTTGTAACGTCACTAAAGGTTATTAGCATTTGCCAGTACTTCACTGCAGTACATCCAGAATCGAAGAAAGCCTAGCCATCTCTATGGTACTTTTCTGTTAAACCCCTACCGATTCACACTGCTGTATTTCGCCGGTATTTCACTACCGGACACAAGTTTGTGGTTGAACAACTACTTCTGTACAATGGACTGACAAGTGTCTCTTGTCATGTTGGGTGTACAGGACCATTTGATCATTGCAGAAGTGCCTGTTAAACCCCTACCAGTTGCAGCAGTTTTTTTATTTATTTATTTTACATTTGTTGACTGGGCTAGTCTAACTGGATACATGTCTATTTTCAGTAGAGGCCCGGGGAGAAAAGCTCCAAGACACATACAAAATACAAAAAATAAAGTTGCAACAATCCAAGTTAAAACAGTTGGTGATAATAAAATATTAGTACAGTACTCATCGTGAGCAAGACACAAACAGTAAAGTGTAATGTACAAGAGGTGTTACTATTTACATATATACATATATTTAAATTGCAATAACATGGTCATTTGATTCCTAAAGGATAAGTCTATAAGGGTGAAGCGTATTCATTAGTGTAAAGGCAGAAAGTTAGTCAGGGTTAGTACAGGGGCATAACCAATGTGTTTTGAGAAATAGTTTTAGATTCTGTTTAAAAAGTGTTAGTGAAGACAGAGATACTAGTTCAGAGGGTAGAAGATTCCAGAGCTTTCCAACAGTATTAGAGAACAAAGAGTCTCCTGCCAAGTTATTGGATCTGCAAGTATTGATCAGCAGTTTGAGGATCGTAGATTCTTAAGATTGCTGTAAGGGGTAATGAGGCTAACAAGTATTGGTGTGTTGGTGGGTTGATGCATGATCTTGTGGGCTATAGCAAGATGATGAAATTGAAGCTGGTTTAGAAACTCTAGCCATCTTAATTGCTTTAGATTAAGACTGGTGAGTTCTAAAAGGAGAGCCAGTGGCAAATCTAGCAATATTATTATAGGAAATTGCCAGTATGTTGAGGCTGTTTTTAGAAAGATTAGTGTATATAGGTGAAGCATAGAGTAGAGTGAAGATTAAGTGAGTTCCGGCTATAGCCGTCCTGGCTACTGGGGTAAGAAAGAGTTTGATTCTATAGAGGGACCCCAGTTTTTTGTTGACTGTTTTTATTGTGCTATTTATATGCGCGTTGAAGTTAAGGTTGATGTTCTTCATATTTCACTGTTGCAGTCATTACATTTGGATTATGTGCTTGCAGGTAGCCCTCAGTTGGCCTGATTAACAAAGTCTTGGGTCCTGCGTCGGTTGCTGTCCCTTCTTCCATGACGTCAGGTCGTCAGGGGTATAAAACATGCAGCCGATGCCATTACATCAGTCTTTCTTGCCGTGCGGTGCCCAAAGCAGAAGCAGTCCGCAAGTGCCGGTCGGCCGACTCCTGACATTTTCGTTTTCGAGTTTCAGAACTGAAGTCTTCAACTAAAGCTAAGTACCCCATTGGGGAAACTTTTTCTTGATCCTTACCGATGTCAGTAAAAGTTAATAATTGCATTACTTGTGGAAAGCAAATACCTCATAAAGATTTTCATTCGTACTGTATTCCTTGCCTAGGCCCTGACCACGACGTACCTTGCTGTCGGTTTTGTGCTTTATTTAATCAGCACACTATCCGTCTTCAGTATATTTTTGCCTCTAAATATTTTGATTCTCAGTTTAATTATCCAGAAATGTCATTGGTTAGCCATCCGACTACTGGGATTCCGAAAAAATGCAAAGATAAAGACAGAGACAGGCTGCCGAGGTCCAAAACTGCTGACGACACTTCTCCTAAGCCAGTCGCCAGTTCGCCGGTACTCAGTGAGGCGCTTGCGCAGCCCCTGATACCTGCTACTTCTGATTCGCAGGCCTCTACTGAAACCCATTCGGAGTCCGGTATGCCGTGAGATGCTTCAACTATGAAACCCGTGGATGTCTCTACCTTGGATGGGTCTGGAGCCGCTGTGCAGGCACCGGCTTCTGAGGGAGTATTCAGGCCTACGGACCTGCATATTAAACCAACGTCTCCTTCTTTACTTAGGCCTAAATCTCGATCCATGTCTAAAAAACCGACACTCAGTCCACATGCTCAGGCCTCTAGGCCTAAAAAACAAATGATAAGAATGGCTGAAGATCTAATAACTCTAATCAGGGGTAGCCAACCCCCCCCCCCCAAGAGGCCTAGGACTGAAGTTGATTATGAATCTTCTGATCAGGATTCTGTTTTTTCTGACTCTTCTGATGATTTGGATTTGCCCTTACGTACTTATGAGGATTCTGATGCAGAGGACTCTATTCCCTGTGCTTCCCCTCCTGAGGATTTTTCTTTTGAGGAAACCTTACATACTCTAAGGGAGCATTTCCACTAGGAAAGCCAGGATTTTTCTGATTCAAAAAAGAGGCTTAGGGATTTCCTTCTCCTACCTCAGCATAGGCCTTTAGCTATTCCTCCTGTATTAGACATTGTTGATGATGCTTTCTCGGAATCTAGTTTGGCCCCTGATTCCCTGCCTCCTGCTCCCAGAAAACCTGACAGATGCTACAGGGTCTCTGAGTCCCACAAGTTCCTTTTCAAAAATCCTATTGCAGATCCAGAGACTATTTCACAGGGGCCCAAGGGCATTAAGGCTTCTACTGCTAAAAATCCTACGCCTTCCAATAGAGACTCCAGGGCGCTGGATAGATGGGGTAAGAAGGTTTACACTTCTGAAACCTTGGCCATTAGGGCTTTAAACCACCAGATGTCCTTCAAGAATGCAACTGCAGTCATAACATATGGGTTGTCCTGCCTCAGGTAGCCCTCGGTCAGCCGGATTCCAAAGTCTGGGTCCGACGTCGGCTGATGTCGCATTTCTCTCCGACGTCAGAGCGGCTGGAGTACATAAGCATCAGCCGACGCCATCTTCTTCAGTCTTTCTTGCCGTGCGGTGCCCGAAGCAGAAGCAGTTCGCAAGTGCCGGTCGGTCAGCTCCTGTATTCTTCGAAACCGAAGTCATCAAAAAAGCTAAGTACCCCGTTGGGGACCTTTTCTTGCCTCAGCCGATGTCAGAAATTACTGAAAAAGTAAATAATTGTTTGTCTTGTGGTAAACAAATACCTCATAAGGATTTCCACTCTTACTGCCTTCCTTGCCTTGGCACAGACCACGACGTCTCGGCCTGTGCCGCCTGTGCTCGCTTCAATAAGCGCACTCTCAGGCGCCGGGCGGAGTTCGCTGAAGGCTTTTTCGGCGAAAAATTAGATTATACAATGCCGTCGGAACTACCGACTTCGCAGACTCCTAAGAAACGAAAAGACCGGGACTGACATCCTCGGCCCGCGCCTTCCACCGACACCACGCCAACCACGCCAAAACCAACCGCGAGTGCCCCGGTTCCCTCTGAGGCGGTTATTTCACCACTCCGAACCGAAGACACCGCATTACCGATACCTCCGATACCGGAGACCTCACCAACGCCAGTTATTGATTTACCTCCGGATACTGAAACCGAGGAAATGCCCGAGACCATTGCTGTTGATAAGGTCACTCCTGCACGTGGAGCTGCTAAGCCTCCCATGTCCATGTCTATCAAGGCCTACACACGTGCTAAGGCAGCCAGTAAGTCCAAGCACCTTACTGCTAAAGCCTTACCTCAGCCTTCTCCTGAAACCCAAATCATGACTATGGCTGCAGACTTAATTTCCATGATCAGAGGTTCCCAGGCCCATCCTGAGAGAGGATCCCAGCCTCCTCCTGATAAGAGGCCCAGGGTTGAACCCTCTGACCCTCTCCCTTCAGATGAAGATTCTGAGGACTCTGTTCACTCCGAAAGCCAGGAAGAGCCCTTCCAGACCTATGAGGACTCAGATGCAGAGGACTCCATCCCCTCGGCCTCTCCTCCTGAGGATATTTCTTTTGGGGAAGTTCTGCATTCCATGAGGGAACATTTTAAGTGGCAAGGCCAGGAATATTCTGATTCCAGAAAGCCTTGAACTTTCCTTAAAAGCCCCAACACAGACCCTTAGCTATACCTCCTGTGCTTGATGTTTTGGATGATTTATACTCTGACTCCAGTGTTACCCCTGATACTCTTCCTCCTGCTCCTGTCAAGCCTGACAGATACTATAGGGTCCCAGAAACCCATTCTCATTTCTTTAGGGCCCATGTTGTTGATTTAGAAACAATTTCACAGGGACCGAAAGGGTTTCAGCTACCACCTCAAAATCCTTTGCCTTCCAACAGGAAGCTAGGTCATTAGAGAGGTGGGGGAAGAAGGTTTACACCTCCACTACTTTATCTATGAGAGCTCTCAATTGTCTCTTTCATATGTTTCAATATCAGGATTACCTGTTAGATGATTTACAGAAAACATTGGCCTCTCCTGAACCTTTAGATAGGAAGTCTTTGCAGGAGGCTGTACATAATTCTCAGCAAGTTAGCAATCACTTTCTTCAGTGTGGATATGATGCATTGGAAGCTTCATGTAGGGCAGCTATGACAGGGCGGTCATTCGGAGACATGCATGGTTAAAAGAACAACCTTTACCAGATCATGTTAAGGCAAAACTTCTTGATGCACCCTTGGAAAAGAACAAGCTTTTTGGTGCTAATGCTAAAGATGTGTTAAAGTCCATTGAGGAATAAGCCAAGTCAGTTCAGACAGTCAAAGATTTCCTCCAGGTTCAGCCACCCAGATTCAGCAGGAATTGGCCTTCTAAAAACTGGTCCTTTCCTAATCCTGAAAGATTTCAAAGGGGCAAAAACAGGCGTGCCCGAGGAAGAGGACAATACAGAGGTTCCTACAGGGGACGACAGTGGCAACCAGCAAGCCAAAGAAGTGACACAGGGGTTTCTTCTGCCCCACAGGGACAATCTCAATGACTTTCCTCTAGTTCCGCTGACCAAGGAGCAAGCAGAAGCTCCTTTGGGCGGAAAATTATCTCTGTTTTCAGACAGTTGGCACAGATTGACAAAGGACAAATGGATTTTGGACATTATAGACCACGGTTACAGGTTCCATTTTCATACCTTGCCAAGAAAACAAGGCATGCCAAACGTACCACAAAACCAGAGGGCAGAGGCTATCAAGCAAATTTCTCTGCTTGCTCAGATCAAAGCAATAGAAAAAGTTCCACAACAAGAACAAGGCCAGGGGTTTTATTCAAGACTGTTCCTTGTTCCAAGAAAAGAAACTCAATGGAGACCAGTACTGGACTTGTCTGCATTAAACACTTTTCTCATAATACCAAAGTTCAAAATGCTGACTCTACAGCAACTCCTTCCCATGCTGGGCAAGGGGTCTTGGCTGATTACTCTGGACCTCAAGGAGGCATACCTGCATGTCCCTATCAGACACAGCTGCAGAAGATACCTCAGATTTCTTGCAGGGCCAGAGCATTATCAATTCTCAGCATTGCCATTTGGCTTATCTACTGCGCCCAGAGTATTCACGAAATGCCTGGCTTCAGTAATTGCTCATTGCAGGCTCCAGGGGATTCAAATTTACCCGTACCTGGACGACTGCCTCATACAAGCAGACGACAAACTCATTTTGACAAAAAACTTGAATTATGTCATACAGTTGCTACAGGCTCTGGGATACACAGTCAACTTCCAAAAGTCAAGACTTCAGCCATCCCAGCAAATAACCTTCTTAGGAGTCAAACTAGACACAGCCTCTCAAATGGCTTACCTGACAGAAGACAAGTAAAAGAAGTTAACTCATTACTTCAAAGGTTTAGCAAAGCTCACCCAGATGACTGCAAGGAGATTCCTACAGGCCCTGGGTTACATGGCATCCCGCATTCTCCTGGTTCCACTAGCAAGACTGCACATGAGAAAGCTTCAATGGTACCTAAAAAGCTTATGGTCTCAACAGAGCAACAACCTAGAGGCAACCATACCGCTCATTCCATGCCTTCAAAAGGAATTTCTATGGTGGGCCTCGGTAAGCCAGTCAAACACATGTATGTCATTCAAAAAACCTCAGATAACACAGACCATGACCACAGACGCCTCAGACCTTGGATGGGGGGCGCACATGGAGGGCAGATGTATTCAAGGACAATGGTCTCCAAAGGAAACACATCTGCATATCAACCAAAAAGAAATGCTGGCAGTAATGCATGCCATCGAGGCCTTTGGACAGCAACTTCAACAAGGCCACATGCTAATACGGACAGACAACACCACTGTGATGTGGTACATAAACAAGCAGGGGGGCAGCCATTCTTACCCCCTTTGCAGACTGACAATGAATCTTTGGGAAAAATCACTGAGCCTAAACATACAGTTGCAATCCCAGTTTGTTCCAGGCAAAGACAATGTGCTGGCGGACAGTCTAAGCAGGAATTTCCTAGACCCCCACGAATGGAGGTTACATCCAGAAATCTTCATACGACTCACCTCGACATGGGGCAGGCCAGAAGTAGACCTATTTGCCTCCCACCTCAATCATCATCTACAAAAATTCTGTTCAAGGACATATCATCCACAAGCATGGAAAATAGATGCTCTCTCATTCAACTGGAACTTCCTAAAAATCTATGCATTCCCACCTCTGCCACTGATGACCACAGTATTACTAAAGATCAAAGCAGAGCAGCCCAAGGGGATCCTAATAGCTCCAGACTGGCCAAGACAACACTGGTACCCACTACTACGGAGCATATGTCACAACAAAAAGTGGGCCCTTCCCCAATGGCCCCAACTTTTGACTCAACACAACTTCAAGACAGTTCATCCCAACATCCAGACGCTACAGCTAACAGCTTGGGAGATCCCATGAATAACCTCAATCTATCTCTCTCCAAGGAAGTTCAGCGGATACTAACAGAAGCACGGAGACCATCCACCAGAAAGGTTTACTCCGCCAAATGGAAGAGATTCAGCATTTGGAATACCAGCGAGGGTCATGATGCATCATTATTGAACATTCCACTCATTCTGGAATATTTGGCAGATATGCTACAGAATGGACTCTCATATTCTTCCATAAAAATACATGCTTCAGCTATTTCAGCTAGATACAACACTGATCCACCTGTGTTTTCACATCCTTTGTTAAGGCAATTCCTTAGGGGAATCAAGAATAAAAAGCCCCCAAGGAAGGCACCAGTACCAGCTTGGGACCTCAACTTTGTCCTAGAAAAACTGACTCTACCTCCCTTTGAGCCAGCAGCTTCTGTGGACTTACAATTTCTCTCATGGAAGACAGCTTTCCTGTTGGCAATTACCTCAGCAAGAAGGGTATCGGAATTACAGGCCCTAATGGCAATACCACCGTTCATAACCTTTCACAGAGACAGGGTCTCCTTACGAACCAACCCTACCTTTCTGCCAAAAGTGGTATCTAGGGTTTCTTTAAATCAAGCAATTCACCTGCCTACTTTCTTTCCCAATCCTGAGAACAAAGGGGAAAGACTGTTGCATACCTTGGACATTCACAGACAACTTCGCTACTACCTGGACAGAACCAAGACCAGTAGGAAGTCTGATCAGCTTTTTGTAGCTTACGCCCCTGGAGTACAAGGAAAAGCAATTTCCAGACTATTTCAAAATGAATTGGACATTGCATCAAATTCTGTTATTCCTTCCATGGAAAGAGTGTGCCAGCCAATGTCAGACCACACTCCACCAGAGCTACAGCCACCTCTACAGCATTCTTAAGAGGGGTGCCTACAAAGGACATTCTAGAAGCTGCTACATGGAGCTCCGTGCATACATTTTCCAAACATTACAACCTCCCTTTATATTCCAGATCCAGAGCAGGCTTTGCTTCGGCAGTCCTGCAGGGATTGATAGCTACACCATCTTTTTCTTAGAGCATTCCACCTCCCCCAGCTAAGCTATGGTATTCAACCCATATGTTATGACTGCAGTTGCATTCTTGAAGGACATAGTACAGTTTTGTACCTACCATAAATGTAGATGTCCGATAGATATGCAACTGCAGTCGGATTTTCCCTCCCTCCTTCCCCTCTATGCCTTGGGTCCACTCCTATCCCTGTTATCCTTAGCTGGGGATATCTGTTATGGTTTATCTGTTTATTGCTTATTTATTTGTCTGGAAACCTGTTTTTGTCTTCCAATTTGATTACAGCCTTCCTTGGAGGGCACCTGGCATCTGGGGCAAGAAACACTGAAGAAGATGGCGTCGGCTGATGCTTATGTACTCCAGCCGCTCTGATGTCGGAGAGAAATGCGACATCAGTCGACGTCGGACCCAGACTTTGGAATCCGGCTGACCGAGGGCTGCCTGAGGCAGGACAACCCATATGTTATGACTGCAGTTGCATATCTATCGGACATCTACATTTATGGTAGGTACAAAACTGTACTTTTCATGTGTTAAAATATCAGCAACATGTTATTGGACTGCTTAAACAGAAAATTATGTTGATTCCTTACTGTGTGGAAAATAAAGAATTACAGCATTTAATGTATTCTGCCGAACAAGTTGGAAAACATACTTTGCAATGTGGTTTTGATTCATTAGAGGCCTCTTGCAGGGCTGCTGTTACTGGGTCTGTAATCAGAAGGCATACTTGGCTTAAGGAGCAGTCTTTGCCTGATCATGTTAAAGCTAAATTGTTGGATGCTCCTTTAAATCAGGACCGCCTGTTTGGCAACAAGGCTGAGGAAGTTCTTAAAAAGATGGAAGGTAAAGCTAAATCTATGCAAACTGTTAAAGATGTTTTACAAGTTCAGCCTCCTAGATTTAGTAGGCACTGGCCCTCTGAGACTTGGTCCTTTGCAGCCCCTTCCAGGTCTTCTCAAGCCAAACCCAGACACAGCAAAAACCCCAGGTTTCAGTCCCAGGGGACTCACAGAACTAAGCAGTGGGGGGCCTCCACTTCTAAGTCTGGGAATAATAAGACTCCCCCCTATGGTAAACTGTCTCAATGACTTCCTTTTTAAAATTTCCAAGCTCTTATCAACTGACTGCCCCTTTGGGGGGAAAGATTGCTCTTCATGCAAAGAATTGGGAACTCATTACCCAGGACAAATGGGTTTTAAATATAGTTTCCCAGGGATACAGATTTCACTTCCACACATTGCCACCACTAAGTGGGTGGCCGGACCTACCCCCAAATCAGTGGGCAGAGGCCCAAAAACAAGCACTTTCTCTTTTAGGCATGGGAGCTATTCAACTGGTACCAGAAGAGGAAAAGGGACAAGGCTTCTACTCGAGACTTTTCCTGGTACCCAGAAAAGACAATTCATGGTGTCCTGTCCTGGATTGTTTTCTCTAAACACCTTTTTGGAGATTCCAAAATTCAAGATGCTGACTCTTCACCAATTAGTTCCTATGCTAGGCAAAGGTGCCTGGTTGGCAACACTAGATTTAAAAGAAGCATACCTGCACATCCCAATCAGGGAACCTTGCAGAAGATACCTACATTTCAAAGCAGGCTACACGCACTGTTAGTTCTCTGCACTGCCCTTTGGCTTATCTACTGCGTCCAGGGTATTCACAAAGTGCCTGGCACCAGTTATTGCATTTTGCAGGCAAAGAAATATTCAAATATACCCATACCTGGACAATTGTCTAATTCAGGCAGAAAGCCAGGACATACTTTTGAATCATCTGGCCTTTGTAAAAAGGGTTCTAACTTGTCTGGGGTACACCATAAATGAAAAGAAATCACACCTGGCACCCTGTCAACAAATTATATTCCTGGGAGCAAGCTTGAATACAACTTCCCAGATGGCTTACCTCACGCCAGAAAAGCAAATTCATTTGACAACCTACTTCAAACAAGTGGCCACAAAAACCCTGCTATCTGAAAGACAAATACTGCAAGTCTTGGGGTTCATGGCCTTCCTGCATTCTTCTAATTCCATATGCAAGACTGCATATGAGAAAACTACAGTGGTATCTAAAAAGCCTATGGTGTCAACATTCTCAAGACCTAGAAACAATGATTCCTATCATACCTTGTGTACGCCTAGAGTTCCTTTCGTGGGCAGAGGCCTGCCACCAAAACAAGGGAGTACCTTTCACACCACCCCCTGCCGCCCAAACCCTAACAACAGATGCATCAGACTATGCATGGGGGGGGGGGGGGGCTCACCTGGCAGGGAAATGCATTCAGGGCAAATGGAACCCAAGTCAAATGCACTTGCATATCAATCAAAAAGAAATGTTAGCGGTACAGAATGCTCTGACAGCCTTCAAGGGCCACATTCTTCCAGGACAACTAATGGTAAAGACGGACAACACCACTGTTATGTGGTACATAAACAAGCAGGGGGGTACACATTCTTACTCCCTCTGCAGACTAGCCATGGCATTGTGGAACACAGCCTTGAGCTACCAAGTGCACCTACAAGCTCAATTCCTGCTAGGAAAATTGAATACACTGGCAGACAGAGTAAGCAGAAACCTCATGGACCCACACGAGTGAAAACTGGAACCAAGGATTTTCAACATGTTGACAAGCAAATGGGTGAGCCCAGATATAGACCTGTTTGCTTGTCCCCAGAACTACCAATTGGACAAATTTTGCTGAAGGACTCCCCACAAACAAACCTGGAAAGTGGATGGCTCTGTCCTTCAGCTGGAAAAAACTATCAGTCTATGCCATCCCCCTCTGCCTCTGCTCTCCAAAGTACTAGTAAAAATCAAACAGGGCAAACCAAGGATGATTTTGATTGCCCCAGACTGGCCGCGCCAACACTGGTACCCCTTCCTGCACAGTGTGTCACGATTATCTCCATGGCACCTGCCTCAGACTCCTTCCCTGATGTCTCAGCAGGAGAACCAAATTCTGCACCCTTAGCTTCCAACACTGAACCTTGCAGCCTGGCTAATTACTTAATCTCTCCTTTACCATCCCTCAGCAAATCTGTGATGGATATCATTTTAGAGGCAAGGAGGCCTAGTACTAGAAAATCTTATGCTGAAAAATGGAAAAGATTATGTGCCTGAAATCAATCTCAAGGCATGAGCACAGCAGCGCCCAATTTACCACAGATTTTACAATACTTATCGGAAATGCTTCACAAGAGCGTGTCTTTTTCCTCCATTAAAATATACACCTCAGCCATTTCATCTCATTATAACACAGAACCTCCCCTCTTCTCTCATCCACTGCTCAAGCAGTTCCTCAGAGTGGCCAAAATTTGAGACCACCCAGGAGAGCTCCAACCCTAGCCTGGGACCTTAACTTTGTCTTGGAGAAACTCACTCTACCTCCTTTCGAGCCACCTGTTACTGCAGACTTAAAATTTTTTCTTGGAAAACAGCTTTCCTTTTAGCAATCACTTCAGCTAAAAAGGTATCTGAATTACAGGCCCTTATGGCAGTGGAGCCTTTCATCATCTTTCATGTGGACAGGGTGTCCCTCGGAACCAATCCATCCTTCATGCCCAAGGTGGTATCCATTGTGGCTCTTAATCAGTCCATTCATTTGCCAACTTTCTTTCCCAATCCACAGACTAAAGGGGAACGGATACTGCATTCCTTATGTGTGCACAGACAACTTAGATTCTACTTGGACAGGACTAAACCTCAAAGGAAATCTGAACAACTGCTGGTGGCATTTGCTGCAGGGGCAGAGGTGAAGGGTATTTCAAAGCAAACCATTTCTAAATGGATAAGCCATTGCATTCATTTCTGCTATAAGCACCATGGAAAACCTATCCCCCAGGAGATTAGACCTCACTCCACCAGGGCTGCAGCTACCTCTACAGCCTTGGAGGTGTCCCTACCAGGGACATCATCCTAAAAGCTGCTACCTGGAGTTCTGTACATACTTTCACCAAGCATTATCATTTGCCAATTTTCTCTAAATCTAGAGCTGGCTTTGCCACTGCAGTCTTGCAGGGCCTTATAGCTGGGCCTTATAGCTGGCCCTAATGCTATCTAAATTCCTCCTGCCAGCCATAACTTTGGGTATCTACCCAAATGTAATGACTGCAACAGTGAAACTCTAAGAACATAGTACAGTTGTGTACACTTAGCATAAATGTAGATGTTTGAGTGTATTCACTGTTACAGTCCTGGTTACCCTCCCTCCAGCCCCCTAACTTCTTTTGGCCATACCTCTACTTTCCTTTACTATGCTTAAAAGCCTTTTTGGTGTTTTTGCTTTTTTGTTGGAGGTATATCTTTGTGCTTTTATGTTTTATTGCTTCCCATTAAGGGGGAACCTGACATCTGGGGCATGAAAAACTGATGTAATGGCATCGGCTGCATGTTTTTATACTCCTGACAACCTGACGTCATGGAAGAAGGGACAGCAACCGACGCAGGACCCAATACTTTATTAATCAGGCCAACTGAGGGCTACCTGCAAGCAGATAACCCAAATGTAATGACTGCAACAGTGAATACACTCGAACATCTACATTTATGGTAACTGTACACAACTGTACTTTATCTATTGTTATTCCTAAGAGTTTAATGGTAGGGTCGGGAGATATGAGAGTGCCATTATTAGATACGAGTGTGAAATTTATTGAGGTGGATTTTTGGCTTGGAGTGAATAGTAACAGTTTAGTTTTTTGGGGGTTTAGGAAGAGGTAGCTGTTTAAAAACCATTGTTCAACTGTGTTGAATGCTTTTTGGGTAAGGGTCTGTAGTTCAGTTGGAGAAGTGGCCGAACAAATTATAGTAGAGTCGTCTGCGTACTGAATACAGGTGGCATTAGGAATTGCTGAGTGAAGGTCGTTAATAAAGATTGAAAATAGGAGTGGGCCTAATATGGAGCCCTGAGTAACACCAAGGGAGATGGGAAGGTGATTAGATAGATTATTATTATTACATAGCACAGCCTGTTGTCTATTGTCTAGATAAGATTTGAACCAATTTATGGCTAGGGGTACAAGTGATAGGGATTTCAATATATTTAGAAGGAGCTGGTGATTAACCATATCGAAAGCTTTAGATAAATCAATAAAGACTGCGAAGGAAAGCATATTATTGTTGCGGTTTTTGTTAGTGCAGTTTGTGAAGGATAGCAGGGCAGTAGTAGTACTGTGGAAAGGTCTAAAGCCATGTTGACAGTTGGCAAGTAAGTTATTTTGGAGTAGGTGGTTTAGTAGTTGCTTATGGTTGCATTTCTCCATTATTTTTGCCAGTGGAGATAGTAGAGCTATAGGACGATAGTTAGAAAAGTCATTGGAGTTCCCACCTTTATGTAATGGGATGATGTGAGAAATTTCCCAGATAGCTGGGATAGTTCCTTCATTTATGGTTCTGTTAACTAGAATGGAGATGGGATAGGCTATGGCTTTAGCTCCTTTTTGCAGGTATTCTGTTGGAAGTTGGTCAGCTGAGGGGGTGGTAGGTTTTAGTTTTTGGAGAAGGGAGAAGATAAAGGAAGTAGAAACTGGGTGGAACTGAAATGATGGAGGTTGGCTTGTAGTAGAAGTAGGCAGATTTGAGGTACCTGGAGATAGTTGGTTAGCTAGAGTTTGGATGGCGTTTGTGAAGAAAGAATTGAAGGCATTTAGACCTCTGTGTGGGGTTCTCAGGATTAGAGTCTTGTGGGTTAGGTGTGCTAGATTGCCCTGGGTATAACAGTTTGTTAATGCTAGTCCAAAACATTTGTGGTTTCTTTTGGTAGGTTTGCTGTAGTTGGAAGTAAAAGTTTTTTTTGTCTAGGAGGATGGCATTTTTGTATTATTTTTAAGTTGTCTAAAGGTTTGGTGATCTATAGTATTTTTAGTACTACGCCATTTTGCCCAGGATTTGTTTCTAAGAAGGATTATTTGCCTGGTAGCATTTTTGAGCCAAGGGGCAGGTTTAGCTTTATTTCTAACAGAGCAAGTTGGGGCGTGGTGGTCAAGGATGGCTAAGAATGTGGAATTAAAGTATTCCACTGCTTCATTTAGTAGGAGGGATTTTAATGGTGATCAATTACATTGCTTGAGTTCTGTCTGGAAAAGGTCAGGGTTAAATAGCTTTTTGGTGTGTATTGTGCTAAAAGTATTTGGGTACGATAGGTTGGTTTTATGTCTCGTAATAAAAGTTAGTGAGTGGTCACTTAGGTCATCTGGTAGGGTTCCTGTTTTATATGTGTGATGAGGAGTATTAGTAAGAATCCAGTCTAAGGTACTTTCTTTGTTATTAGATTTATTAATTTTGGTGGGGGAGAAAATAGTTTGAGAGAAGCCATATAGGTTAATATGGGCGGTAGGGTGAACATTACTACAGGACTTCCAGTCGATATTAAAGTCTCCTAAGACTATAGTTTCTTGTGGGAGATTAATAGAAAGCCAGTTAAGGATATTTTCAAGTGTGTTAATGTTATTTCCTGGAGGTATGTATATAAAGATAATAATATATATGGATTTACATGAGTTGACTTGGAGTTTAGAAATTAGTATTTCAGCATTGCTGTCTGAGGGTGGTCTAAGGTTTGCAGTGCTAACTTGCAGATGTCCTTCAAGGATGCAACTGCAGTCCTAACATATGGGTTGTCCTGCTTCAGTTAAGTTTAGCTGAGGACCTTATTTCTTTTATTAGGGGTTCTCAGCCACATCCAGATAGAGGCTCTCAGTCGCCTTCTGTCAAGAGGCCTAGGGTTGAGCAGGTAGATCCTCAGTCCTCTGATGAGGCCTCAGGTGATTCTGCACATTCAGACTACCAGGAGGAGGCCTTCCCGGCCTACGAGGATTTGTGTGCTATTCTATGAAATTTGGCTTGAAGGTAGCAGGGTTTGGATGTAATGTTTATGAAAGTATGAGTGATAGCTAGCGTTGGAGATGTAGTGTGTTTGGAGGGGAAGAGAAGAGTGGGGTATAATGGTTGTTCATAGTAGGTTAGCAGATAGGTAACAGTTAGAGGAGGAAAGATTGAGACCAAGAGTAATAGTTGTACTTGATGAGGAATGAGTGATATAGTCATTATGCTGGATTGAAAAGAAAAAGGAGAATGGGAGATAAGGTAGTGTGAACTGGTTAGGAGATATATCAGCAGGTGAGGTGATGTAACAAGGAGGGGTGGGAGGTAAGATAGTTAGAGGTGTGGTGTCGTAACAGGAGGTTTGGGAGTGGTAATTGGGTGATCTGCTAGATTGGAGCAGATGTGATGGGGTGTGGTTTTAGAGGAATAATTGTAGGAGTAGTGGGGGGGTGAGAATTGGGGGTAGGGTAGGGGAGCGGAGTGAGCCCACAGGGCGAAAGGAGCGGGTAGAATCAAGAACCCGAGAGAGAAAACTGTTGAGGATGACAGTCAGTGAAGTGGGAAAGTCTGCAGATAAGTTTGAAAGTAAGAGATGTTGAAAAATGTTAAGAGGCTAACAAGGATAGACTAGGGATGTTGGAGGAGTAATATGAGGTTAGGTATTCTGGGGCAGTAATGAAAGAGTGAAGCAATAATCAGAAGTAGGCTAGGAACTTAGTTATGGAGAAATGGTGAAGAATTGGTAAGGAAATAGCAAGACAGAAGGAGTATAGTATAGCGCCACCTAGTGGTCAGTTACTTTTATAGCATCAAAAGAGTCCCCTAAAGGGGGATATCAGGCTAAAGGAGAGGGGAGAAGATATCCTGGTTTGCAACAAGGGGTATAAATGGGAAATAGGGTTAGTTAAATGCTAGAAGGGGGGTTGGTTGCTGGCTAACCTGGCTGGGAGGTTTGCCTGCCATAGCAGTAGCTTTACATTAATGTTGTTGGTTCAATAGGGTAATATCAGTTACAGTACATACTTTCACTGTCTTTTTTTAAGAAAAAGAGACTCAGGGAGCTGGTAGTTTAAATTCTGTAATCTGGACTATTTCCTTTAGGCGTCCAGCAGGGTAGATTCAGATGGGCTAGTGCAGGGACATGCAGGAACTCAAGGCTGGTACATGTAGAAAGAAAGAAAAATGTGGTGAGGCAAACAAATACAGGAACTAGAGAGTACAAGCATAGAGTTTTAACAGACACATTTACTTATTTTACCTTAGCAGGTAGTCACAGTATTCTTATTGTTTATACCAAAAAATATTGGTTCCAGTTTTATCCTGTGCTACAGCAGTTCTACAATAGAATGCAGAAGGGTGGAAATAAACTAGGGCTATGCTTGAGAGCTTCAGTACGAGGTTGCTACCCTCTCAGCAGAGATAGTAGTGTGGGAACACTGGTCTGTTATACCTCTGTAAGTAGATATATATATGGTGGGAATATCCCTGCTCAAGACACATTCAAGCTAGCTACAAGTAAATTCTGCCAGACATAAAACATGCCACGTTTTTATTTTTTATACATATGCTTTCGACCAGAAGCTAGTTACCTTTTCAGTATAGTACTTAACAGAGGATCCCATCTCACTGTAGAAGAAGGTTAATGTAGGGGAATACCATTAGGAGAGAAGGTGAAAGGATTCATAGTTCTGCATATGCCTGGAACAGGTGATGCTTACCATGTATTCTCAGGATTGATGTGTACTGCTGTGAAATCAACAACTGCAAATTTTATAAACTACACCTTGCATTGCAGCTGTATTTCTCAGCTACGCGAGGTGCTCTGAAAAAGTCTTCAGAGTTGTACTGCAGTACAGTATCAATAAACAAATATCGGTCTTGCCATTGCTCACACTCCCCGGTTTATTCAGTCATCCCTGACATGCCAATGAAAGGAGTCGTTCTCCACATTATAAAAACTGTGATCATGCAGCACCAGACAAGACATTCATCTCTGCACTACTGCCTGCTAGCCAAATGAAATTAAAAAAGAAAAGTTAACCTTACCTAATGAAAATTATGCTTTTCACATCCCATTTATCAGTCCTGCATGAATGATGAAATGACGCCAAAACACAGCAGCGCGAAGATGTGGTAGAGGTTTAATGGAAAATACCATCTGTACATATATTTTTGTTTTTGTGCGTTTCTCTTTTTATTTATATTTCTTTCAACCATTTCAGCAGGAATGACAGTTTAAAGACTGAAACCTAATTTCTAGTGTTTCCTTGTGTTGGGGCTCGGGCTGGGAAGGGGTCAGCTTGAGACAGAAACAACATTACCATGCTCCTGTTGAGAGAAGGAACAGAGGGGCACCGGTTCCTGATGGTCTTGGGAGTGGGCAGTGTGGACTTCACTGAACGGTCTGCTGCAGTTTTGGTGAGATCCTCTTCAGGGCTTTTGTGCCACTCTGTTTTCTGTTGCTTTCAGTGGCTGTAAGCTCTGTCTGGGATATCTATCGAGAGATGACTTAGCAAGTGCATGAGAGCCCATACATCTTCTATGTTAGTACCTCTGGAAGCAAGCAGCAGACTGAGTGCTAATCTATGGCTCTGGAGAGAGAAGGAGCAAAACATCACTGATTCTTAGCTGTGTGCAGCTGTGATGGGACCAGCACTACCTTCATTACCAGGCAGACAGACCTCCAGTTATCAACGCCAAACCTCATAGTTGCCACTTTTCCTTCAGTCCAGATTAGTTAGCACCTGGAACCATGGATTAGCATTTTCCAGCTGCTTTTGTAGCCAGCTTGGCTAAAATGGGCATCCTGAGACAATGTTGCAATTATTGGTGTTTACTAACAGCCATCTGCTATGTAAAGAAACTGACACAGTGTGTGATGGATATAATTATACAATGGTATTGGAGGGAAAGCTCTCACAGTAAGCCACTACAAACAGCAAACACATTGTCAGTAACACACAACCAGACAACACCTATTATACACAATATAGATCAATCACATAGACCTACATATGCGACCTACCTAAAGCACAAAGGCCTCCTAAGTGTAACCTAAGAAACAAATACCCTCAGCTACCTCACAAACACGCAACTCATGCAGCAACCACCATGAAACATGCATCTAAAACTCAGTGTCTCGACTCAAAAGCCCATAAGGCAAACATTTTCACAGTCCAATATTCTAGTTGTAGTTGACTCCATAATGAGACACAGTTGTGCACCATTCACTAGACTGAGTCAGGAGAGGGTTACAGTTAGCTGCCAATCTCTTGCCAGGATTTGACACATCATGCATGCACACAAGTCCTTGCACCATAAGTACACATATGTCACAGTCATAATACATGTGGGAGTAAATGACTTAAGATATATCCACCTGGACTGTGTGAAGAGAGAAGTGATGGAGCTCACACAATATTTGACCAAGGCAGGTATGAACCTAGCCTTTAACTGCATTTTACCATCACTGAGAATGATGCCGTAATATGAATAAAAGATTACTGATTTCAACAATTGGCTTAACTTGTGGTGTCATTCAAGGGAGGTCCAGTATATGGCAGCCTGGGATGAGATGGTAGACAGTCCTAACTGCTTTGCCAGGGATGGCCTGCACCTGTCTCCCCAAGGCTTTCATGTATTGGCTAACGCAGTGCCCCCCATGTGGTGTTTTTTTAGGTAGTATTCTTGAAATGTTTCCAGCCTAACAAAACAGAATGTGGGTAATTTAAAGGTATTGCTGCTCAGTGCTAGGAGCCTACAGGCACTGCTTACCCTGGAATGCATCAGTATATGCATCATTATGGAGACCTATTTCAAGACCACGGGCAACACCCCATCAGTGCAGGGTTTTAACACCTACCACATTTTTAGGCCCACCGCACTTGGAAAAGGCATCGAATGTGGCGGTTGCATCTCTATAGTTATAAAACATAGTCTCATCTTCAGGCTCGTGAGACAAATTAAAGACCTGGAATTCCTCCACATAAAACTTACCATTAACAAAATCCCTTATCATGTCATAACTTATTGTAGGACCCCCCCCCCCCCATGTCCCTCTTGATCCATTCCTCCTTCCTGACTAGTATGGAGTCTCTATGCATTAGGTCAAACACCCTTCTCCAGGTGGACTTCAGCTACCCCTGGGTGACTTGTACATCCTCTAACAGGTATGCCCAGAGATTTCTGGACTTCATAAGTACAACTTGTCTGGACCAGTTAGTCTGCACCCCAGCTAGGGTAGACAAAATTCTGGACTTGATCCTCATCGGTATGGGACAGCTCTGTACCCTACCCATTGTAACTTCCTCCATAGTCAAGTTGGACCATAAATCAGTCACATTCACTTTAAGAAAGCATCTTCAGATATTTTAATATTCAGAGATTATGCGAAGGCTAATCTACTAAAACTGAGTGATTACCTGGCAAAATTCAACATTCCCCGCTAATCTGATGACCCCACTGAGCATGCAGGATCCTTTACTGTAAAATTACATGCACATGTGAATAGCTGCATCAATGCATCTGTCCCCTTCCAAAGCAAATGCAATCCCAAATTCAAAAATAAACCTCTGTGGTGTAACCCAAACATAAAAAGGCTATACAGTAAAAGAAAAAACTCATTGCACACAATGATGACTGTGACTGTCAAAATGTCAAAAACACTCTTGCTAAATTTAACAAGGAACTTCATTCCCCGATCAGATAAACCAAACAAAATATAAACAGGCTGTGCAATAAAAGAAAAAACGTGTGTGTGTGTGTGTGTGTGTGTGTGTGTGTGTGTGTGTGTGTGTGTGTGTGTGTGTGTGTGTACATATATGTATATGTACACACACATACACCATACACACAAAATGTCTTTATGACAAAAGTCCCTCTCTGTCTCACCAAGGAAGTGTTATTAGAATAAGTTAATTGACAGAAGGACAGAATATATTTATTAAGTAAGAAAGTATCTTTGCAGGTCCCTAAGATTCAAATTTCTTCTGGGCATAAATGTCTGACTATCACTAACCCTTTCATTGGAATTTCCACTTTCACAGTCACTTTTAAGCTTGGGGCTTAGTGATTTTTTTTCCTGAAAACAGCAGTTTTATGGCAAGGATTCCAAAAAGAACAATGACTGGTGATGTTGCGTTTCTCATTTGTTACAGTATCATTGACCATTTTACTTCACTTATCTGGGAGTGATCTGAGCTAACTGCATAGGTTCATAGGATGATTCTAGGCTTTTGGCCCGGAGCCCTTGTAAGCCTAGCCAAGAATTTTGCCCATGTTCCTTCAAAGTCAGCACCTGTTCCCCTGTACAGCAGGGACACAGGTGGGATCCCAAGGGTATATTTTCTGATGTCCTTCAAGAATGCAACTGCAGTCATAACATATGGGTTGTCCTGCCTCAGGCAGCCCTCGGTCGGCCGAATTCCAAAGTCTGGGTCCGGCGTCGGCTGGTGTCGCCTCCTCTCCGACGTCACAACGGCTGGAGTATAAAGGCATCGGCCGACGCCATCTTCTCCAGTCTTTCTTGCCGCGCGGTGCCCGAAGCAGAAGCAGTTCGCAAGTGCCGGTCGGTCAGCTCCTGTGTTTTCAGTACTGAAGTCATCTAAAAGCTAAGTACCCCGTTGGGGAACATTTTTTCTTGCCTCAGCCGATGTCAGAACAAATTGAGAAAGGTAATAATTGTTTGTCTTGTGGTAAACAAATACCTCATAAGGACTTCCATTCCTACTGTCTTCCTTGTCTGGGCCCAGACCACGACATTTTCCCCAAAGGGGATAATGATGCATTTCTTAGCATTCCGTTTGAGGCCATGCTTTTGGCAACAGTCATTAGGTTCATAGGTTCATAGGTTCATACTAGGCTATCTGCCCTAGGGCATTTATAAGCCTAGCCAGAATATGTTTGGCTTTCGCCACCCATTTTAAATTTATTTTGCTATGCCCTTTTTTGAGGTTAGTATATTGTGCCTCTGTCTAACAGTGACACAGAAGTGATACCCGGGGTAAACCTACGATCTCCCATCCACTCATCAAGATTCCTCTTGAAGAGAGTCAATGAGGGACTCTGCCTAACCTGGACTGGGATTTTATTCCAGAGTGAAGGGAGCCTCTGGGTTATGAATCTGTCCCTCCAGCATGTCCTATTTATTTCAGTGCTGAGGTTCAAGTCTCTCGAGCGCGTAGCTCGATGGGATTTGGATTTTCTGAGGTGCAGCATGTCCATTAATTCCGGGTTGGACATGGCTTTATACGTCAGGCACAGATCGCCTCTGAACATGCGGTATGCCACTGAGTAGAGCTGGAGTTTCTTTAACTGGGCAGCATATGGCATCTGTTTGAGCCCTTTGATCCTCTTGGTGAGGTACTTTTGGGGTCTTTCCAGTTGCTGCAGGTGTCTGGTAAGGTACATCCCAAAAGGGGCATTGTACTCAATTATGGGCCTGATGAGGGATGAGTAAAGAGGCACGATGACGTCCCCTGATCTAGATGTGAATCCCTTCATGATTAGGTGGGCTATATAAAATTTTCTAACCACTTTGGCCACGTGGTTGTCAAATGAGAGATTGCTATCAACTTGGGTCCCCAGGTCCCTAATTACTTCTTCTGTACTTAATGAATTACCACCTATGTGGTAATTTGTGGGCACTTTGTTTTTGCCAAAGGGGATGACTATACACTTTTTGGCATTTAGCTTGAGGCCATGGCTCTGGCACCAGTTGTCTGTTTCTATGAGACCCTTTTGGAGGATGCTTGTGTCGACTGGAGAGTCGATTATGGCCCCCAGTTTGCAGTCATCTGCGAACTTGGTCAGCCACAGTCCTTCCGTGTTGGCCTGTACCTCCGAGAAATATATACGGAACAAGAGAGGTCCCAGGACTGAGCCTTGTGGGACACCACTTGTAACTGGTTTGGAGTCTGACATGGCTCCAGCAATTCTAACCATGTGGGTTCTATCCTTGAGCCAGTTTGCAATCCATGTAGTGACATAGGGGTTTATATTTAAGCTGGTGAGCTTATCTATAATGCCCGAGTGCGGTATTGTATCGAAGGCTTTTGCAAGGTCCAGGTAGGCTGTGTGGACCACCTTCCCCTCGTCAATGGCCTTGGTGACTGTTTCAAAGAAATCAACCAGGTTTAAGAGGCAGGATCTGCCCTTAACAAAGCCAAACTGGGTAGGATCCAGTGTTTGTAGGTCCCCAATATCTTTATTTATGAGGTCCATGATGATCCTTTCCATAGCTTTGTAGACCAAGCTAGTCAGGCTTATGGGGCGATAGTTTCCAGGATCCGTTGAGGCACCACCTTTATGGAGAGGGACCATTGTTGCTGTACGCCACTCTTTGGGCACATATCCTGTAGTAAGGCTGAGATTGAACAGTAGTTTTATGTTTGGGTTTAGCTCTTCTTGGAGTTCATGTAGGACGCAGCCCGGGACACCATCTGATCCCATTGATGCTGTGTTTTTTGCTTTGGAGAGGGCGGCTCCTACCTGAGCATCTGAGATGTCAGGGGGGCAGCACTCTGCTGGGATAGATATTTGCCCTTTTGGTGGGGGAAGTTTGCGCTGAACCTGTCAGCTAGGATTTTGGCAATGTCTGTGGGTTCGGTGTATTTTTTGTCATTTTGGACTAATTCTGAACATATCTGGGAATTACCACCCAGGTTCCTAACATAACTAAAGAAAGCCTTGTGATTATCCTTAGTGTCCTGTGCAATTTTTCTCTCGAAGCTGATCTTAGACAATTTTATGTGTGCCCGTAGTTTTTTGCTAATACTGATCAGTGATGCCTTCCCTTTTTGGGATTTTGCTCTATCATTTAGTAGCTTCCTCCTTCTATTGTATAGTTTGTTTATGGCTGAGGTCCACCAGACAGGACGTCTGCCTTTGGAAGATTGGGTCTTGGTTTTATTTGGGATCGCATGATCCATGCATTCCTGAAGGTGTTCATAGAATGCGTTTATAAAGGATTCTGCGTCTGGGCCGTATTTTCCACAGGCCCAGGGGCTTTGAAGGATTTCACCTCAGTTTTGAGGAGTGTGAAATTTGCTTTAGAGAAGTTTTTCACTGTGGTTTTCTGGGCAGGGGGTGGGGTCGGGATGTGAATATCCAGTGAGATTAGTTTATGGTCTGATCTTACCAGTGAGGGATACACTTCTGGTCTGGAGCATAGAGTCCCCATGTTGGTGATGATCAGGTCCAGTATGTTTTCCCCTCTTGTGGGAGTGGTAACAAGTTGTTCCATAGCATTTGAGTTTATAAATTCTAGGAACCTTTGGGCTAGGGTGTTGGAGCTAGAGTAATGCTCCCAGTCTGTTTGGCTAGTTGAAGTCGCCCATTGTAATGGTGTTTGGAGAGACCTTCATATTTTTCAGTGTTCTCAGGAAGGCCGAGTGGGGTTCCTGGGTTTGGGAGGGTGGTCTGTAGCAGGCTATAAACTGGAAGGCAGTTTTACCCACTGTTAGTTACACATGGATAGTCTCTGATGCTTCGTGCTGTGCCACCAACCTGGAGGTGTGGGTATCTTTGATGAATATCGATACTCCCCCTCCTTTTGTGGTTCGGTCCAAGTTTTGGGGCCGAAAAGCATGGTATGAGGTATAACCTGGTAGTGCTGGGGTGCTCTCGGGAGCCCTGAACCAGGTTTCTGTTACTGCACAGATATCGATGTTCTCCATGCTAAGGAGAGTTTCGTCGTGCATCTTGAGGTTTAGACTTCTGGCGTTGAGTAGCATTACTGTTAGTTTCTTATCCCTTGTGATACCTATGGAGGTGGGTTTGTCTTTTGACCCTTGCCTAAAAAAGGCACTATGGGGGTAGCAAGAGCCTTTGCCAATATCCGAAAGCCCAGGGGTGACAGGTGCAAGCCGTCCCTAGCGAAGCATCGTGGCTTGTCGAGCATATCATCCAAAGCTGACAGGCATTGGATCCCCTTTGAATGACACCAGTACTTAAGCTAATTGTTGAAATTGATCATCTTGTCTTCATATTGTGGCATCATTCTTGGTGAGGGTAAGATGCTACTCAAGGTCAGGGTCATACCGGCCTGGGCTACATGCTCAGAGAGCTCCTTTATGTCTCTTTTCATGTATTCCAGGGAGGTACGTCTCAGGTCATTCACACCAGCATGGACAATGACTGAGTCATATTTGTACTTGCCTTGGAGTGACCTGAGTGCTTGTGTTATGTGGCGGATCCTAGCGCCTGACAGGCTGCTCACCGTGATCCTCTCCTTGTTCAGCCTGGTGAGCGGGACGTTAGTGTGCCTGACGATAGAGTCACCTATTACAAGTGTATCAGGTGTGTTGTTTAGTCTTAAGGACTGTGACTGTTCGGCACACTGGCTTTGTGAGATATGTGTTGCACGTGTTTTGTTTTGGGGTAGCGGCTGCTTGGTTGTCTGCTTTGGAGGTCTCTGCTGCTTCGGCAGATCTTTATTTAGAGCCTCCGAGTATGTGTTTGTGTGATTATGTGTTTGGTTTGCTGTCGTGGTAGGTCTCTGTGAGACTGGAATTGTAGTGAGTGTGGTTTCCTTCTCCTCCTGACTGGTTATGCCAGTACTGAGTTGAGAGAGCTTAGCCTCCAGTTTGGCTATATGGTTGCATCTCTCACATGTGTTGGAATTTGTTGGGAGGAGGAGAGGGTTGTCTGTGTACATGAGGCAGTTGTAACATTGCCTCAAGATTCCCAGATTCACCAGCTGGACCTGGGAGGAGATTGACAACTGACCTTTGGACATGCTAGAATAATATTGGGAATTCCTTAATTGAAAACCAGGGCCAGTGGGGAGTGAGGGTGTAGTGCTTTTAATTTTTAGTACTGACTTATATAATTGCTTTAGTGAGCAAGTGCCAGGTAACTTAAGTGCAATGTGTTACAGGTAACTTAAATGCAAAAACGACAAACAGTAACTTTCTTTCAAGTGAAACAAGGAAATAAGTACAGTAAGCAATGCAGATATCACTAGTGATCCACAGAAGCGCTGAGACGCCGCGTATTAGGTGGAATTAGCGTTCCAGGGAAATAACAAGCAAACAAACAACAAGCATATATACAAAGCTAGATTCAGCTGGCCTGGATCTAGTCTATGCTACAGCAAACAAGGTGTACCAATTTCAGTAAGATACAGTTCAAATATTCAGGCAATATAAACCTTAAACCAGAAATTCCCAGCTCAGAAGGGCAGAGTCCAGCCTCTTCTCCCACAAGAGTGCAGACCACAAACCTTCTTAATGTAAAATAACTGGCCTGAAGCCCAAGTACTTAAACCAGAACTAATACACTTTAAGAATAACAGACACTGGGCTCTCAATCAGCAGTTCCCAACTTAGAAGGATGAAAGCTACCTGTCCTGCCACCACAGTGCATGCCACAAACCTTCCTAATGTAAAACAACTGGTCTGAAGCACAAGTGCTTAATCCAAAAGACTTAGAATGATAGCTACACTTTAATCAAGTTACTACCAAGCAGTAATAAATACAATTGAATACTTTAGAGAATGCCTGGCTTAGTTTTCAAGTTACACAAACAAAACTAGATCCAGCAGGCCCGAATCCAGTCTATGCCACAGCAAACAAGGCGCACCAACTTCAGTAAGAAGCAGTTCAGATATGCATGCACTATAAGCCTTCAACCAGAAATTCCCAGCTCAGAAGGGCAGAGTCCAGCCTCTCCTCCCACAAGAGTGCAGACCACGAACCCTCTTAATGTAAAATAACCTAGTTACCTAATTAGTCTGGGTAAGGCTCTCTTGGAGGATGTTTACATCACTAGGGGAATTTAACACAGTGCCCAGCTTGCAGTCCTCTGCAAACTTGGTCAGCCACAGACCACTGATATTGGCTTGCACCTCAGAAAATTATATCCCAAACAGTAGAGGCCCCAAGACCGAACCTTGGGGTACACTGCTAGTTGGGGGTCTACTACTTGAGGTGGCTTCCCTTCTTTGACTGAGTGGGTTCTGTCAGTGAGCCTGTTAGCTACCCATCTGGTAACATATGGGTTTGTGCCTAGCTGGGAGAGTTTATCTATTATGTCCAAGTGGGGAATAGTGTCAAAAGCTTTGGCTAGGTCAAGGAATGCAGTGTGAACCGTCTTCCCCTCATCCATGGCTTTGGTGACTGTTTCGAAGAAGTCGACCAAGTTTAGCAGGCATGATCTCCTTTTGACGAAACCAAACTGTGTGGGGTCAAACATTTGGAGGTTGCCACTGTCCTTGTTTATAAGGTCGATGATAATGCGTTCCATGGCCTTGCAGATCAGGCTAGTTAGGCTGATAGGCCTATAATTGTCGGGTCAGTGGACGTTCCACCTTTGTGTAGAGGAATGATAGTGGCTGTCCTCCATTCAGTTGGGATGAAGCCGGTGTTCAGGCTTTGTTTGAATAGGGTGTCTAATAGAGCTGAGAGCCCATGCCTGAGTTCATGTAGGATACAGCCAGGGATGTTATCGGGTTCCATGGAGACTGTATTTTTTGCCTTTAAGAGGGCATTAAGGACCTGCTCCCTGGTGATGAGTGGAGGGGAGCAGGTGCTAGGGATGTCCTGGTTTACTGAGTAGGGGGGAGGGGAGTTTTCACTGAACCTGTCTGCCAGCAGGTTGGCTATATCTATGACGTTTGTGTATGTGGTGTTATTGACCACCAGTTCAGAGCAGATTTGGGTGTTGTCTTTGAGATTGCGTAGATGTGTGAAGAAGGCCTTGTGATTGCCCTTGGTGGATGTGGCCAATTTAGACTTGAAGTTACCCTTAGAGGATTTCACCAGTGACCTTATTTGCTTGTTCAGACAAAGGAGAGATTGCTTCCAATTTGGCACCTGCTCCTTCTTGGCCCTGGACAGCAATTTTGTCCTTCTGTCATAGAGTTTGTTTATTGCTGCTGTCTACCAGACAGGTTTACTCTTCCTTGAGGAAGATGATTTGGTCATGTCAGGTATTGCTGAGTCCATACATCTATGTAGGTGCTCATATAGTTTTTTGGTGTAGGCTTGGACATTAGTGCTAGTTCCAACTGAAGGGAGGGTGGCTGTGAAATGGCATATACCTGCTCTGAAGAGATTGTAGTCAGCTTTGGAAAAGTTTTTTTGTTTGACCTTGACAAGGGGGGATCAGGGGAGATGGTGACTTCAAATGTGATTGCTTTATGGTCGGATCTTACCAAGGAGGATGACACTGTAGGTGTGCTACAGTGGCTACTCATGTTGGTTAGGACCAGGTCCAGGATATTTTCACCTCTCGTAGGGGTGTCGACCAGCTGATCTAATGCATTGGCAAATTCGAGGAACCTCTGGCCATTCATATTTGGGCTAGAATAGGTCTTCCATTCTATGGTTAGGTAGTTAGTCAAAGACGCTGGAAGATAAACACTTTATATTTCAAGAAACAAAACACGGCAAAGCTTTCAGGTATAAACCCTTCTTCAGTGCATTCAATACAACAATTAAAACATAATACTTATATAGTGTCGGTTAACATCACATGACTTGCAGCCCAATAGTCACATGACGCACATTTAAAAAGACAACAGATTTCATCTCAATTTAGTTTGCTGTAGGAACTTAAGAACAGGTTTCAGTGTTACAACATCATTTATTCCTGGTGGTTTATCTGCCTGTAACCTAGTTATCCACTCATATTCCTTTAATTCCAGTTTATTATTTATATCACCTCCCCTCTGTGTTGCTTCAACTATTTGTATAACACGAAATAAGAAATTATGTTTGGCCCCATGCTCTTCTATATGTTTATATAGAGAATTAGTTGTTATTTTTCTATGAATTTCTGACTTGTGTTCAATTATTCTGTTTTTTAGTTTCCTAATAGTTTTACCTATATAAAATGATGAACACTCAGAGCAGGTAGCCATATATATTACTGAAGTACTATTACAAGTGGCTTTAACCTTAAAATTATATACTTTCTTAGTGTTTGGATGTTTGAATACATCACTATTTTGATCATAAATATCTGGACAGCATGTACAGTTATAACATTTACATGTTCCTACCTTTGTACCATTTGGCACACGTAAGGTGGAAGAATCTTTGTAACATAATTGCTGCTTTAATGTTCTCATATTCCTAAAGGAAAAGTATGGTTTCACATCTAATATTTTCCTTACATCCATACATGCCATCAGTATGAGCCAGTTCTTACGTATAACTTGTTGTATCAAACGTGTGTTAGAATTAAAAGAAGTAACAAATCTAACCTTCATATCTTGCTGTCCTGATTCACCCACAGTAACACCACTAGTATATACTGGTTTAAGAGTGGTGGTTCTCTGAGCTATAGTTTTATATTTATGTTCCATAACTAATTTACTGTCATAACCACTAGACAGCATTTCTTGTATTATAGATTCAAGCTGACTATTAAACATAATTTCATCTGTGTTTAATCTACTAACTCTACTTAGTTGTGATTTTATTATACTGTTAAATACATGGGGAGCATGCATACTACCAGAATTTAGGTATCGTCCTGAGTGTACTTCTTTCTGATGTATACTGGTTTTAAAAGAATCACCCGTTTTTTGCAACATTAAATCCAAAAATACTATTTTATCCATGGAAAATTCCATTTTAAAATTTAAAAAGTTTGTACTCTCATTCAAATATACTAAAAAAGAATACAATTGCGACTCGGTTCCCTTCCATAATAAAAAACAATCATCTACAAACCTCTGGTAGAATAATATGTGTTCTGCAAAATTATTGTCTTCGTTAAGTATAAATTTATGTTCCCATATATATAATACCAAATTCGCATAGGTATTCGCTGTCGAAGTACCCATGGCCACACCCGATGTTTGTAGATATATTTGTTGGTTAAATAAAAATACATTATTGGTTAGAACCAAATCCAGTAATGTACAGATAGTTTCTATCTTACGTGATGTGTAGGGAGTTTCTAGCATTAAAAATTCTCTTATACAATCGATACCAAAATCATTAGGTATCACTGTAAATAATGATGTAATATCTAGTGTTACTAACAAAACATTATCAATTCTTGTCCCTTCACTTTTTAGTGTCTCTTGTTTACATTTTAGCTTTAATAGAAAATCAATAGTATCCTTTAAGACCGTACTACATTTTTTCATGAAGGGATATAGCTGTTGCTGGAGGTAAATAGATATTGGTTCCGTGATCCAACCTCCACCTGAGACTATTGGTCTCATGGGCGGATCACTGATAGACTTGTGTATTTTTGGTACCCCATATAAACTAGGTATAAGGGGACACGGTACTGTAAGAAAATTAAACAAGTCTATGTCTATATCTTCCTGCAGTTGTAGTTCGTAAACGGCCATGTTAATTCTACTAATGCATTTTCTAACTTCAAACTGATTTATAATTTTAAATGCCTTATCATCACTTAGTAAAACATCCATGGACTGTATGTATTTATCTTTGTCCATTATAACAGTAGCATTGCCTTTATCGGCTGTTTTAATAATGACATCATTATTATTAATTAATGATTTTAGTGCTAAATGCTCTTCCTTTGTTAAGTTAAAATTCTTGGACATTATTACACCATTATGCTTCTTATTATTAGCATATATTTTTGGTTTAAAAGTTGGTCCAAGTTTTGGGGCGAAAAGCATGGTATGAGGTATAACCTGGTAGTGCTGGGGTGCTCTCGGAGCCCTGAACCAGGTTTCTGTTACTGCACAGATATGATGTTCTCCATGCTAAGGAGAGTTTCGAAAAGTGCATCTTGAGGTTTAGACTTCTGTGAGTAGCATTACTGTTAGTTTCTTATCCCTTGTGATACCTATGGAGGTGGGTTTGTCTTTTGACCCTTGCCTAAAAAGGCACTATGGGGTAGCAAGAGCCTTTGCCAATATCCGAAAGCCCAGGGTGACAGGTGCAAGCCGCCCCTAGCGAAGCATCGTGGCTTGTCGAGCATATCATCCGAAGTTGACGGGCATTGGATCCCTTGAATGACACCAGTACTTAAGCCAATTGTTGAAATTGATCATCTTGTCTTCATATTGTGGCATCATTCTTGGTGAGGGTAAGATGCTACTCAAGGTCAGGGTCATACCGGCCTGGGCTACATGCTCAGAGAGCTCCTTTATGTCTCTTATCATGTATTCCAGGAGGTATCGTCTCAGGTCATTCACACCAGCATGGACAATGACTGAGTCATATTTGTACTTGCCTTGGAGTGACCTGAGTGCTTGTGTGTTATGTGGCGGATCCTAGCGCCTGACAGGCTGCTCACCGTGATCCTCTCCTTGTTCAGCCTGGTGAGCGGGACGTCAGTGTGCCTGACGATAGAGTCACCTATTACAAGTGTATCAGGTGTGTTGTTTAGTCTTAAGGACTGTGACTGTTCGGCACACTGGCTTTGTGAGATATGTGTTGCACGTGTTTTGTTTTGGGGTAGCTGCTGCTTGGTTGTCTGCTTTGGAGGTCTCTGCTGCTCGCAGATCTTTATTTAGAGCCTCTGAGTATGTGTTTGTGTGATTATGTGTTTGGTTTGCTGTCGTGGTAGGTCTCTGTGAGACTGGAATTGTAGTGAGTGTGGTTTCCTTCTCCTCCTGACTGGTTATGCCAGTACTGAGTTGAGAGAGCTTAGCCTCCAGTTTGGCTATATGGTTGCATCTCTCACGTGTGTTGGAATTTGTTGGGAGGAGGAGAGGGTTGTCTGTGTACATAAGGCAGTTGTAACATTGCCTCAAGATTCCCCAGCTGGACCGGGGAGGAGATTGACAGCTGACCTTTGGACATGCTAGAATAATATTGGGAATTCCTTAATTGAAAACCAGGGCCAGTGGGGAGTGAGGGTGTAGTGCTTTTAATTTTTAGTGCTGACTTATATAATTGCTTTAGTGAGCAAGTGCCAGGTAACTTAAGTGCAATGTGTTACAGGTAACTTAAATGCAAAAACGACAAACAGTAACTTTCAAGTGAAACAAGGAAATAAGTACAGTAAGCAATGCAGATATCACTAGTGATCCACAGAAGCGCTGAGACGCATATTAGGTGGAATTAGCGTTCCAGGGAAATAACAAGCAAACAAACAACAAGCATATATACAAAGCTAGATTCAGCTGGCCTGGATCTAGTCTATGCTACAGCAAACAAGATGTACCAATTTCAGTAAGATACAGTTCAAATATTCAGGCAATATAAACCTTAAACCAGAAATTCCCAGCTCAGAAGGGCAGAGTCCAGCCTCTTCTCCCACAAGAGTGCAGACCACAAACCTTCTTAATGTAAAATAACTGGCCTGAAGCCCAAAGTACTTAAACCAGAACTAATACACTTTAAGAATAACAGACACTGGGCTCTCAATCAGCAGTTCCCAACTTAGAAGGATGAAAGCTACCTGTCCTGCCACCACAGTGCATGCCACAAACCTTCCTAATGTAAAACAACTGGTCTGAAGAACAAGTGCTTAATCCAAAAGACTTAGAATGATAGCTACACTTTAATCAAGTTACTACCAAGCAGTAATAAATACAATTGAATACTTTAGAGAATGCCTGGCTTAGTTTTCGTTACACAAACAAAACTAGATCCAGCAGGCCCGAATCCAGTCTATGCCACAGCAAACAAGGCGCACCAACTTCAGTAAGAAGCAGTTCAGATATGCATGCACTATAAGCCTTCAACCAGAAATTCCCAGCTCAGAAGGGCAGAGTCCAGCCTCCTCCCACAAGAGTGCAGACCACGAACCCTCTTAATGTAAAATAACCTAGTTACCTAATTAGTCTGGGTAGGCTCTCTTGGAGGATGTTTACATCACTAGGGGAATTTAACACAGTGCCCAGCTTGCAGTCCTCTGCAAACTTGGTCAGCCACAGACCACTGATATTGGCTTGCACCTCAGAAAATTATATCCCAACAGTAGAGGCCCCAAGACCGAACTTGGGGTACACTGCTAGTTAGGGGTCTACTACTTGAGGTGGCTTCCCTTCTTTGACTGAGTGGGTTCTGTCAGTGAGCCTGTTAGCTACCCATCTGGTAACATATGGGTTTGTGCCTAGCTGGGAGAGTTTATCTATTATGTCCAAGTGGGGAATAGTGTCAAAAGCTTTGGCTAGGTCAAGGAATGCAGTGTGAACCGTCTTCCCTCATCCATGGCTTTGGTGACTGTTTCAAGAAGTCGACCAAGTTTAGCAGGCATGATCTCCTTTTGACGAAACCAAACTGTGTGGGGGTCAAACATTTGGAGGTTGCCACTGTCCTTGTTTATAAGGTCGATGATAATGCGTTCCATGGCCTTGCAGATCAGGCTAGTTAGGCTGATAGGCCTATAATTGTCGGGTCAGTGATCGCCCACCTTTGTGTAGAGGAATGATAGTGGCTGTCCTCCATTCAGTTGGGATGAAGCCGGTGTTCAGGCTTTGTTTGAATAGGGTGTCTAATAGAGCTGAGAGCTCATACCTGAGTTCATGTAGGATACAGCCAGGGATGTTATCGGGTTCCATGGAGACTGTATTTTTTGCCTTTAAGAGGGAAGACTAAGGACCTGCTCCTGGTGATGAGTGGAGGGAGCAGGTGCTAGGGATGTCCTGGTTTACTGAGTAGGGGAGGAGTTTTCACTGAACCTGTTGGCCAACAGGTTGGCTATATCTATGACGTTTGTGTATGTGGTGTTATTGACCACCAGTTCAGAGCAGATTTGGGTGTTGTCTTTGAGATTGCGTAGATGTGTGAAGAAGGCCTTGTGATTGCCCTTGGTGGATGTGGCCAATTTAGACTTGAAGTTACCCTTAGAGGATTTCACCAGTGACCTTATTTGCTTGTTCAGACAAAGGAGAGATTGCTTCCAATTTGGCACCTGCTCCTTCTTGGCCCTGGACAGCAATTTTGTCCTTCTGTCATAGAGTTTGTTTATTGCTGCTGTCTACCAGACAGGTTTACTCTTCCTTGAGGAAGATGATTTGGTCATGTCAGGTATTGCTGAGTCCATACATCTATGTAGGTGCTCATATAGTTTTTTGGTGTAGGCTTGGACATTAGTGCTAGTTCCAACTGAAGGGAGGGTGGCTGTGAAATGGCATATACCTGCTCTGAAGAGATTGTAGTCAGCTTTGGAAAAGTTTTTTTGTTTGACCTTGACAAGGGGGGATCAGGGGAGATGGTGACTTCAAATGTGATTGCTTTATGGTCGGATCTTACCAAGGAGGATGACACTGTAGGTGTGCTACAGTGGCTACTCATGTTGGTTAGGACCAGGTCCAGGATATTTTCACCTCTCGTAGGGGTGTCAACCAGCTGATCTAATGCATTGACAAATTCGAGGAACCTCTGGCCATTCATATTTGGGCTAGAATAGGTCTTCCATTCTATGGTTAGGTAGTTAAAGTCACCCAGGATCAGGACAGATGATTGAATCTTGATGGATTCAAGTAAGTCCAGATAGGTGGAGTGGGCGTCCTGAGTCATGGTTGGGGATCTGTAGCTAACTATGATTTGAACAGGTGTTTTGTAAACAGTTAACTGCACTTGGAGTGTCTCCTGTGTGTCATACTGTTTGACCAGTCTGGAGGTGTGTATGTCTGATAAATATTGAAGCTCCATCTCCTTTAGCTTTGTAGCCCTCTGTTTGGGGTCTGAAAGTATGGTAGAATGAGTAACTTGGTATGGTTGGGGTGTTCTCCACAGCTTTGAACCAGGTTCCAATGACTGCACAAATGTCAGCATCCTCCAGGGCAAGGAATAATTGCAATGATTGCAGTTTCATGCTAAGACTCCTAGCATTTAGCAGCATGACCTTTAAATTTCTTTGATAAGAATTTTTCATATTGGTAATTTTGTGCTTATGACTTTGCCTAAAAAAGGCACTATGGGGGAAACAAGAGCCTTTGCCAGAAGCCTAAAGCCCATGGGAGACAGATGAAGGCCATCTCTGGCAAAGCACTGTGGTCTGTCAGTCATGTCGTCCCAGGCTGTCAGGTACTGGGTCCCCTTGGAATGACACCAGAAACTAAGCCAATTGTTAAAGTTAGTCATTTTCTGTTTGTATTGAGGTATCATTCTGGGTGATGGTAGGATGCTGCTTAAGTCTAGGGACATACCTGCCTGGGGCACATATTCAGCGAGCTCAATCATGTCTGTCTTCATATAGTTCAGAGAGGTACGTCTCAAGTCATTCACACCAACATGGACTATGACAGAGTCATAACAGTACCTGTTGTTAAAAGATGTGAGTGCGTGCGTGATATGGTGGATTCTAGCACCTGACAAACAACTTACCGTGACTTTCTCCTTGTCTAGCCTGGTGAGGGGCACATCTGCGTATCTCCCAATAGTCTCCTATGACTAGTATGTTGGGTTTGTGTTTGGGCCTTAGAGGCTGTGAGACACAGACGTGTGTACTATGTGTGATGCTTGGTGCTGTGGGTTGTAAGATGTCTAAAGGACAGGATTTTAGAACACCATAGAGATATCAAGAATAAGAAAGATACAAATGCCTTAGCACAACACGTTATGCAGGGTGGTTTTGAACACACCTTTAAGTTTATGGTTTTACAGGTTTTAGACATCAGCATGAGAGGTGGGGACTTAGTTAATCAGACAGAAGGAACAGACTAGAAATGGAACCTGCTATTCAATGCTGTGAAGCCACCATGCTTAAATGGGGCTTTTACTTAAAGCTCTTTTTGAAGTCACGCCCTTTGAAGCACTAAGAATGGATGTTTTTATATGTATTTAATAGGTATTTTATGTGTGTTCTTAACTTATGTTTACTAGAATTGTTCAGCATGTTTTTTATTGTTTGTTTATTGGAGGTCTGAGGAAGCGGTATGGTGTACTACAAAAATGCTTACTCCTTGTAATAAAACTACTTTTTATTAGAATTTTTTTGCTTTCTACCTTTTTTGGGACATTGTTTCTTGCATTTATCAATGACTTTTTGTGGTTTTACTCACTTTGTTGGGGATTTCTGTTTGTGAACTTGATGCTTTATTGTTGTATATTTAGGTTGTAGCTTTTAGGGCACTCCCAAGACAGTGTTACAGTGTTTTTTACATATTATGCACCACTGTTTTAGAAGGGGTTTAATTGGTTTTAGTATTTGATTGGCTATTATTGGATATAAACGATAGGTTGTCTTTTTACTAGTTTGTCTGATGAAGCGATAAGTTAATCGTGAAAGCGCTTACCTGTATTTTTGGTCAATAAAGAGGTTTTCTTGTTGGCAGGCTTGGTATCTTTTTCATTGTTTGCTTGCATTTGTTATAGTTACCGTGCCGTTTCCTGTACCTGTTTTTTTGTTTGGTATGTTTTTGTTGAGAACCCCTGCATATGTAGGAGTGTGTTGTACAGATGTGGGTGGTGTTAGTACTGCTTGTGCAGACAACCTTCTCAGTGCCAGATGTACTGGCTTGTGACTGAGACAGCAAGCATTCTAGGTTCTTAATGTGATTGCATCTCTCACATATTGTGTTCCTAGGTGGTAGTAGTATAGGGTTGTCTGTGTACATAAGGCAGTTGCTACACTGTCTCAGGATGCCCATATCAACCAAATTGTCCATCCATTGTTGCCAGAATCCGTGGAAGAGAGGTCAGGGATAGTAGAGTGGGTACTATCTGAGGAGAGTACCTATAGGTGTGAGTAGGGCTTGATAAAACGAATACAGTAGCTGCAGGCGAGGGCCTCACTCACACAGGAGTGCTGGTAAGGGAATAAATGCAACTGAGATACCTTGCAAAGGGTTAAAACAGCACAGTGGCAGTGTGCAATGGGCAAACAAGCACAAACCCACACAAATGCTGGGTTTAAATACCACAAAAACTAAAATAAAATAGAAACACTGGAATTGACCAATCAACCCTTGTCCCTGAGCTCTTAGCTCAGCACCCTATGCAGTTCTAACCAGCTCACTTACTCCCACTAAGTGCAAGCAGGCCCTGGCCAACACAGGATGGAGTAGCAGGAAACACAGGAATCGCATAAACAGATCTGAATGCAGCAAAACCTGTAACCAGACTATTCTAAAGATATTTAAACTCTGTTTAGGTCATTTTAACACAGGAGAACAGATACACATTTAAATATAACAGTAGCAAACAAGAGCAAACTGATTTAAATGAATTAACCAATTAACCAATAAAAAAACTCAAACTGAGCCCTGTTCCAGCAGTCTTCAATCAGACAAGCTCTAATTGTACACTCCTGCCACTAGGGTGCAGGGGAACTCTCTCCAAAAAAGATGGCCTGGATTAGTGCTCAAGTTATACAAACAATGCTAGATTCAGCAGGTCTGAATCTAGTCTATGCTACAGCAAAGAAGGCGCACCAATTTCAGAAAGAAACAGTTCAAATAAGCAGTCACAATAAGCCTTTTGTTTTTGTGTGGTCTGCATTGCTCTGAGTATCACTCATCTCTGCATTTAATTTTGATTTGAAGCTCTTTATTTAAGGTTTGATCACTTCTATTTTGTTTCTTAGTCTAGTATTAAATTTGGTTTAAGTTTTCTTGTCTATTGGAGTGTTAAGAGTTCAAGTTGCCCGCCCCTACTATAACTTTCATTTTGGACACTCCTCCCAGTCCCATCTCATCAGCTTTTGCTACTGAGTAGAGAGTTCATTTGGGAAGGCCCAACCCTTTAACTTCTCAACCTAAAATTATCGTGTTTCATTCCTTACAACTTAATCTTAAAAAGAAAAAAAAATGCACTTTATTAATCTGCTCTTACTCTATTTGTCTTTCTTCCTACTGTATTACCTTATTTTGTTTTTGCTGCCTGTTCTTAAAAGTACTCAATTGCATTTATTCTGCTGCATTTATTACTGCTTGTTAGTAGCCTGATTAAATTGTAAATGTTATTCTAAACCTTTTGGTTTAAGCACTTGGGCTTCAGGCCAGTTGTTTTACATTAAGAAGGTTTGTGTTCTGCACTCTTGTGGTAGGGTAGTTTACATCCTTCTAAGCTGGGAGTTGCTGGTTGAAGGCTTAGTGTCTGCTATTTTAAGTGTCTTACTTCTGGTTTAAGCACTTGGGCTTCAGGCCAGTTATTTTACATTAATACACTCTTGTGGGAGGAGAGGCTAGATTCTGCCCTTCTGAGCTGGGAATTGCTGCATATTTGTTAACGTCAGTATAATATGTTTATTATTTAGGACTTTTTTTCCAGAGACAGTCAGTGGTGTTATAAAATTTCATTTTAAGTAATCTTCATACATAGTTGTTCTTTATTGTAACGATACTGCATATAAAAAGGGTTTGGAGTGATCCTGTCATCCACCTGTAAAAAAATAAATAAATAATCATTCTTGTTTTTTCCACTATCACAGTTGGCTCATTGCTAAATGAATATTTCTTGCCCCTTCCTGTGGTATTAGCATGTGTCCTTGTGCTTCTTTTCTTCTAATTACCTTGTCCGCTGTAGTTTTAATTTGTTCTTTCCCTGTACTCATTAGGTAAGATTTTGTGTTCTGAAGTTGTCAAATAATAGACCTGATGTTGCAGTTCCAGCACTAGACTGCATGGATATCCTGTACACTGTTGGCATGCTATTTAAGTTTTGTTTCTAGAGAATTCCTTTGGGCTTGGAAATCTGTATTGCGCAACATATTCCTCAAGTTCATGGTTTATTGCACAATTGGCTTCACTTTTTTCTTTGTAATTTTTAGAGACGTACAAAATTGTTTGATCTGGTGTCTGTTAAAAGATAGACTACTGTGTGTCCTTACTGCCAGTGGTTTTCCAAAGGTAGCAGATATTGTCAGGACCTGCCGCTGTTTCATCTGAATGTATAAAATACTGTTTCTACTACTGGGAGTCTTGAATAATTATCAGTAACAGCTAATATGTAGTCTTTGTTATGCACAGTTCATAAAAATTAGAACTCCGATCAGCCACCGTTGTTCTTTATGAAGTTCAGACATTTGAGTGGGTACTATTGTGTTTTGTTACCCAGTTTTGTGCCACAGATATTTCATCTTTTGTATCATCCATACTTGAAAACCAAATGTAATCTCTTCCCACTGCTTTTGTTTTATAGTTCTCACATGCCCCATATGTGCAGTCTCTTTGTACCTTTTCTGAAGTTTAATCAGTATACTCATCTCTTCATTGTGTGGGCTTGCCCTATCTACAGGGCCTCCCATCCTGTTATATGCCTGTCAGAACTCGACACATTTTTACGCAGGGTCTTTTATCTCTCCTATTTTACTGGTGCCCTCTTCTGTTGAACCTGCTTCCTAATTGGCTTTAGGACTCACCCACTCTGGCTGGCTTCAGGCATGGCTTAAATGCACATTTGTTTGAATTAGCTTATAGTTAACTAGTTCTCTGTTATTTATTAGTTTTAGGATTAGAATGTTCTTATGAACATTTTATGGCTATTTATGTTTTAGTATTGTCATTAATTTGTATTGTTATTTATTTTTACTTATTTGTCTTTGTTACTATTTTATAAATTTGTTAACTACTTAAAGGTGAAATGTTGTAAGTTTACAGCCGTTAAGCAGGCATTTATAATTTTTTGAAACTGTTTCTCTTTTGTATTTTTCTGATAGTTTTGGTGATTCCTTTTTATCTTATCTAATGCCAAGTGTTGTACATTCAGTATTCTTTTTTTGTAAAGTGGAGTCTCTCTTAGTAACACACACACCTCGTCAATCAGTGCCGCAGCTGCCTCATCTAACTGCTGATACCGTTCTTTTTTCTGGATGGAATCACACAACTATTAACATAAAAAAGGTCTGTTCCTCAATACGGAGCAAACAAGATCTGGATCTGTGTGCCTCTCAATACGTATTGAGGAGTAAAAATAAAAACAGTTTTTCTTCTTCTTTTTGAAACCATCACAAACCACATGCTACAATATACAACCATGTATACCACACACGAAGTGCTGAAGCACTTCAGTCCTGACCGCTAAAGCTGCATTTGCTTTTCATTTCTATACCAGCACTCCGAAATGCTGGTATTGAAGTGAATGCCAATACTGCACTACCTCTTATCACTTCGTGTCTGGGGCAGCTGCCCCTCAACCCACCCTATCTATACATTTGTTGTTAATCCTGTAGCCACAGTGTACTCAGCAGTCGTGTTAGCATAATCATCTCCCACTTGCGCGCATTTATCTCTTTATATTCTTGATAAATAGTCAGCAGCAAGATATTTTCCATTTCTGTGCTGCACTATTAACTTGTATGGCTGAAGTCTTAAGTGCCACCTCTCTTTTTTAAGAAAAATTGCTGATTCAGGGTTATTGGTATACAATCCATAATTAAAGTGATGTATTTCATAGGTGGTAAGTGACAGCCAAACAGTAGCTGAAGTTTCCTTCTCTTTTTGGCTGCATGATTTCTCAATATCTGATAGAGACCTTCTGATGTTTGTAATAATTCTCTGATCCCCTGCCAGGTTGTGGCTTTGCCACAACCTATGCCTTATACCTTATTGTATCCCTAACACTCTGTCCAGTAAGACATTGTACTGTCTGAGGTCATTCCCCTTTTTTTTATTTTATTTTTAGAGATCATTCCCCTCTTAAGCTCTTCTTGTATTTGTTTTTTGCTGTTATTCTAGCACCAAAAACAGAAAGAATTAAAAACAATCAAGTTCCAACAACTGCTTCTCCAAAGGTAGACTGCATGGACAAGGAGGTAGCTCATTGATTAGGCTTCATTTGAAAAGTTGCATCCAGTTTTGGTGAATGTATAAAGAAGAGGAAATAACAGTACTAGATGTAGAAAGGAAGGAGTAGTAATCTTTGAAAGGGGAGAACCTGTATAACGAGAGCCTAAGGTTTTTCTCCCTAGAAGATGGAAGGGAGACAGGAATAATCTCGATACCCAAAATCATTAATAAACTGCAGAAGTGTAGAGGGGTCTTAAGTTTTAAGCTGACAGATGTCCGTATAGGCATGAGAAAGTACAATTTCACTGAAAGGCTTTTGAGCAAATGTAATGACCTCCAGAACTGCATGTTAAAGAGCACAATAGTTTACTCTTTTATTAGGGCGTAGGATAAGTGGAAACTGTTAGGAAGGAGTGGGAGAGGTAACTCTACTGTGCAGTATATAACACTCAGCCAGACCAGATAAACTATCATTTTTCTGTCAGCTTAAAGATATGTGCATATTAAAAAAGTAAGTGTATCTGTTGAAATGGTTCCTGCTGTAAGAAAACAGAAAAGTGCTGATTATGTGGTTAAGAGAGAGAAAACCTTGTCCACCCCAGATTATGAAAGATCGTCTAGTGACTAGGGCATTTGAAGAGGTGTCCTGCAAAGGTAGGAATGAGTGGTCACTGCCTGTAAGACTGCCCTGGGCAGAGGGAGGCTGCTTGATCTGCTGTACTGGTGTATGCTAGAAGATGCTGGGGGGAATGCAGTAGAAAGCATTAGGTCAGCTGCATACATGCATTGGCGAGCAATGCTTTTTTTTATATCTGGAGTGATATATTTGTGAAAGCAGGTGTAAGGTAGTCAGGCTGGCATTCCAGTCCTTGCTTGTACAGAGTAAGTGGAAGATAGTCTTGGGATACTTGGATTGCGACCAGGTCATAAAAAGAAGCAAAAATGTTGGAAGATGAGTCTAGAATCATGAAGAGCTGATGGTTATTATGCACAATGGGGAAAAATAATTAAAGTAAATAGTATAATAGGCAGCAGAGGATAGCAACAGGAGGGAGATATATTAGCTCTACTTACCTTTCAACTGTCCAGATTTCGCAGATTCTATCCATTTTTGTCTCATATTTTTGGTCTGTTCCTCTTAAAAATGTGTGGTTTTCTGGCAAATCAATGAGAACTGAAGTCTTCAAATAAGACAGTCATTTGAATTCAAACTTCAGATCCATCAGAACATTCAAGTTAATGCAAAACCTGTTATTTTACCAAGTTTCTAAGTTTATAAGAGCAATAATTAAAATATGTCCCTGATTTTGGGCTGTAGTCCCACCATTGTTTTTGACTTTGTCCAGATTGCTTGCACTAAGGGGTTGAGAGGTATGCCCCTAGAGTTATTACTAAAGAGTTAACTCTGAGAGTAACAATAATACAACATCAATCAAGTCACTTTTATGTTGAAGAATATCCTGAAGTTCTGAGGGAACATAATGCTGTTAGAACCCATAGGGAAAGAATTACAGTTATTTGGGCCTAGTGGAAATTTGGTAGAACTTTCTATTTTCTAAGGACAGCTGCTGGGATTGTGTGTTTTGGCTGTTGTGATTTATGTGCTGCAGTGAAATCCCAGGTATAAACTCAAGGCTCTTGCCTTGTGAAACTTGCTTAATCAAGAAAGGCTGTCATTTTGTGGATTAAGTATGTGTGAAACAGGAAAAACTGTTATTTTGGTGGTATGGAAAAAATTGGCTGTTTTTGACATGTACTTACTGATTTGTATTGTAGTATTTTTAAATTACGCAAGGTGTTCGTTTTTTTGTTTGTGTGCAGCTATGAAATATTTTGCCTGACTCATCTTTTGCCTAATTGTCATGATAGCTCTAAGATGTACTTATAAATGTTCTGTTGAAGAGGGTCTTGCATGGTCCTGTCAAACCATCCCGATAAACAAATGCAGTAAGTAAGTAAAGTACATAAACAAACCAAGAACTGTATGTTTGTACTCTGCTGAAAAGAGATCTATTTTGTGGTTTGCTACAGAAGGAGTGGTGGAAGAGACTATTACAGTTTGTTTTCAAAAGCAGAAGCTATACTGATTATTTTTGTTGAGGTGTGATTAAAGAAGGTGCTTTTTGCTACTTTAAAACTGATTCTCCTAGTAACTTGGTACTTCAGTAAAATGTGAAGACTGCCTGTTTAGTTGAGTATTGAAAAATGGTTTCTGCGAAACTGAGCGATGTCCTTCATGGATGCATCTGCAGTCATAACAAGTGGGTTGTCCTGTCGTCAGGCAGCCCTGCAGTCGGTCGATTCCCGGCTGATGTCGCGACCACCCGGCGTCATCTCTGTTGGTCTTGGGGTAAAAAGCATCAGCCGACGCCATTTTCCTCAGTCTTTCTTGCCGCGTCCGGCAGAAGCTGTTAGTGCCGTCGGTCGGATCCAGAGATTACTTCTACGAATACTACGAAGACTTCTAAAGCTAAGTACCCCGTGGGGACTCTTTCCAGCCGATGTCAGAAAAGTTAACAATTGTTTAACCTGTGGGAAACAAATACCTCATAAAGATTTCCACTCTTACTGTCTGCCTTGTTTAGGCCCAGCCCACGTAGCAGCCTGTTCGGCCTGTGCCTCTTTCAACCGGCGAACGCTTAGGCGTCGGTCGGAATTTGCAGAACAGTTTTTCGGTTCTGATTTTATGCGTACATTATGCCGCCGGATCCTCCGACTACCCCAAAAACGCAAAGATAAAGACCGACATCATGGGTCCGCGGTTCGGCCACGTAAAGCAAATAAACTGCTCAAAGTACAGCTGAACCTATTCTTACAACTGAGGCCCCTGCTACAACTCTTGAATCGACCTCAGAAATTTTACCCACTGGTGGTTGACTTATCAGACACCATCCCTTGGATGTCTCTACCCCAGCCGTGGTGCTGCTAGGCCTCCAGCTGCCATGTCCATTAAGGCCTTGCTAAAGCAGCCAAGACTACTAAAACAGTGCCTGTTAAACCCCCACATCCAGGCCCTCTTCTAGTTCTCAAATGCTTTCTTTGGCAGAAGATTTAATTTCTTTAATTAGAGGATCTCAATCTCACCCAGACAGGGCCTCTCAGCCCCCAGAGAAGAGACTTAGGGCAGAGCCCCCCGAGCCTGTGTCTTCTGATGATTCTGCTGATGAATCAGACATAACTGACCAGCCTGAGCCTCCCTTCTCCAATTTTGAAGATTCTGATGCTGAAGAATCCATTCCAGCTGCTTCCCCACCAGAAGAATTCTCCTTTGGGGAAACCTTGCATGCCATGCGAGAACAGTTCCAATGGCAGCAACAGGATTTTTCAGACTCCAGAAAAAGACTTAGGACCTTTCTGCACCTCCCACAGCACAGGCCCTTAGCTATACCTCCTGTTCTCTCTGTGGTGGATGATGCTTTCAATGATGTTTGCTCCGCTCCAGATTCTTTACCCCCAGCGCCTGCCAAACCAGACAGATTTTACAGGGTGCCAGATACTCATCACCACCTTTACAAGGCCCCTCTTGCAGACCCAGAAACTATATCCCAGGGTCCCAAGGCAGTAGCCGCGACCACAGCTAAAACCCTATTCCTTCTGAATGGGAAGCAAGGTCACTAGACAGATGGGGTGAAAAGGTCTACACTTCAGCTACTCTCTCAGCTAGAGCTTTAAACTGTCAGTTTCACATGATACAATACCAAGAGTGTATGCTTGATCAGTTAACTAAAAACTAACCACTGATGAATCTCTTGATAAGAAATATGTATTAGAGATGGTAAATAACATACAACAGGTTAGCAACCATTCCTTAAAATGTGGCTATGATGCACTGGAGGTTTCATTTAGATCAGCCATGACAGGCACAGTGATAAGAAGACATGCATGGCTAAAGGAACAAACTTTACGGCTCATGTTAAAGCTAAGTTGCTAGATGCTCCTATGGACAAGACAAGTTTGTTTGGTACACCTGCCCAGCAGGTTATGAAGAAAATGGAAGAAAAGGCAAAATCTGTTCAAACTGTTAAAGATGTCCTGCAGGTTCAACCCCAAGGTTTAGCAGGAACTGGCCTGCCAAAAATTGGTCCTTTCCTGACTCCACAAAATTTCAAAGGGGCAGGAATAGACGCTCCAGAGCCAGAAACCAATCCAGAGGAGGTGCCTACAGAGGCGACAGTGGCAAGGTAACAACAGAGGCACAGACACAGCCACTGCCACTACATCAGCACAACCACAGTGACTTAATCCTAAATACCAGGGAACAAATAGCAGCTCCTCTAGGCGGAAAGTTAACCTTATTTTCAAAAACTGGCACTACATAACAAAAGACAAGTGGATTTTACAAACCATAGATCAAGGTTACGGTTTCACTCCCACACTTTACCAGTCAAAAGAGGAATGCCAAATCTACCTCCAAATCAAAAACCAGAGGCTCTACGCCAGATAATGGAGTTAGCAAACATGAGAGCTGTGGAAAGAGTGCCAACAGCAGAACAAGGAAAGGGTTCTACTCCAGACTATTCCTAGTTCCAAGAAAGGAAAAAAGTTGGAGACCAATTCTCGACCTGTCCACCTTAAATACATACATCATTGTCCCAAAATTCAAAATGCTGACCCTACAGCAACTTCTTCCCATGCTGGGCAAGGAGTCTTGGCTGGTAACTCTAGATCTCAAGGAGGCATACCTGCACGTCCCCATTCGACCAATTTGCAGAAGATACCTCAGATTTCTTGCAGGATCAGAGCACTATCAATTCTCAGCATTGCCCTTTGGCTTATCTACTGCCAGAGTATTCACAAAATGCCTGGCATCAGTAATCGCCCATTGCAGACTACAGGAATTCAAATTTACCCATACCTGGACGACTGCCTGCTACAAGGGGACAACAAAAGCAAGCTGACAACAGATTTACAAAGGGTCATTTACTTGCTACAAGGACTGGGATACACAGTCAATTTACAAAAGTCAAGGCTGATACCATCCCAAACAAGGATATTCTTGGGCTGAATTGGACACAGTACAACAAATGGCATTCCTGACTACAGAAAAACAAAAAGAACTTCCTCTTTACTTCTTGGCACTAACAAAACTGAACAAGTTAACAGCAAGAAAAGTTCTGCAGGCCCTGGGCTTCATGGCATCATGCATAATCTTGGTCCCATTTGCCAGACTACATATGAGGAAACTACAGTGGTACCTAAAGAATTTATGGTCCCAACACAGACACAGTCTAGAAACAGAAATCCCACTAATTCCATGCTTAAAACAGGAGTTCCTATGGTGGGCTCAGGCATGCCAGTCAAACCCAGGCCTACCCTTTCGCAGATGTCAACCAAGCCAGACCATCACAACAGGCGCTTCAGACCTAGGATGGGGGCCCACATGCTGGACAAATGCGTGCAAGGATTGTGGACACAGGATCAACTTCACCTGCACATCAATCTAAAAGAAATGCTGGCAGTAAAACTGGCAATCCAAAAGTTCAGACCATTTCTCAAAGAGGGCCAGTTGATGATAAGGACAGACAACACCACAGTCATGTGGTACATCAACAAACAGGAGGCACTCATTCATATCCCCTATGCAGTATGACCTTGTAGCTGTGCACCCTGCCACTCAGCTACAACATTCAGTTACAGTCAATATTTGTACCGGGTAAAGACAATACTCTAGCAGACATATTAAGCAGAACCACTTCGATGCCCACGAATGGAAGCTGCACCCGGACATCTTCAAGACCATCTCGAAGAAATGGGGAATGCCACAGATAGACCTATTCGCATCACCTCTCAATCACCAGCTCAAAAATTCTGCACAAGGACATTCCACCCACTAGCATGGAAAGTGGACTCACTCCCTTCAACTGGAAAGGCCTAACAGCATATGCATTCCCACCTCTTCCTTTGATACACAAGGTACTACTAAAATCAAGGAAGAACGCCCAAGGATAATCCTGATAGCTCCAAACTGGCCAAGACAACACTGGTACCCACTACTGAAGAGCATGTCTCGAGCAATATGTGGCCAATACCCTGATGCCTTTGATGTTAACTCAGAACAACTACAGCATCATACATCCAAACCTAAAAACGCTGCAACTGACTGCATGGAACATCACATAGCATCAGCTAATCCAGAACTTTCCCAAAGAGTTAAAGACATTATTCTTGAAGCACGACCTTCAACAAGAAGGAACTATGCTGGAAAATGGAAAAGGTTTGTCATTTGGAGTACTGGAAGAGGAAAAGATGTGTCAAACATAGATATGCCTAACATTCTGGAGTATCTGGCCGAACTTCTTCATTCAGGCCTGTCCTACTCCTCCATCGAGATACATGCATCAGCTATTTCAGCAGAATACAGCTTTGATCCACCTGTTTTTCCGCATCCTTTGCTCAGGCAGTTCCTCAGAGGAATCAAGAATGTAAAACCTCCAAGGAAACCACCATTACCAGCTTGGGATTTAAACTTTGTGCTAGAAAAGTTGACACTCTCACCCTTTGAACCAGCAGCAACAGCAGACCTACAACACCTGTCATGGAAAACTGCTTTCCTACTGGCAATTACTTCAGCAAGGAGGGTTTCAGAACTACAGGCCTTAATGGCAGTGCAACCCTTCCTAATCTTCCACCAAGATAGAGTGTCCATGAGGACTAATCCTACATTTATGCCCAAGGTGGTATCCAGAGTGTCTTTAAACCAGGCAATCCACCTACCTACCTTCTTTCCCAACCCACAAAACAGAGGGGAAAGAATACTGCATACCTTGGATGTACATAGACAGCTACGCTACTACTTGGACAGAACACAACATAGCAGAAAGACTGACCAACTTTTTGTAGCCTATGCAACAGGAAGGGAAGGAAAAGCTATTTCCAAACAGACAATCTCCAAATGGATAGGAAATTGCATACGATACTGTTACTCCTTCCATGGAAAACCAATTCCACAGAACATAAGACCTCATTCTACAAGGGCAACAGCCACTACCACAGCCTTCTTAATGAGGAGTGGCAACCAAAGACATTATTGAGGCGGCTACTTGGACCTCCGTGCATACATTTGCCAAGCATTATAATTTGCCTCTATATTCCAGATCCCGAGCAGGGTTTGCCACTGCTATACTGCAAGGGATCCTAAACACACCATAATCTACTTTTATCCTCCTCCCTAGTTGGCTATGGTATTCTACCCACTTGTTATGACTGCAGATGCATCCATGAAGGACATAGTACAGTTTTGTACCTACCATAAATGTAGATGTCCGAACTGGATAGCATCTGCAGTCAGGATTACCTCCCTCCTTCCCCTCTGTGGTACTCCTAGGTGTTTACCCTCCTAATAGCTAGCTGTTGGGGAGTCTTTTATGGTGTATTTGTTTGTATATATGTACATATATGCTTATTGTTGTGTTTACCTCTATCTATTTGGAAACATTGGCATCTATCCAAATTTTTAGCCTGCAAGAGGGCTACTGGCATCTGGGGCAAGAAACACTGAGGAAAATGGCGTCGGCTGATGCTTTTATACCCAGACCAACACAGATGACGCCGGGTGGAGTGCGACATCAGCCACGACCCGACTTTGGAATCCGGCCGACTGCAGGGCTGCCTGACGACAGGACAACCCACTTGTTATGACTGCAGATGCTATCCAGTTCGGACATCTACATTTATGGTAGGTACAAAACTGTACTTTCCTGCTTATCGCACAAGTAGGGAGCATTAACATGGGGCTGGGGACTGGCTCCCACAGATACAGGTGCCATGACTTTCATTGGGCATTATGCGTAATGCAGCAGTTAGTCAATTAAATGCACCCACTGGTTGGACTCACTTCAGAAGTTGTCTTACAAATCTACAGATGATGTGGGAATTTACATGCTGCCTTTAAATTGTTGACTAATATGACAGCTTTGTCCAGTATGTAATTGTGGGTAATACTGATCTTTATGTTGTATTTGTCTGACAGCAGAGGGTGACTGTGAACTTCTTTAGATTTTATTACATTATGTAGACAGATAAGGCATGTAAAACTATTCTGTTGCGTGTTATTTTGTTAGAAAATAATGCAGCAGTGATTTATGAGTTATTATAGCAATAACCCACTTCTGGGTGTACCTTACGGTTGGCGTGGTCGCCTCGGGACCAAACAAAGCCAACCGTGGGTAAATTTAGCATTACCACACCCAGAAGTGGTTATTGCTATTATACCATGACATTATTTACCTAAAAGAAACTGTTACTTTTCTTAAATAATGGCATAGTATAATGCCTGTTTACTGCCCTTCGCAGATGTCTGGCATCGCGGCAGTTCTGATGTACTGGCACCCGCGCAGTACATCAGAGTAATAGCAAAAGCGGAGAAAGCAAGATCTCCGTTGCTTTTAATTTATCGCTATGTTAAATGAGTTTAACATAGACATTTTAAAATAAGCAACGGACATCTCTGTTGCTTATTTTAAAACTGTCTCGCATGTTAAACTCATTTAACATAGCGAGACTAAAAGCAACGGAGATCTTGTTTTCTCGTTGCTATGTTAAATGGGTTTAACATGAAGACAGTTTAAAATAAGCAACGGAGATCTCCGCTGTTATTTTAGTTGTCTCGCTATGTTAAACCCATTTAACATAGCGAGACAGTGTTTTGAAAGTTATACTAATGGAAAAAGTCCGGCGACGGACCTTTTCCATTAGTATAACTCGATTAACGGCACGCTGGCCAATCAGCTGCACGCTCATGGTATAATATTTTATTTTATTTGGAGCAAGTTGGTGGAATGGATACCAGGTGTCCAGTTTTAGCAACATCTTGTCTACAGTAAACATCAAAATCAAAAGATAAAACATTCAGAGCAGACCACATACATATGATAAATTTAGAATAATATAATTAATAACATTATGTTGAAAGAGTACTTATTAACTGCACAAAGTGTTTCAGAATGTCCCTGACTTTGCCTCATATTTTTCCCTGTCCCTCATAAAATCTTTGATTTTCTGATAAATCAACAAGGATTATAGTCCCTCGGTAATGACAGACAGTAGTGTCAAACTTCTTGCTCTTCAGAATATGCACATTGAAGCAAAAAAAAAAAAAAGTTTTATTAATTTTTTATGTGACTTTAAGAGTTAGAATTTAAATATTGTCCCTGTTATGGGGCCTTTGTACCATCATTATTTCTGGCTTTGTCCAGAATTTTTAAGCAAATAAATTTAGAAGTAAGGTTGAGAATAAATAATATCTACCCATGTTCAGTTTAGCTTCATGGTTTCTGGTCTGAGCAGGTCCCTTTACTGTTTGGAGGAATGGCTTGAATCTGCCGCATTTCAGGATATACACCTGTTAAACATGAAATGGTAGAGTCATCTAGATGTGATCTCTTTGGCTTTGTGTACCTTGCTGCAGTTTTTCTTAAACTGCTTTTGGGAGATTTTTAAAGTTAGTGTCCTTGTGGCATCCCTTTCTTGTTTTGCTCAAAGTGATTGTATAAAACTTCTGTTTTGTTTTCTTTCTGCTGCATGGAGGAGTTTCTTTGCATGTTGTCTCCACTGGGAGAGTGAGGATGGTGTAGGATTAA
>NC_056728.1:102817233-102827233 GCF_019279795.1 Protopterus annectens | reverse complement strand
TTCAAGGATGCATCTGCAGTCCTTACAAATGGGTTGTCCTGTCGTCAGGCAGCCCTTTGGTCGGCCGGATCCCAAAGTCTGGGTCTGGCACATCATAGCTGCGGTATAAAGGCATCAGCCGACGCCATTTTCCTCAGTCTTTCTTGCGAAGCTGTTCGGTCAGATCCAGAGATTACGGACTCTTTCATGTCAGAAAGTGAATAACTGTTTATCTTGTGGGAAACAAATACCTCATAAAGATTTCCACTGCTGTTGCAAGCAGCTTGTCTAGCCTGTGCTTCTTTTAACCGACGGACGCTTAGACGTCGGTCGGAGTTTGCTGAACAGATTTTCGGCTCTGATTTTGCCTATATTATGCTGATGACCAGGATTTACCCTTATCTACTTATGAGGATTCTGATGCTGAGGACTCTATCCCCTTGGCTTCCCCCCAGAGGATTTCTCTTTTGGTGAAATCTTGCATAGTCTTAGGGAGCATTTTCGTTGGGAAAGTCAGGATTACTCTGATTCTAAAAAGAGGCTTAGGGATTTCTTACTCCTGCCCCAGCACAGGCCTTTAGCTATCCCTCCTTTACTAGACATTGTTGATGATGCCTTTTCGGAATCTAGCTTGGCCCCTGACTCTTTACCTCCTGCTCCCAGAAAACCTGATAGATATTACAGGGTTCTTGACTCTCACAAGTTCCTTTTCAAAAATCCTACTGCGGATCCTGAGACCATTTCACAGGGAACCAAGGGCATTAAAGCTACTACTGCCAAAGATCCTACCCCCTCTGATAGAGACTCCAGGATGCTGGATAGATTAGGTAAGAAGGTATACACTTCTGCAACCTTGGCCATTAGGGCCTTAAACTGCCAGTTTCATATGTTAAAGTATCAGCAGCATATTATTAGATTGCTGAAACAGAAAATTATGTTGATTCCTGATTGTGCTGAAAGTAAGGATTTACAGGATTTAATGCATTCTGCTGAACAGGTTAGAAAACATACTTTGCAATGTGGTTTTGATTCACTAGAGGCATCTTACAGAGCTGCTGTCACTGGGTCTGTACTTAGAAGGCATGCTTGGCTTAAGGAGCAATCTTTGCCAGATCATGTTAAAGCTAAATTACTGGATGCTCCCTTAAATCAGGACTGCCTGTTTGGCAACAAGGCAGAAGAATTTCTTAAAAAGATGGAGGAAAAAGCCAAATCTATGCAAACGGTTAAAGATTCCTTACAAGTACAACCTCCAAGATTTACTAGGCATTGGCACTTCCACACGTTACCAACCCCAAACCGTTGGCCAGATCTACCCCCAAATCAGTGGGCAGAGGCTCAAAAGCAAGTACTCTCACTGTTAAGCATAAAGGCTTTTCAAACTGTACCAGAAGAGGAAAAGGGCCAAGGTTTCTACTCAAGACTTTTCCTGGTACCCAGAAAAGACAACTCATGGCGTCCTATCCTGAACCTGTCTACCTTAAACACATTTTTGGTGATTCCAAAATTCAAGATGCTAACTCTTCACCAGTTGCTTCCTGTGCTAGGCATTTAAAGGAAGCCTACCTGCACATCCCAATCAGGGAATCTTGCAGAAGATACCTACGCTTCAAAGCAGACTACATGCACTGTCAATTCTCTGCACTGCCCTTTGGCTTATCAACTGCACCCAGGGTAGTCACAAAGTGCCTAGCTCCAGTCATTGCATTTTGCAGGCAAAGAAATATTCAAATATACCCATACCTGGATGATTGTCTAATTCAGGCAGAAAGCCAGGACATACTTTTGAATCATCTGGCTTTTGTAGAAAGGGTGCTAACTTGTCTGGGGTACACCATAAACGAAAAGAAATCACACTTTTTACCCTGTCAACAAATTATATTCCTGGGAGCAAGCTTGAATACAACTTCCCAGATGGCTTTCCTCACGCCAGAGAAACAAATTCATTTGACAATCTACTTCAAACTAGTGACCACAAAAACCCTGCTATCTGCAAGGCAAATACTGCAAGCCTTGGGGTTCATGGCCTCCTGCATTCTTCTAATTCCATATGCAAGACTGCATATGAGGAAACTACAGTGGTATCTAAAAAGCCTATGGTGTCAACATTCTCAGGATCTAGAAGCAATGATTCCTATCATACCTTGCCTATGGTTAGAGTTCATTTGGTGGGCAGAGGCCTGCCACCAAAACAAGGGACTACCATTCACTCTACCCCCTGCCGCCCAAACCCTAACAACAGACGCATCAGACTATGCATGGGGGGCTCATCTGGTAGGGAAGTGCATGAACCTGCATATCAATCAGCAAGAAATGTTAGCTGTACAGAATGCTGTGACAGCCTTCAAGGACCACATTCTTCCAGGACAATAATGGTAAAGACGGACAACACCACTGTTATGTGGTACATAAACAAGCAGGGGGGGGTACCCATTCTTACCCCCTCTGCAGACTAGCCATAGCACTGTGGAACACAGTCTTGAGCTACCAAGTGCATCTACAGGCTCAATTCCTGCCAGGAAAACTAAATACACTTGCAGACGGACTAAGCAGAAACCTCATGGACCCACACGAGTGGAAACTGGAACCAAAGACTTTCAACATGTTGACAAAAAAATGGGGAACCCAGATATAGACCTGTTTTACCTTCCCCCAGAACTACCAATTTGACTCCCCACAAACAAGCTTGGAAAGTGGATGCTCTGTCCTTCAGCTGGAAAAATCTATCTTTTTATGCCTTTCCTCCTCTGCCTCTCCTCTCCAAAGTACTACTAAAGATCAAGCAGGACAAACCAAGGACGATATTGATTACACCAGACTGACCACGCCAACACTGGTACCCCTCTTGCGCAGTGTGTCACTGTTGGCTCCATGGCACCTGCCTGAGATCCCTACCCTGTTGTCTCAGCAGGAGGACCAGATTCTGCACCCTCAGCTTCAAACCCTGTAACTAGCAGCCTGGCTAATTACCTAACCTCTCCTTTTCCATCCCTCAGTAAACAAGAGATGGATATCATTTTAGAGGCAAGGAGGCCTAGTACTAGAAAATCTTATGCTGAAAAATGGAAAAGATTCTGTGCCTGGAACCAATCTCAAGGGATGAGCATAGCAGCGCCCGACTTACCTCAGATTTTTCAATACTTAACCGAGATGCTTCACAAGGGCCTTTCCTTTTCCTCCATCAAAATTCACGCCTCAGCTGTTTCAGCTCATTATAACACAGAACCTCCCCTCTTCTCTCATCCACTGCTCAAATAGTTCCTCAGAGGGACCAAAAATTTAAGACCACCCAGGAGAGCCCCAAGTCCAGCCTGGGACCTTAACTTTGTATTGGAGAAACTCACTCTTCCTCCTTTCGAGCCAAGTGCTAGTGCAGATTTAAAATTCCTTTCTTGGAAAACAGCCTTCCTTTTAGCAATCACCTTAGCAAGAAGGGTATCTGAATTACAGACCCTTATGGCATTGGAGCTTTTCATCATCTTTTATGCGGACAGGGTGTCCCTCAGAACCAGTCCCTTCATGCCCAAGGTGTTATCCAGTGTGGCTCTTAATCAGTCCATTTCTTTTGCCAGCCTTCTGTCCTAATCCACAGAACAAAGGGGAACGGATACTGCACTCCTTAGATGTGCACAGACAACTTAGATTTTACTTGGACAGGACTAAACCTCAAAGGAAATTTGAGCAATTGCTGGTGGCATTTGCTGCAGGGGCAAAGGGAAGGCTATTTCAAAGCAAACCATTTCTAAATGGATGGGCCATTGCATTCATTTCTGCTATAAGCACCATGGAAAACCTATCCTACAGGGGATCAGACCCCATTCTACCAGGGCTGCATCTACCTCTACAGCCTTTCTCAGAGGTGTCCCTACCAGGGACGTCCTAGAAGTTGTTAACTGGAGTTATGTACATACTTTCACCAAGCATTACCATTTGCCAATTTTCTCTAAATCCAAAGCTGGCTTTGCCACTGCAGTCTTGCAGGGCCTTATAGCTGGTCCTAATGCTATCTAATTTCCTCCTCTCATTCTTAACTTTGGGAATCTAACCAAATGTGAGTACTGCAACAGTGAAACACGAAGAACATAGTACAGTTGTGTACACTTACCATAAATGTATATGTTCGAGTGTATTCACTGTTGCAGTCTTGGTTACCCTCCCTCCAGCCCCCTGACTTCTTTTGTCTATACCTCTACTCTGCTTTACTATGCTTAAAAGCTTTTTGGTGTATTTGCTTTTTTGTTGGAGGTATAATCTTGTGTGTGTGTGTGTGTGTGTGTGTGTGTGTGTGTGTGTATATATATATATATATATATATATATATATATATATATATATATACATATATATATATATATAGATATATATATATATTTATATATATATTTTATTGCTTCCCATTAAGGGGGCACCTGACGTCTGGGGCAAGAAAAACTGATGTAATGGCGTCGGCTGCATGTTTTATACCCCTGACTACCTGACGTCACGGAAGAAGAGCCAGCAACCGACGCAGGACCCAAGACTTTGTTAATCAGGCCGACTGAGGGCTACTGCAAGCAGATAACCCAAATGTGATGACTGCAACAGTGAATGCACTCGAACATCTACATTTATGGTAAGTGTACACAACTGTACTTTCTGCCCCTTTTAGGAGCTTCTTCTCAAGTGACTCGACACTGTCAGTTGCAGCTGTGATGCAGCAGAAGCATCCTGTAGAGCTGCTGCTTCTGATGTTCATCGTGCATACAGCTGCAGTAATCACAGATGTGTTCTCTGCCGTCAGGCGGGTCCTTGGTCGGCCGAATTCCAAAGTCTAGGTCCGGCGTCGGTTGTTGTCGCTCCCTCTCCTGACGTCAGTGAGGCAGGGGTATATAAGACACAGCCGACGCCATTTTCTTCAGTCTTTTTTGCCGCGGTGCCGAAGCAGAAGCAGTTCGCAAGTGCCGGTCGGCCAGCTCCTGAATTTACTGAAAAATTGGAAACCGAAGTCTTCATTAAAGCTAAGTACCCGTTGAAACTTTTCTTGCCTCAGACCAATGTCAGAAAAAGTTAACAATTGTATTTCTTGTGGGAAGCAAATACCGCATAAGGATTTCCATTCCCTCTGCATACCTTGTTTAGGCCCAGACCACAACGTCTCGGGCTGTCGCTTCACTTTCAATAAGCGCACTATTAAGCGCGTGGCGGAGTTAAGCCCAACACTACTTTGGTAAAGCCTTTGATTATAAAATGTCGGAGACTCCGACTACCGTTTTGTCCAAAAAACGCAAGGACAAGGACCGACACGCGAGGTCCGCGGTTCCCACCGACACCACGCCAAAACCGGCTACACGTGGTCCAGTTCTCAGCGAGACGCCTATGCAGTCCCTGACTACCGACGACACTTCTTTGGCGGTGTCTTCTGTAACCGAGACGCGGGTACCTCGGCCTGCAGACTACAACCACCGAAGCCACTGTGAGTGTTGAGCCTCCTAATGTGGACAGGTTCACTTCCACCCATGGTGTCTTTAGACCCTCATCTTCCTTTTCCATTAAGGCCTTTACTAAATCCAAATCAGCCAGGCATCCCAAGAGGCCTGTTGCTCAGGGCCCATCTCCAGGCCTCATGCCTAAAAAGCAGATGCTTAAAATGGCTGAGGATTTAATTACTCTTATCAGGGGTTCCCAACCCCCTCCAGACAAGAGACCTAGAGTGGAGGAAGATTCTCCCTCTTCTGATCAGGGCTGCATTTTTTCAGAACATTCTAATGTAGAGGAGCACTCTTACTCCCCTTTGAAGATTCTGATGCAGAGCAGTCCATTCCTTCTGTATCTCCTCCTGAGGATTTTTCCTTTGGGGAAACCTTGCACACTTTGGGGGAACACTTCCATTGGGAAGGCCAAGACTTTTCTGATTCCAAGAAAAGACTTAGGGAATTTCTTTTGTTACCTCAACACAGACCTCTGGTGATACCTCCTGTCTTGGACATACTTGATGATGTTTATTCGGAGGCTTGCCTTAATCCAGTTCCTGCCTCCTGCCCCAGTCAAGCCTGATAGGTACTACAGGTTCCTAACTCTCACCAATTTCTCTACAAAAGCCATAATGCTGACCCTGAAACCATTTCTCAAGGCCCCAAGGGAATGAAGGCCTCTACTGCTAAGAACCCACTACCTTCCGAAAGAGAGTCAAGATCCTTAGAAAGGTGGGGAAAAAAGGTATATACCTCGGCCACCCTAGCCATGAGGGCCTTAAATTGTCAGTTTCATATGCTTAAATATCAGCAGTTTCTGTTATCACAATTAAGAAATAAAATGTCTCAACCTGATCAACCAGATTTGAAGGAGTTGCAGGATATGATACATAGTGCAGAACAAGTGGGTAAACACACCTTACAATGTGGCTATGATGCCCTAGAGGCCTCAAGTAGAGCTGCTGTTACAGGATCAGTCATTCGTAGACATGCCTGGCTTAGGGAACAAAGCTTGCCTGATCATGTGACAGCTAAACTTCTAGATGCTCCATTACAAAAGGATGTGCTGTTTGGTACTAATGCTGAGGAGATATTACGGAAAATGGAAGAAAAAGCCAAATCTATGCAAACTGTCAAAGCTTTTCTACAGGTTCAACCACCACGTTTTAGCAGAAATTGGCCTTCTAAAAACTGGTCCTTTCCAGCCACGGACAAGCCCCAAAGAGGTAGATACAGGCGCACAAGGGGCAGAAGACAATCACAAGGATCATATAGAGGCAGGCAATGGCAAACTCCAGCACCAAGAGGTGGCGAAGACAGTGTGCAACAATACAGGAAACAAACCCAATGACTCCCTCCTTTCCATGCCAAGCAAGTCTCAGCTGGCAGCACCCTTGGGAGGAAAGCTGGCATTATTTACAAGAAATTGGCATATTGTCACAACAGACAAATGGATCCTGGACGTTATAAACAGAGGCTACAGATTTCATTTCCACTCTTCCAAAATGAGAGGCATGCCAAACCTGCCACACAATCAAAGGGCAGAGGCACAACTACAAATTTCAAAGCTCATAGACATGAGAGCTATTCAAGAGGTACCTACTCACGAACAAGGTCAAGGTTTTATTCCAGACTATTTCTGGTACCAAGGAAAGGAACCGACTGGAGACCCATTTTGGACTTATCCATCCTAAACACATTCCTGCTCGTACCAAAATTCAAGATGCTCACATTACAGCAGCTTCTTCCCATGCTGGGCAAGGAGTTTTGGCTGGTAACATTGGACCTCAAGGAGGCATACCTGCATGTCCCAATCAGACAAAGCTGCAGAAGATACCTCAGATTTCTTGCAGGTTCAATCCACTATCAATTCTCTGCATTGCCCTTTGGCTTATCTACTGCCCAGAGTATTCACGAAATGCCTGGCATCAGTAATTGCCTACTGCAGACTTCAAGGGATACAAATTTACCCTTATTTGGGCGACTGCCTGATCCAAGCGGACAGCAAGCACATACTTCTGGAACATCTGGCTTATGTAACACGGTTACTGCATTCTCTGGGATACACAATCAACAAAGAGAAATCCAGGCTAACACCATCTCAGAAAATAACTTTCCTGGGTGCCAACTTGGACACAAACACCCAGATGGCCTATCTTACGCCAGAAAAACAGGGGCAACTAACTCAGTACTTCAAAATACTAGCAAAATGTACCAGGCTTACTGCAAGGAAAATCCTGCAGGCTCTGGGCTTCATGGCATCTTGCATTCTTTTAATCCCATGTGCAAAGTTGCATATGAGGAAACTTCAGTGGTACCTAAAAAACCTATGGTCTCAACACAGCTACAGTTTGGAAACAATAATACCAATAATTCTATGGTGGGCCCAGGCATGTCAAACAAACACAGGTCTCCCATTCTGCAAGCCTCAAGCAAATCAAGTCATCACAACAGACGCCTCAGATTATGCCTGGGGGGCGCACATGACAGACAGGTGCATTCAGGGCATATGGTCCCAAAAGGAAAAGCACCTTCACATCAATCAAAAAGAAATGCTAGCAGTGATAAATGCAATTACAGCTTTCAAGGACCTCCTGCATCCAGGACAATTATTGATAAGAACAGACAACACCACAGTAATGTGGTACATAAACAAACAAGGAGGAACACATTCATACCCCCTGTGCAGACTAGCCATGACACTTTAGAACTTGGCTCTGGAATGGCAAATCGATCTTCAAGCACAGTACTTGCCAGGTTTGGAAAACACGCTGGCAGACAATCTAAGCAGAAATATGACAGATCCACACGAATGGAAGTTGCATCCTCAAGTGTTTACAAAGATAATCCAAGAGTGGGGGAGGCCAGACATAGATCTCTTTGCCTCCCACAGGAATCATCAATTGGAAAAGTTTTGTTCAAGAACCTTTCATCCAAAGGCCTGGAGAGTGGATCTTTCATTCAGTTGGACAGCATGGACAGTTTACGCTTTCCCACCTCTGCCTCTTCTGCCCAAGGTGCTCTTGAAAGCAAGAGCAGACAGACCAAAGATGATACTGATTGCTCCAGACTGGCCAAGGCAACACTGGTACCCACTCCTGAGGAGCCTAACCCATACTCCTCCCTGGTCCCTACCTCTAATGCCTCTTCTGCTGACTCAGCACAGCTACAAAACTCTTCACAGTAGCTGAAAACACTCAATCTCGCTGCATGGAAAATTCCTTAACAGCACAACAGACCCTACTCCCCAAAGAGGTGCAGGATGTCATTTTGGAGGCCAGTAGGCCATCTACTAGAAAGGCTTACTCCGCAAAATGGAAACGGTTTTGCTCTTGGAATGAGAAAAAAGGCCAGGACCCTAGAAAACTGAATTTGCCTCAGGTATTACAGTATCTAGCTGAGCTGCTGAACAGTGGACTTTCATTTTCCTCCATAAAAATCCATGCCTCAGCCATTTCTGCAGAATTCAACACGGATCCACCCTTATTCTCTCACCCACTCTTAAGACAGTTCCTCAGAGGGGCTAAGAATATAAGACCACCAAGGAAACAACCAATACCAGCCTGGGATCTTAATTACATTCTAGAAAAATTAACATTGCCTCCCTTTGAACCAGCTGCCTCAACAGATTTGCAATATTTGTCCTGGAAAACAGCTTTCCTTCTGGCCATTACCTCAGCTCGTAGGGTTTCGGAACTACAAGCTCTCATGGCTGTGCAGCCCTTTCTCATCTTCCATCAGGACAGGGTTTCCTTTCGAACCAACCCGTCATTTATGCCTAAAGTGGTATCCAGGGTAGCTTTAAATCAACTGTAGAAGCACAAAGATGCAGATTCTCCAATAAACACCGCTCGTACACAGGATGATGAGAATAATTTATTACACAACACACGAGTAGATCACTAGTTTAGCGCTTTCAACTGGGAAATCCAGTCTTCCTCAGAACAATGTAAGGATGCATATCCAGTGTTTAAATAGTATCAAACCTTAATTCATTTGAAAAAACCCGCCAAAATCTTTAAAGCTATACAAGCCTAAATGCTTCACCCACATATATATAATATAAACTGTATACAAAAACATAAAATCTTATAAGGGATGTTAAAAGAGAAAATAATTACCCTTATACTAGTGAGAGACACTTATATGTACAAAGCTGTCATGTGGAGAAATTAACTATGTACATTAGTGAATAAAACTGATCAAACAAAATCTGACACAACATCTACACTTTGAATATAGTCTGAAAATGATCATGTATGATAAATTCAAAAGTTTCCTAAAAAACAGTCCTAGATTATTACATAACTATCCAATAATAATATATGCTTGAAAAATTGTATAAAAAATAACACAAATTAAAAAATGGTCTTATAATAAATGTAATAAATAGAAAAATACATATTATGTATGAATAACTACTTGATACAATAATAATAAATTCTAAATATGAATTGTAAATGAGTTTGACAGTGTGAAAAAATTTTATTATTGTGTAAGAGCTAGAATAGGTTTAATGCTGATAAAATCGTTAAGCCTGGGTATCTAGTGGCATCTGTGTACATCTGCCA